>NC_135373.1:45212272-45515302 GCF_049243985.1 Paroedura picta
GAAGGCTGAGCGTCAAAGAATTGAGGCTTTTGAACTCTGGTGCTGGAGAAGACTCTTGCGAGTCCCTTGGACTGCAAGGTGAACAAACCGGTCAGTCCTAGAGGAGATCAGCCCTGACTGCTCCTTAGAAGGCCAGATCCTGAAGATGAAACTCAAATACTTTGGCCACCTCATGAGAAGGAAGGACTCCCTAGAGAAGAGCCTAATGCTGGGAGCCATCAAGGGCAAAAGAAGAAGGGGACGACAGAGAATGAGGTGGCTGGATGGAGTCACTGAAGCAGTCGGTGCAAACTTAAATGGACTCCGGGGAATGGTAGAGGACAGGAAGGCCTGGAGGATCATTGTCCATGGGGTCGCGATGGGTCGGACACGACTTTGCAACTAACAACAACAACAATCTGCCCTGAGTGTCAAGAGACTGGGTGCAAAACAAGTATAACTATAAACAAACAGACAAATAAAATTTTGCTGCCAAAGCCCAGGTAATTCCGGGGTAGGGGGAAGGAAAGGTGAATCGGCCTACAGCCAGCCAGTCGAACCAGCTCTCCGTTCTTCAAAACCCAGAGTTTGATATTGGAAAGGGCGGGACTTTTGGTTCAATGGGAGGAAACTACTTTGGCTCGTTATTTGAATGTATATGCACATGCAGCAAGAGATAAAGGTTTATAGGAAGGTGTTAACATAATTCCTTGATATGCATGTATCAACAACAGCCCCGCACCGCCTCTGCACAAATGGGGACGTGCATTGTAACTGGGATAATCGTATCATGTAACACTCCTCCTCACCCGCAAGAATAACAAATAAATTAGCGATGGGAAGGGCCAATATCGAAATGAAACTGCACCATGGCATGTGCTGATGGGTGGGGATATCGGAGGGAGCAAATAAGACTCAGCATTGGCTGGACCTTCTTCAGCTTGGACTGTTTTCAGCAGAATGCTCCAGATCTTAAACAGAAGTAGACAGGGATGGACGGGCTGTTAAGTGCTCTAGGGATAGCCCTGGCAGGCCAATGGTCCTCCTGGTCATAGGCAGCTGTCACTTCATGCAAGGTGACAAGAGGTTTGTCTTTCTATGGCTACCCTCAGCAGTCACCCCTGTCTGTCAGTCACCACTGTCCGTCCCCCCCCTCACTCCATGGGGAGTCATGGGGGAGGGCGTGTGGCAAGAAGGGGACAGAAGGAATCTGAGCTTGCAGCCCTGGTGTCACTGATCCCAGGTTTGTTTGTTTTTTAATTAGTTGTTTAGGAAATTTTTATCCTTCCACCCACAGAATCCTGCTGAAGGCAGCTTACAAGTTAAGACAATACCCCAAGATAATTTTTTTTAATCATAAATTATCAACATAAAAACAAAACAAACCACAAAAACCAAACCAGGGGCGTAAAAATAGATTAACGTAAGGAGCGAGCACCCTAAACAAATCCATAAACCAGACCTCAGACCGGAAGATCATAAAACATCTAAAAAGAGAGCCCTATCGTTAAAAGCCCGGTTTCTCAGAAGCCCCAGAAAACAGAAGCAGGAAGGAGCTGCTGGGGCAGAGGTCTGCCAGCTTTTCAATCGACCTCACCATTATGCCTAGAATTGCCAGCTCTGGGCTGCGAAATAACTGGAGATTTGGGGGGGGGGGGAGCATGGAAAAGGCAGGGTTTGACATGGGGAGGGACCTCAGTGGATGAAGCTCACCGTCCAAAGCAGCCGTTTGCTCCAGTGGAACCGCTCTGTCACCTTGGCCAATGAAAACCGATGCCCCAAATCTGTGACTAGTCTTGGAAGGCAGAAAGAACATGGATAATCAGACCACCCTCAGCCCTTTCCAAGTAGCAGGTGCTATTTCTCTTGGTAAAAAAGGTAAAGGTACCTCCTGTGCAAGCACCGGGCCATGTCTGACCCTTGGGGTGACGCCCTCCAGCGTTTTCATGGCAGACTCAATACGGGGTGGTTTACCAGTGCCTTCCCCAGTCATAGACTTGCTAAAGAACTTTCCAGTGCCTTAGCTAGTGAGATTTTGGCTGATCCTGCTCTTGCTCGCTTTTTTGAGCCATCCCAGCCCCTGCTTCCTGCACATAACTCCTAATTGCTTACTGAGAGCAGCTGCTGAAAAGCTGCCATAAAGCACACTGCTGGAAAATGCGGTCGCATGCAACAGAGGGACAAGGGACTTCATTTTGGAATACTTCAGATTCGTACAATCTACTCCAAGGATTTGGTAAAATCCCTGTCCCTATTTGTTCCATTTGCCTGACACTGAAAGGAAGCAGATTAAACTTTTCCAGGAACGAAGATTATGCCGTGGTGGAGGCGCCAGCCAGCTTCAATGGTGCCAAGCTGCTAGAAAGCTGACAGGCCTGTCACCAGCTGCGAGGCAGGCCAGTAGGTGGTACCGTAAGTGCGAAGTGATAACACCTGCTCGGAAATAACCTTAATCCGGGGCATTATCTGTTTTCAACTGCTTGCCATTGTGGGAGGTGATGACGAAGGGCACGGAGCAGCCCACGGTCTGAAGGATAGAAAAGCAGCCCGTGATTCATGCCAGCACTGAAGGCTGGTAGGCTGAGCCCTGTGGCTACGGTTGCCAGCCTGGGGCCAGGGCCTGGAGATCTCCTGGGATTCCAGCTGAGCTTTGGATGGCGGAAATAAGTTCCCCTGGAGAAATGGCTGTTTTGGAGGCCGGACTTGGAGATGCCAGAGTCCTGCTTGTTTCAAGGTTTAATCTACAAATGCTGCAGATACTATGGACAGCCAAAGTTACCAACAAGACAGTTTTAGAGAGGAGCAAACCAACTATGTCATTGGAAGGGAAGATGTTATGGCTAAAGCTCACTTACTTTGGACACATCATATGATCAAAATTGCTAGAAAAATCATTAATGCTCGGCACGGTCAGTGGCAAAAGGAAACGTGGTCGCCAAAGGATCCACTGGCTCAACACGATCAAAGCTGATACAGGGATGACCATGAACCAACTAAAAGAAGCAGTCAGAGACAGGGGCACATGGAGAAGACTTTCCTATAGAATCGCCGAGGATCGGACACGGCTGAACGGATGACATCATCATCATCATCATCATCATCATCATCATCATCATGATAAATCGTATTTTATTGTATATGGTTTATGATTATGTTGAAAGTCGCCCCAGGCCAGCATGCTGGAGGGTATGAGTCAAATAAATAAATAAACCCCTGCTTTGGCATTGCTCCCCCTGCTTTGGGAATCTTAGAAAGCAGGGGGAAATCCTGCCCAAATCAGCCGCTTTGTGGTGAACTTTGCCCCCCCAAACCTCCCCACCCCCAGCATTCACCAGGGCCAGGAAGAACATCCTGATGTCACCTAGAAGTTATGTCAGCATGCTGGGGCCATCAAGCGGAGACACTCTGCCTTTTGGGCAAAACTCTTATTATCTGATGCAAATTTGCATTTTGATCCAGGACTGGATAGAAGTAGAGCTGCCAAGCGACATTTCTGCATCACCTGGAAGTGACATAGGGACATCTGGGGCAATGCTCTGAGTTTGTGGCAAAACTCAATGGCAGAATTAGCAGAATTAGTTTTGCCAAAAAACCCAGAGTGCCTCCCCCCCAATGTCACCAATCCACCTACATCACTTCCAGGTGTTGCAAGAATGTCACTTCTTTCCTCCCCTAACTATGGGGGGGGGGAGAGATTTTCTGGTTTCTTAAACCCCTGGGAGACAAAGCCCCAACCCAGCGGGTCTCCAGGCCCCAACTGGGGACTGTCAACCCTCGACAGACGTTCTTGTGGCTGGCAACTCTGGCCTCCCTTTAGCCTTACCAGCCTCTCTGGTTTTTATCATGGAGACGAGGAAGATTCCTAGAGTGTGGCATGATGGGCTGACCTCACTGCCAGCTTTTCCATCCAGAAATGACACTGTCTATTGAGCACTGAAGGGGAATGGGGAGTGCTGGTTGGGGGTACCAGAATTGGGCAACTGGCAGCCCTATCTCCCATTGACCTGTGCACCTGGAACATTTTATCTAGGCTGCCCTGTACTAAGGATGCTAACGGGAGGCCACTATCCAGCCTTATGGCCTGTCAGCACTTCAGGTGCTGGTGGGGGGGGGGGGATAAGCAGGGGAGCATGTGCTGGTGTGAGCTGTCATGCTTACATCACTTCTAGTAAAAACTGAAAGAGATATGGGGACACCTTTTTCAAGAACTATGGGGAAACCATAGTGTTTTCTTGGTAAACCCCAGAGTGTCTGAAAAGATCACTTCCAGTTTTTACCAGAAGCAACATAAACATGCTGGTGCAAAGTTACTATACAGCCTCCTCCCCCAACCCCTCCGGGGGCTGCTGGCAGCAACCTGGCAACCCCGCTGTACATGCTTTGAAGACAATCCAAACCAAGGTAGGATGTGGGGAATGGTAATAAGCATACAACTGCTGTTGTGCATGCACAGAGACTGACCCGGATGCTGGTTTGGGGAGACAGAACAGAAATCACAGCACTGGAAGGCCAGTGGTTCCTAGCCTTTTAGGCATAAAAAAGGTAAAGGTAAAGGTATCCCCTGTGCAAGCACCGAGTCATGTCTGACCCTTGGGGTGACGCCCTCTAGCATTTTCATGGCAGACTCAATACGGGGTGGTTTGCCAGTGCCTTCCCCAGTCATTACCGTTTACCCCCCAGCAAGCTGGGTACTCATTTTACCGACCTCGGGAGGATGGAACGCTGAGTCCACCTTGAGCCAGCTGATGGGATTGAACTCCCAGCCTCATGGGCAGAGCTTTCAGACGGCTGCCTTACCACTCTGCGCCACAAGAGGCTTTTAGGCATGGTGTCCCCTAAATCCAAATTTACTTTGTACGGTGACACAACCAGGGCTGGCCCAGGGTTTTCCGGTGCCTGATGCAAACTATGGCCATGGCACCCATCTATTCCAGCACTCTGGTTTCACAGCGCCGAACAAATATTGTGCCAAGGGTGCCACTACCCCCTATCATGACCCCCCAGGGGAAGTGGAAGTTTATCCGTTCCCCCTCTGCCAGCAGGGTCAGAACTGGAGTTGGAGGATTGAGGCAACACATGACAATGGCAGATGGCGGTGAAAAGGCGAGAGGTGGAGCTGCTGAGGAAGCAGCACCAAGACTGAGCCGTGACACGCACACACTCCTCCTTCTGCCCTGACCCCCTCTGGTTCTACCATGGGGCCCTGAACCCCTCCAACCATTCCACCTTTCAGCTAAGCGTCTAGTTGAGTGAGAGGAGAACGTTAAGAGTTGTGGGGCAAGAAGGAGCAATTGGGCTGCAAAGGATTTCTGTAAGGGAGGGCTGGCCTGGGACCCACTTTTGGAGGCTTTGTGACCCGCTGTTGGGTTCTGGCCTACAGGTTGGGAAACCCTGTTATAGGCTTTCTAGTCTAACCCCGTTTGGATCCAAAGTATTCTTTCAATGGAACAGAAATATATTTGGGGCAAGGTCGAGCGTAAAAGCTGGTGGGATCCAACCCAGTAACATGCTTATTAGAGGGTGTCTTCTTATGCTGCCATCAAGATCTTTAAAAAACAAAACACCTGGACTGAGGTTTTAGTAAAGTACAAATTTATTTAAATGCACCCAACCAGTGACTAATCAACTAAAAATCTTTACTTGGGTGACACACAATGGGGATTGAAAGCCAACTTTAATTTTATTTCATTTTTAATCACTGCCAATCACTCGTCAGCACATAAAGCGCCCTCAATTTCCTGGCAGTCGATGCCACTGCTAAACGTGCCTTAACACCACACTGCAATTTTGTTGCTCACTTACTTGGGAGTAAGCCCCATTGCATGTATTAGGAGATACGCTGGCATAAGATTGCACTGCACGGAGGGTTTCCCTTTAGCTTGACTTTCTGCACCATATAAGTTCTGGCCCTTTCGCTAGTGAAAAAGGATGTTCGACCTCTTTCCCCTCTTCTCTCTAGCAGAACCATTATGTGGAACCTCAGTACACAGGAATGCCAGGAATGCCCAAGGTATATACTGATGGAGCCACACCACAGTGCTGTGAGGAAGAAATCAAACCAGAAGCCTTTATTAGGCATTTATTATTACAAGTTATATAACTGGATCAGACAACTTCAAGAAATAGTGCAAATAAACAATCATAACTCTTAAAGGAAGGGGGGAGGAAATTATCTAGAGTTATTGACATTCATTCCCCAGAACCTCTTGGAAGAGAAATAGATCTGTAACTGCCCCTGTAAGCCCAAATGAATCCACCCATGGACGATGCTGTCTACTGCATCTCTGCCTAATTCACTGTCCCTACCAGGATAAGTGACTTGGCCACGCCACAGCATCATGCTTGATTCAGCAACACCCCATGAAACATCATCGTGACCGGCCTGCAGAGGAGGCTGATGGCTGTGCCTCTGCATGAGTCACTGCTGTGGGTTTGCTTCCTCTAACACATCCTGAATAATAAAAGAGAGCCAGTTTGGTGTAGTGGTTAGGAGTGCGGACTTCTAATCTGGCATGCCGGGTTTGATTCTGCGCTCCCCCACATGCAGCCAGCTGGGTGACCTTGGGCTTGCCACGGCACTGATAAAATTGTTCTGATCGGGCAGAGATATCAGGGCTCTCTCAGCCTCACCCACCCCACAGGGTGTCTGTTGTGGGGAGAGGAATGGGAAGGCGACTGTAAGCCGCTTTGAGCCTCCTTCGGGTAGGGAAAAGCGGCATATAAGAACCAACTCTTCTTCTTCTTCTTCTTCTTCAACTCAGATAGCAAAGTTGGGGGTGGGGTGAATAGGAGCCTTACCTAAAGGACTGGTCCCTCTTAAGCTACCCTTTCAGGTATGAGAGTGCATGATTTTCATCCAGGAATAAAAAGGGGTGCTTCAGGCCCTAATTGTTTGAGAAACACATCCACCTTAATCTATCTTGCTCCAGGTGCTAAGCCACATGCGCATTCTCCCTTGTATTATTAACCTGATGCACTTTGATTGCAATGCGGTAAGAGCTGGGAGCAGAATGCCTCAGCAATGCTCCTGGCTAGCCTTGCAGGAGCACATTGGATCTGACTCGACTCTTCACGGGTGCTGCTGGGGGTATGGAGTTCTCGGGCGCATCCCTTTCCCAGCAGGCTGGGAAGCTGAGACACTTGGCCCTTACAGCCCTGAAACATAAGCTGGTCCATGAGGGGTGTTCACCTCGATTCTCCCGCGCTCCCCGCCCTATTGCTTTGCCTCCGTTTCTCAGTTCCCACAGCCTCAATGTCCTGATTTGTTCTAACATTATGGTTGTTATTTCTGGGACTCCGTGTTGCTGTCCAAGGTCTGCAGGAAGCGTCCATCCCACCGCGGTTTAGGAATGACCACCCACAAGTGACTGAGATACCATTTGCGTGATGCCATCACATTTTGGATTTGGCAACAGTACACAATCAGGACTGCAGGAAGCATGGCACATTGAGCAGGCAACTTTTTTCTGGCCCCTGATCCTGTGCCTGACTGGCAGCTAACAAGGAGCAAAAAGCTTCCCCTCTCAGCAGACTGGGAGTTCCCACTCAAAGCACCAGAGCAAGTCAGACCAACTCACCCCATGTCAGTCAGCAAGCGTTACCTTCAGAGCAACAGGTAAGACATTCCTGCACTCACTGGGGGTTGCCATGCATTTTCCTGTCCCTGAAATTGGGGGGGGGGGGATACTGGCATAGGAACATAGCCTGAAAACAAGGTGGCAATATTTAACCCACCACCTGGGACATGGACACTGAGCTTCTTCCTACGATTACAGACCATTTCTGCTGATCAGACGAGAGACATGACTGGGCAAGATGAACTAATGGTTAGGTAAACGCACACTGTTCCTTCCGTACAGTGTGCTAACAGACCTGGACTTCATTCTTTTCAAAGTGGTGTTAGGAAAGAGCTGACTGAGGATGGGAAAGACCTGGAAACAGGAAGATCACAACACAGCATGGAAACTTCCTGTAAACAAGCAGTGTAATTTGGAAGTCAAGGCCCATTCACACAGGAAAATCCAGCTGCAAAAGCACGTTGAAAATGCACTATCCAAGATGTGTGGAATGGGCAAGACTGTAAGCCGCTTTGAGCCTCCTTCGGGTAGGGAAAAGTGGCATATAAGAACCAACTCTTTTTCTTCTTCTACTACTACTACTACTACTGCCCCCAACAACAGAAGGGAAAACTGGGGATCATCAAAAAACGCAATGATATTCACTAGACTTTACGAAGGACATGAGAACTGGATGCAGGGATGCCATTTTGGGTGGCAGTCCTGAGCCTTCCACATGACTTGCTTTCCAAGCGCTAAAGACACAATATGAGGTCACGATCAATGAAGCCTCTTTTGGACGAGAAATGCAATCGCAATGCAAATGCCATTCCCCCACCCCAAACACACACATACTATGGATTTATGCAAAAGCCCCCTCAACAGTGCGTGACAACTGAACAAAAACAGCCTTCCATGCACTCAGTCAGCTCTGAGAGGAAGTTAACAATCATGAGGAAGATGGACCACTGGGCCCTTTTTGTAAACTGACGGGGTGGCCACGCGTTCGCAAAGATGTGACTTTGGCAGCCCCCATCTCAGAAAGGGCATCATATACTCAAATAAGCTAGATCTAAACTGGGAGTGCTGTAGAGAGAACAGGCCGAGAGACGTTCCTTGTCCTGTCCCCTAATTACTAATGTCTGGTGGGACTGATCAGTAGTCGAACACACAAAAAGGGACTTACTACTTTGGCCAACGTGTGGTCAGACAAAAGGGCCATTGAGCCAGTGTTGTCGGGAGCCTGTGAAACTGTGGCATCCCCACCCCAGCACACAGCTCCGTTTACAAAATTTAGCCGCTGCTGCCTGCTTGGAGAAAAGGGGGGGAAGGGAATAGCAGGACTCTTTGACATAAGATGCTAAGAGATGCAGCAAATGCCGGATGCCAGGGAATATGTGGGGCTAATGCAGAATTCTACTTCTTGACGCAAACATCTGCGCAGAGAAAAATGTATGGTGGGCCCAGGTAACCTGGATTTATTATACATTGTTCAGACTTTGGTTCTTGGTCTGGGTGAGCCATAACCGAACGCAAAGGCCATGGGCCCTGAATGTTCCTGCTTGCAGCAAAGTATCTTCCATTCTGGAGTTCCTGGAGTGGGCTGGCAGTTTGCCCTTGAACAGCAGAGTTTATGGATGGGGAGAATAATGAATGAATCCATGCACCATTTAACTTAATTGTTTGACCCTCATGTAATCAAATTTCTTCGAGGTAATTGAAACATGTTTCTCCTCTTTTTTTTTTTGAAAGAGGGGGGTAAAAACCCTAACACAGTATTAAGAAAGCCCTAAAGAGCTGCTCTTTGTTACTAGTAATTACCGAGGAGTCAGAAATTTGGCCAGACTTGATAATTGTTGTTTCTGGAGGGATGGAAAAAATTCCCAAGCTAGCAAGGAAGCAGCCAGACTTTGCATTTTATTAAAACTGCAGATTTTGTGAAATGTTCCTGGAGCTGGAGCTGTTAAGGCTTGAAAATAATAATATTAAAACTGGTCAACAGACTGATTTGGTGTAGCCTGCTGCTACTGGGAACAATACGGAAAGCATCTTCACACATATTTTCAGGGCTGTGGATATGTCATAATTTCCCCCAAGCGTGTAAAAAGAAAATTACCCAACTTTCTGAGAATCTCAGTTCTCCTACTTCCTAAAAAAGAAGCTTCTAAGTTACTGTTTATCAACATGGACACAAAAAAAATATGAGTTATGCTAAAAAGGGGGATTTCTCTGAATTAGCTTCCTATGATAAGCAACATGTTATAAGAGAAGTTTTATGCAACCCATCCTTTCTCTAATACTTGAACCCACATCTGCCTTGGGACAGTCACATAAGTTTAGTCAAGTTTACTTCACTGGGTTGTTGTAAAGACAGAATGAAAGACAGGAGAATGATGGAAACTGTTTTGAGTCCCCATTAAGGGGGCAAACAGGAGTACAACAATTATAAATCTAATTTCACGTAGGGTTCACCAAAAAAGGACAAGTGCTCTTGCTTCATCAAGTATTGTGGAATCTTTTGGCAGGGGGAAGAACAGCTCATTCAGTATTCTTTCTTCTGTTAAAATACTGAAAGAACAGTAATCAGGTCCCTAGTATCTATTTGCACATATTGTAGAAAAGCAATAGGCAGAACGAGGTTAGCAGCAGGTTAGAAATCCCCCCAAAATAAAAATGAATGAATGAATGAATGAATGAATGAATGAATGAATGAATGAATGAATGAATGAATGAATGAATGATCAAAACACAATTTCAAAGTCCAGATAGAAACTAAAGCACACTCACAGGTTTAAATCTAAAGGGAAATACAAAGGCGGAATTCTAGAGCACAGGCCTGAATCAGAGACAATGGCCTCAACCAATCTGCACAGTCAAAATCTATCAGACACCTTGCTTGCTACTTTTATACATGAGTCCAAACATGTTACTTCAGTCCTGCTCCTGCAAACACTCATCCTCATTGCTGCTATGGAGTTGTGCTGCCGATCTGGCCCTGCGCCTTCTGTCTTGCAGCTCCTTCCTGTTCTTCCTGAGGAGCTGAGGAGCCATTGTATTGTTGCCTGGCTGTGGATCCATGTCCAGCTCCTCAGAGACTGCTTCCTCCAGCACTGTCTCTGTTTGGGTCAGGTCTGCTGGTTGGTTCTTTCTCCAAGGAATTGTCTGCATTGCTGGGCTCTGTTGGATCTGGCCAGCCACTATTTATACCTCCCTAACTGTAAAAGAAGCAAGAGCAGCTTTCCTCACTTCTTTTCAGCCAAGCTATTCCTGCCAAAAATGCCACCTTCATATACTCTGTGCCTCTCAGTGTTTCTGTATAATGTCATATATGTATTTACACACACATACGGCTTCCTGTATGGGGTATTCTTCTTACCTCTGACAAAGTGATCTGTCGTTCACAAAATCTTCATGTCACAATAAAAAAGTCAGTAAGAAACAGTTCACAGTGTACACTCAGACCTGTCCCTTTACCTAACATAAAAGTGGGGGCAAAATGGATTATGTAGTGGTGCTAGAGGAGAAACTGTGGGATCTCCCAAACTGTTTTTTACTGACATTTTTAACAAGATTACATAGTTTTGCCAGCACATAACATGAAGTTTAATACTTACTTTGGTAAAGTTATATTTTACAAAAGGATTACCAATACAATAATAAAAACAACACTGACGACCCTCAGAGTTTTAAAAATAAAATTAAATCTAATTGGGGGAGGGGAGTTCTCATTTCTGTCCCACAGGTATGGCTATTAAAACAGTTAACATTCCATTAATACACAGGTTAAAGGTAAAGGTATCCCCTGTGCAAGCACCGAGTCATGTCTGACCCTTGGGGTGACGCCCTCTAGCGTTTTCTTGGCAGACTCAATACGGGGTGGTTTGCCAGTGCCTTCCCCAGTCATGACCGTTTTACTCCCAAGCAAGCTGGGTACTCATTTTACCGACCTCGGAAGGATGGAAGGCTGAGTCAACCTTGAGCTGGCTGCTGGGATTGAACGCCCAGCCTTATGGGCAGACAGCTTCAGACGGCATTTCTGCTGCATTACCACTCTGCGCCACATGAGGCTCTTGGGAATACACAGGTTAAGGGGGAGCATAATTTCACTACTTTGCTAGATCATGGGAAAACACTAACTCTCGCCCTTTCATAAAATTAACATAGGTTTTCTGCTGTACTTACAACCAGGGTAGGAATGGTAAGTGGTGGAGACCAAGACTGGATATTGGGGCGGGGGGGATGAAGTCATATCATGAAAGGAAGAGAGAAAAATGAAGGAGGAGGAAACTGTGGGAAAGAGGTACATAAATGAAGGAAAAGAAACCGGAAAGTTGTTCCATTTTGCTACAGTACGCTAATAGTTCTTGCCTGGCAGGCTAAACTATGCAGCTGAGTGGAAGGAATGGAAAAGGGAAATGGCAGACTGCTAAAAACAGCCACCTTATTAACAGGCTGCAGCCTGGCAGCTTCTGCAGCAACCGTCAGCTGTGCTTGAGGGTCCGGCATGGCCCTAACGCTGCTATGGTCGATGGGGTTAGCAGCATCTCATAAAAGGCAAGTGTTTGCCTCAGTTTGTAGCAAAGTTTGCAAAAAGGCTGGATCACCAGCTGGTAAACTAAGCTACTGCTGTTTATTCTGTCTTTTCTCTGCCCCCAGTGGTTGCAGTGCAGAACTGCATTATTAATTAAAAGTAAAATAAATTGAGATCCATTCTCTGGATGCAGCATGACTCGGCTATCCAGGCCCTCAAGCTGACTAGGGCCCGCTGAATTTTCTCTCTCTCTCTCTTCCCCCTCCTCCAACCTCTAGGCAGTGCCTCCCCTTCTCTCCGCACCGTAGCACTGGCCTCCTACGTGCTGCCTCGGGCTTTGGTGATTGCCAAGGCGGCTGAGTCGAGCCGAAGCCACATCCTTAGTGTGAAGAGCCATCAAGTAGCAGCTGACTTATGGCGATCCCAGCCAGGGGCTTTCAAGGCAAGTGAGAAGCAGGGGTGGTGTCCTGTCACCTTCCTCTGCAGAGCCTCCTTCCCAAGGGCTGACCTTGCTTCGTTTATGAAATCTGACCAGATCGGGTGTACCTCCCAGTGGATGCGCCAGTGATGTTATGTATTTATTTCTTCAACAGCTGATACCCTGGTTTTCTCCCAGAGCACCTTATTTATTTTTACAAAGATCTACCCTCCTGCCTTTCCACAATGCCCGAGGCTGCTAACAAAACAGAAATGCACACCACTAAAAAGAAACGTACTTAAAACAACGTGAATTAAAGTACCACACTGTTCTCCCCCTCCTCCGTTTTAGCCTCACAACCACAACCGCTGAGAGCGGCAGGTCAGACTGGCCCGAGGTCACCCAGCCAGACGCAGGTGGGCTATTCCGGCCGCTCCAAGTGACCTTGCCCACATCCAGCATCAGGCAGCAAACTGCTCGCGACGTCATCTATTTTAAAGCACGAGTTCAGGAATCACATAAAGTGGATTAACCAACCTATTTAGCGCTAGCTACCGAAGAGCAACCAGCAGGCATCCAGCAGAGGGAAGGCATGGAGGTTCAAATGCACTAAAGGGGCCTGCTTCACCCTGCCCTCACACCCGCCTCACACTCCCTTGTTCCCGGGGATGGGGAATCCTTTTTTAAAATGGCTAATTTACTGGAGCAACAAATAGGCAGACTTGCATGCAGCCGATGACAGAAATAAAACATTTTTTTTCAGAGTTGGACCACAAAGCGTGCCTCTCAAAAGTTTTCTCCCCCCACTCCCCCGAAATGGGGAACTATATTAATTTTAAAATGTATCGAAGGACTCGTGATCCCATAAGGGGTAGAATTCAGAAAGCACTATGCATCTATGATTCTATGTACAGGCATTGCAATGAAGAAGTATCAATTTTAAAAAATTAGCGGGCATTGTAGGACCTTTAAAATGTGGAGAAAGGGGATTGGTTGCCTGGATTGATTGACAGGCAGAAGCTCGGCACGTATAAGGCACGTTGCTCTCTTCCGCCAGGCCCAGCAGCAGATATGGAGGGTGAGACACACAAGAAGGCGGCAGACAAAGGCTGAGATGCACAATATAATTTAGCACTTTGCCATTCAACTGGTGTGATGCGGTTTTTATTTATTTGTGGAAATGCCCAGATGAATTATGGTCTTCAAATCTCAGCCAGATATTTTCACAACCACCCTATGCTGGCTCTCCTTTTCCCATTGTCTAGTCCCAAGCAGTCCCTTGAGTGGCTTGGGGGAAAAGCTGGCCTGAAAGGGCGAGGGTTGCTAAGCAAGTGAAGACAAAAGTGGGCAACCCAGCAGCAAGCCCAAAATCCTCCTGGTTCAAAGCTTGCTTCAGGATTAGCTTACTACTTGATCCTGGCTAGCCTCTTATTCCCCCCCCCCAAAAAAAATCAGCTATTGTTGGCTGAGGATAGCCTCATCTCCTCCTTTCCTTCCTTTTGTGGCTGGCACACCAATATTTTCTTAAGTAGAGGCTCCTGCCCCCCACTTTTGGCACCTGATCACCAAAATCTGCCTAACCATGGTACTCCAGGGAGCTGAAGGTCACTTGTGACTAGGGCTGTTCAAAGAGCCACAAGGTCAGCTCGTGTCCTGTCTTTCCACAGGCAAACATAATTTCTTGATGGTCAACTAGTTTGGGCTGTTCCATCTGGTTGTTTCCACATGTACTTTCCTGACAATGCCATCAACTTTTTATGCATGCCCGTTTTCACACAGCCCAGTTCTATTCCTTAACCTCCTGCTGGACCACTGCTCTGTTCAGCTGGTAGTTCCTTAAACAGATGGTGGCATCATCCATAAATTGCATGTATCGGTCACAACCAAATATTGCATTCAGGGCTTGTCTAAGCAGTCCTTCCTTAGTAAAGTGAATGGCTACAGATCAGTTTGGATTGGTGGTATCTTTGCACATCTACAGGGTTTTTTTTTGGGGGGGGAACTCAACGCAAACGCATTTGCAGGTATTTGAGTCATCAGTTCCAGACCAAACAGGCACAGCAACCAGTTCATGCCTGAATCATCACAGTCAAACATGGCTAAGTGTGATGGAACCTTTAAGATCAACCAAGTTTTATTTAAGGGGTGAACTTTCTGCTGCTTCAGACCAACATGGCTACCCACCTGAATCTAAGGTGGGTAGTCAATTCTCCATGAATCTGTCTAGCCCCCTTTTAAAGCCATCCATGCTCATGGCCATCACGACATCCCCTGGCAGTGGATCCCACCAATTAATTACTTGTTGAGCAGAGCACTATTTCCTTTTTGCCTGTCCTGAATCTCTTGTCCATCAGTTTTACCGAGTGCCTCCAACGGTCAGCATTATGGGAGACTAGAATGGGATATTCACAGTGAGGGGCGGTATATAAGCAGAATGAATGAATGAATGAATGAATGAATGAATGAATGAATACAATATTCACTGCAGAAGGTGTTATGCAAAGGCGTGATGACATCTCCTCCCTGCCTCCCTTCCAGGTTCCTGACTGGGATTTTGGAGCAGCCAGGGATTACTGGGTGGCCTCCTGGCCTGCTTCCAGTTTGAGCTGCCAAGAGTCCCAGGTTTGATATCATGCACAAATGAGCTGCTGATAAGAGAAATGATTTTCTCATTATGGTAATGAGCTTCAGATGAGAACCTGAACAGAATGGATGGAGTGAGGAGGGGAGGCTGCCATTTAAACTGAGACCATTTCCGCATTAAGAGACATACCTTCCTTTAGCCTCGCTTTGGATTTCCTTTGGAAGCTGCAAGTCGACTCTTAACGTTTCTGCATTTAGGCTTTCCTTCCCTTATTTCCACGGCTGAAATTGACAACATGCTTTCTGCACTGTCTGATGGAGGCAGCCTCCCATCATGCTTTGCTCCTTTCCCCTTTTAAAAAAGAAATGTTTTTGGCAAAATAGTGCCTGCTAGCACCTTGGTTTTCATTGTGCTCCTTAATCCCACCGTTCTGCCCCTTTGATCACCTCCCCCCCCCAAAAAAGTGTCCTAAATATACTTTAAAAAAACAACAACAACCCTGTGTTATAACATTATAACACTGCTGTGTAAAACTGCAAGGCTACTTAAAAAAAAATGTAGGAACAGCGTTGTAATACAATCCCTCCCTTTCGGAAGGGAGGGGGGAGGGAGGACGGCAACGAGGACAGGGGCATTCCCAAACAACCAAAAATGGTGGGTGTGGGGAAAAACCCGATGGCATGCATTTCCGTATTGGGGAGCCCCAATTTAGACCCCGTTAGACTATGCTTGAAAAGATGAAATCTGGTTTTCTGGGGATTCCTCTGCTGCAGGGCAAGTGAGGGGGCAATTCAGGACTGTGCCTGAAGAAGCAAATTTTAACATGGAGACAGACAAAAAAAGTTGATAATTTAAAATGCAAATACAAATGACATCACTAGTGCAGAGACAGTCTGAGATGTTGGTGGGCATCTGGCACTCCTGCTGCATCAAAGCAGCTTTGTCTTTACTCCCAGTATGGAGCAACCTCCACTAATTTTTATTTTATTGATTGATTTGATTTTATACCACCCATCCTGATGGACCGGCTCAGGGGTCTATTAGCCAGATGTTGATGAGGGACATGGAGCAGTCAGAAAATCCCTCAGACAGAGCTGGGGCTTTCCTGACTTCCTTGATCAGCTCTACTTCTTGGGCTTGGACAACCAGGCCTCTAAGCGCTCTGTGGGGATTCTTCATTTTCCCATCTCCTCAGACTTTGCCACTGCGGAGGCTGCTTGCTTCCTCAGAGGGATTTCCCCCACGTATTTAAAACAGAACGTCCAGGTGACTTAACGTTCATTCTGAACCTGACTCACAGGCTTTCCAGGGCTTTGCTCTTTAAACCGGATCAAAGAAATCCTCCTTTGATCTGATTCAAAGGGGGAAGTGCAGGGTGGCTGTGGGTGGAGCATCCAGTCACTTGAAACCGCCCTCTCAACCAGGGCATCAAATGACTGGCTCATGGGCCCCCGTGTGGCTTGCATGGTCCTCCACACTGGGGTCGGGCAGCCTATGATAGCACCAGCCTCCCTAAAATACAGCACTCATGAAGACACCCTCTCTCTAGACTTTCCAGCCACCGGAGGACAGAGCCAATTTCCAACCAAATGAAGCAGGAACCTGGAAGGCAGAATGGAGCCCCCAGCAATACTTTGCTGGCTGGGCCTGGGAACGGTGCAAAGCGGCTGTTAAAAGCTTGTCCTGATTTCCATCTGCAAAATGTTGGAAGGTACAAAGGTGCAGGAAGACGCTTTGGGACAGAAGCTTACAACCCTTCACTTTGGCAAGCGTTGGGCCCTGCAGCCAAACGCAGCACACCAGCCACATGTATCCTTACATTTTCCTCCCACCCTTCCCCCAAGGAAGGCAGCATACATGGCTCTTTGCTCCATTTTAGGCTCCCAGCAGCCCCCGGGCTTAGGCTGAGGAGAGAACAAGGTTGGAAGCCAACATGTCCCCACTGGGGAGAAAAGCAGGTTCCGTGTGCAGGTGCCCTCAAGTCACAACTGCTGCCGTTGGATGACCCCGGCAGGGGTTTTTCCAGTGACGTGAGAAGCTGAGGCAGCTTGCCATGGCCTCTTTCTGCAGAGTGGCTTCCCATCCAAGCCCTGACCCTGCTTAGCTGCTGAGATCTGATGAGATTGGGCTATACTCCTTCCCTTGCCAAAAGTGGGGTACAAATGTTGAAATATCAAAACAAACTTGAACGGATCTAAGAGTGGCACTTGAGAAAACAAACACATAGTAAAATCTCCCCATCCGAATTGCTGTTTCCACCATCAGGGCTGCTGGGCATGCAGATAAGTAGGAGAACTAAGGGCCTTGGCCGAGTCTACCAAATCTTTTCTCATGCTTATATGCAAACCAATGAGAAGCCATACTTGCGTAGTGATGCCAAGGAACTGGTGCCAACTGTTTGGTGGGGGGGGGGGAAGTTGCACAGACTGGCAAGTTTCTAGCAGCGATGTGTGAGAGAGAGCCTGCAGAATGATTGGAGATGGTTTCTTCTCTGTTCCAGGGCAGCCATTCCTCCCCAAAGCAGGGGACTGCTATGCAGAAGAGATCTATGACTGCTCTGAGGAGCCTGTAGGAAGAGCATCGGGGCACGGGTGAGCCTTCCTTCCCTCTCTGGCAGTGGTGGTGGGATAGCAGGACTGCGAGGGAAGCAGAAGAGGGAAGGATGAGGGTTCCTGAGGCTGGTGACAGGAACTTTTAAAAATGGGTTGGACATGACAGAGAGCATCCATGCCCCAGTTCACTATTGAACAAGAGTTGGTTTTTATACCTTGCTTTTCACTACCTAAAGGAGTCTCAAAGCAACTTACAGTGGCCTTCCCTTCCTCTCCCCACAACAGACACCCTGCGATGTAGGTTGGGCTGATAGAGCCCTGGTAGGACGGCTCTGTGAAAACAGCACTATCGGGACTGTGATGAGCCCAAGGTCATTCAGCTGGCTGCCTGTGGAGGAGCGGGGAATCAAACCAGCTCACCAGATTAGAAGTCTGCACTCCTAACCACTACACCAAGCAACCCCTGAGGAACTTTGGCTGCTGGGCTGCTCCCTGCAGAAGTGTGCTGCGAAGAAAGCAGGAAAGGAGAGGCTACACTTGGAGATTTCCCCCACTCCCAATATGAACAAAACTCAACAACTGGTGAGGCTTACACCCAGAGAGACATTCCAAAAGTTAGTTTCCGAGGGTAGCCATATGTTGGTCTGTGGCAGAACAGCTAGATTTAAGCATGGATTCTTGAAGATGTATACCCTGAAAAATGTGCTGGTCTCAGGTGCTACTGGGCTCAAATCTGTCTACTTCAAAAGTTACACACATAGATAAAAATGCATTGTATATGGCCAAAGACTGTTACAATACAGCAAAAAACAACTGTCTAAGCAGTGATAAATAAAACAACAATAAAGGCACCATAGAACTGATCAGATGCTGAAATTTCCAGGGCCAGTTTATAACACAAATTGCAGCCCATTTCCTGTGGATTTTCATGGTAGCCAGAGTATACAAAGACATAATGTAAGCATGTGCTGGTTGTCATCAGAAAGAAGATAGATGGTGTTATCTGCCACTGAGCACAAAGGTAGACTGGCTAAAACGGTCACAAGAAACTTGGACCCTGGAGCTGAGTAAAGAGGGCAATGCTGAAGGGGAACTGGCAAGACCCACACATTCATATTCGGACTTAGAGACTGGGGTTTTTGTTTTGGTTTTTTTGCAAATAACAGCCAGCTAAAATAGTAGTTGGGAAAGGCACTGGCAAACCGCCCCATATTGAGTCTGCCATGAAAACGCTGGAGGGCATCACCCCAAGGGTCACACATGACTCAGTGCTTGCACAGGGGATACCTTTACCTTTACCTTTAAAGTAGTAGTGGGCATAGCTTGAAGTCAAACAGGCTGGTCTAAATTCATTCCAAACAGCTCCTCCACTCCACTTGATCCAGTCCAGCCCCCCTCCCCCAAACTCTACCACCACATTTCCATTCAAGGTCTTTTCTGCACCAGTGGTTTCCTCTGATTTTGCAGTGCATTCCTGGCTGATTATTATTTTCCTTATTGCTCAATGGTGGGCATGAACATAGGTAATGTAAGCCTCCTAATTCCTCCACCTCCCCGGCTCCTATGCTCCAGTGTTTAGAAAGGGACCTCTAGGCTCTTGAATGCAGTACCCTCCTGACCCCTTTACTCTTTCTGAGCTTGGCAGCACCCCAGAATGCATGCCTAGGGAAGCAAATGCAAAGCTATACTAAAAATGGTTTTCACTAGATGACAATACATTGCAAAAAAAATTTAAAACACTGTTAAGAAGATTCAACTATGGTTGGCAGGGTATAAATCCTTATGACTGGTAAGTTGGCTGAACAGAAGTATCCACAGTCAGACTGCATCGTCTAAGTAGTCTTTTAAAAAACCAGGGCATCGCTGAAGTGACCAGCCAGGAGAATAATGCTGCAACTGATGCCCCACCTCCTCCCCACATTTTTCACCCCAACTAAATCTGATCGTACTCATTTAAGCAGAGTTCATACTCTGGTATGCCATGAAGACTTGAAACAAATAAAAAGAACGGAGCAGATGCACAACGTGCAAAATGAAGTCATGCCAATACGAATTCAGTCAAAAAATCTGCAGTCATCTTTATATGCAGTAAAAGCCGGAGTCTGCCAGGCCTCAGAATCCTCACAAGACACCTTGCAATTTGGCTGCACAAGAACGGGCAGAGTAGCAGAAGCTTCAAGCTACAAGGCGATGCTCTGATCCCTTGGCAAATGGGTGTGGTATGAGAACGGAGATAGACAGGATAAGATATAGAGGGTGTGGGCAGCTGGAATTGAGGTGTGGCGGGCCTGGTCTTTATGTTCCTGCAGCAGAAGCTGGTACATTAAGAATTCCCTTTTTTTTTTAAGCGTGGGTTTGGGATGGCTGCTTTATGTCTTGGAGCTCAGCCCTGTCTTTTTGGTGAGTTAGGGAGGTCAACCCGAAGCAGTGCCTGCCAACCCTCAACCTCTATCCCACCCTGGTGAACATCTTGTAAAACACTGCAGTGAATTAACCTCAAGAACGCTTCTGAGCACAATTGGAGATCTCATGCAGAGATACCACCGAAGCATGTACCTCCATCATCAAGACTAGGCTACATGCAAAAAGATTCTGAAAACGATTCTTCCCAAGGACTTTGCCTCTTCTGCACCCCAAAACTCAGGGCTGAGCAACCTGGGGAAATGGGGGGGGGGAATTTTCAGATGGAAAGGGAAATTGCATTCCTCCCTGCTGCCCTCTGCATCTCCCTCCCCCCATTCACACACACACACAAACACACAGAACTCAGCTTCAATCTACTTTCATTTTCTTCACTTTGGGTTACTTTTTTGATTTTCCTGTAAACCAAGGAGTTTACAGAAACAGCTCAGAGTCAGAAAGATTTGGGGGTGGAGCCTAAAAAAGGCAGAATTTCGGAAGGGGAGGGAACTCTGCATGGGATAATGACATAAAAACCATCCTACAAGTCAGCCATTTTCTCCAGGAGAAACAATCTCTGTTGTCTGAACATCAGTTACAATATTGGATATGCTCCAGGTCTCACCTGGAGGTTGGCAACCCTACAGATTTAATGGCTTTAGCATTCTTTCCTAAGCTATATCATTCTATCCTAAAATAGAATTATGGTGCCAATTCTTTGATCCACACTGGGTGGGGAGAGATTAAGCTTCCCAGTTGCCTAGGTCTAATGGGGAATGTCCTGGCTCCAGCCCTGATCTCCCCCCCCCCCCCTTGAGAAACTGAAGAGGAGAAAACAATGGCCTCCAAAGTATCACTTGGCATTTCCTGGTCATGTTAGGGGAAACTCCTAGAGTGTCACCTGGAAATAACATCACATCCTCCCCAAACTCCATCCCAAAATCTTCCAGCATTTGCCCTAGAATCATAGAATCATAGAGTTGGAAGGGATTTCATCTAGTCCAACCCCCTGCACTATGCAGGACACTCACATCCCTATCACTCATCCACTGTAACCTGCCACCCCCTTGAACCTTCACAGAATCTGCCTCTCCATCAGATGGCTATCCAGCTTCTGTTTAAAAATTTCCAAAGATGGAGAACCCACCACCTCCCGAGGAAGCCTGTTCCACTGAGAAACCGCTCTGTCAGGAACTTCTTCTGGATGTTTAGACGGAATTTCTTTTTCATTAATTTCATCCCATTGGTTCTGGTCTGTCCCTCCAGGGAGAGAACTCTAACAGCTATTAGGATCACCAACAGCAATCTGGCAAAGTCAGGCCAAACAAACTTTTTCTTTACTTGACAGGTCCGACTGATAACTTGCAAGTGCTCCAGCAAAAATACGTGCTGAGCCACAGTAGATCAGTTCAGCTGTTGCTGCACCAAACTGCGCACAGAATATTCGGTGCATATCAGAGTCTGCTGGATGGTTGGAAATGGCCTACTTTTATGGCGCTATTAAAAACCGGGAAGGGTACCTAGTGCCTTATTACCCACTGTGCTCTTGACCAGCATTTCAATGATACCGATTCAAATGTTGCCACAACAATATGTGCCTCCAAACTCTTGATAGCCAGTGCAGTACAGTAGTTACTATTGGACTAGGATCTGGGTGTCCCGAGTTCAAATTTGCACTCTGCCACATCCCCTCTCAGCCTTCCCCACCTCACAGGGCTGTTGTTGTCAGAATAAAATATTGACTCCTACAAACACACCGGAGACCCACTGCTGCTGACTTCAGGGTAATTAAACTCACCCCAGAAGTACTTGGTGACTGCAGACTTGACTTTCTTGGGATAATTTCCTAATCTCAAACAGGTATTTCATACACAGCCATGGGGGGGGGAACCTCCCTCTGCTTCTTGGTGATAGGGGTGGGGAGTGGAAACAATTGCATGGAAGACAACTGCAATCATACCTGGAAGTTGCTGGGCCAAGACAGGTGAATGGCAGGAGATCAAACCACACTTAGTATATCAATATGATATCAGCTTGTAACATCTGGCCTTGCATTAATCAATCAGACTTTCTAATCACAGCATCACGTGCTGAGCTGGTGGAACAATCTAACTGAGAATGTGGCTGACTTGTTCACAAAGGCAGTAGCTGAGCAAAGCCATGAATGCCCCTCGACGGCCAGAAATCTCCTTCCAATTCTTCAGATGTAACACATCGAAAGGTTTGGGAAGCTGGCGCCCTCCAGCTAGTGGGAAGGGACCAAAACCATGAGAAAACAATGTACACCTTCATATGCCAGGCAAGAGCTACCTGCATTATGACAAAATTAGTGTGGGGTAGCAATATGCCAGACTAGGATCTAGGAGACCCAAAGTGGGGTATATGTGTGTGTTTGTTGTTTTCTGCTTTTTAGGGCAGGGGTACTCAAACTGCGGCCCTCCAGATGTCCATGGACATCTGGAGGGCCGCAGTTTGACTACCCCTTTTTTAGGGTTTTAGTCCTCAGCTTTGGGATTATTTATTCTGATTTTAAACTTTTAAGTGCTATTTTAGCAGAAAAGGTGGAGGGGGGGGAAGAATTTCTCTAAATAAATAACACTAAAGAATCTCAACATTCTTGCCAAACAGCAATTTCCCCCCTGTGTTCTAGTAATATTTAGGCTGAAATCCGAGCTGTCTTCAAACATCACCTAATATGAAATTTCACAAACAAAAATGAATTGCTAAGAAACTGGGAACATTTTGCAATGTTCTGTACATTGCTACCTAGCAAAATAAAAACATTAATGCAAGTGTGTTACCCAAGCAGTGCCGTCTAGAGCAATTCAGGACATTCAAAGCAATCTGAGAACATCCTTTTAATAATCCCACAAGGTGGATCAGTACTGTAACTCCATGGGTTAACTCTTGGGCATAATTTCATAAGTCAGGCCGTTGGTTCATCAAGTTTGGTATGATTTACTTTGGCTGGCAGAGCTCCCAAGAATCTCAGGGAGAACTCTTTCCCATCATCTAACACCTGAGTACTGTTAACTACAGGTGCTGGAGACAGCACCAGGGACCTTCTTCTGCATGCAAAGGACAAGCTCAATCACTGAGCTGGAACTTCACCCCCTAGGTCAAAAAAGCTACCATTCATTATCAGGTCATTGGCTCATTTATCTCCGCCCTGTATACTCCAGTGGTCTTCAACTGACAAGTAGGGGCCATGGCGGAGACTCTTCTGTAGAGTAGCAAGCCGTTATACCCTTTTTTGTTATTTCCCTTGGATGGACTTCCTGCATGAGAGGTCTCCTCCCTCATTTTGCATGCATGCTGAGAAATGAAGCTGGGCAGTAAGGTGAGATCATCCAATGGCTGGAGCAGACTCCTTCGAGGCTCTGAGCTTGGTTGGCCCTCATCCTGCTAACATCTCCTGGCACTTGGCTTGCGTTTCCTGTTTGTGGCTCTTTTGCCCATGGTCCTGGCGTCAACCTCAGTGTTCTGGATTTCCTTTTGTATCACATGATTCTAATGTCAGGCGCCTTCTTGTAATACAGCTCAGTGGGTTTTAAGTGGGTCTGAAATGGTCAAAAGCCACTTCTCTTCCCCCACTACCAGCAGCTCTCTGGGAGGGTCACCAACTTTCAGGTGGGCTCAGAAATATCCTGGAATTTCAGCTGATCTCCAGAGTACAGAGATAGTCCCCCTTGATGAAAAGTTTGCTTTAGAGGGTTGACTATATGGCTTTATACCCCACTTAAATCCTCCCCTTCCTCAAACTAAAGCTTGCCTTCCCCAGGCTCCACACCCAAATCTCCTGCAATTTTTCAACCTGAAGTTCGCAACCATACTCTCTGAGGCAGTTTTCCCTCAAGTTTTTTCTCTCTTTCTGTTTATTTTTTTATGGTTCAGTTTCTAGACCGCTCCTCCCCAAGTGGTGGGCTCGGGGTGTTTTACAACAACTGTACCTATTTAAAATTATAAAAACACAATAAAATGCTTGAGATTCAATAGTCAACCCAGTTTATTTGGCAATCCCGTTATTATAATGGGAAAATATCCCCTAAACAGGGGGAATCTCATATAAGGGAACCTCATTCATGGAGGGGAGGTGAAAGAGGCCTGTAGTAGTTCTAGGCTGGCCTGGCCTCAATCATGGGCCTGATAGGAAAGTTCCATTTTATAGGCCTTGCAGAACTTTGACAACTCCATCAGAGGCTGGAATCTCCCCTGGCAACTCATTCCACCAGGCAGGTGCCAGGGCCAAAAAAGGCGAGGCCAGCCACATCTCTTTGGGGTCAGGGATCGCCAGCAGGCTGATATTTGTTTTATGTAATGTTCTTCAGGGAACATATTGGGAGAGGTGGTCCTTCAGATGACCCTCACTAGTTGCGATCTTTTTTTTTTTTTGGATTAGAGACACCAGGGATTCAACCCAAGACTTTCTGCCTGCCAAGCAAAGCATAGCTCTTCTGCTAAGCTATATCTTGTCCCTGCAGGTGGAAGGCTGCAATCTTAACAATACTTTCTTGAGAGTAAGCCCAACTGAATAAAATAAGATGCAGTTCTGAGGTAGATCTGCTTAGGGTTGTTCTGACCAAGGCTGTTTAGCAAGCTCACAACAGAAATAGAGCCCAGCCAGAGTTCATATAGTTGAATCTCTTGGCCATTATCTGGAACCAGTTCTCCAGGGTGTTCTACTTTGTGTCTAGTACCGGTGAACAACCTCTCTGTGTTTTAGACAAAACCGATGACATCCAGTTGGGCTTCAGGGACCACCCAATTTCGCCTAAAGCTGATGTGGAACCTCCTGCTTGGGTGAAAGATCTAAGGCACTTTGTTGTTGTGGCCAGCCATTCAGTCATGTCTGACTCTTGGCGATCCCATGGCACAGCCGTGGGAACCATGATCCCCAATCCTGCACCAATCCCTCAGCCATGCAATGTTCTGGCCGGTGTCCACTTTGATCACATCCAACCACCGTGTCCTTTGTCGGCCTGGTTTCCTTTTTCCACTGACCAATCCTAGTATAAATGCTTTCTCTATTGAGTTGGATCGCCTGATATGGCCAAAGAAAGAGAGCCAGAGTTTCGTGATTTTGCCTTCCAATGATACATCAGACTTCATGCACTGTAGTTTTCCCTTGTTTGTGGCTTTTGCTGTTCATGGAACCTGCAGAAGCCTTTGCCAACACCAGAGTTCAAATGAACCGATTCTTGTCTTGTCCATTTTTTTCATCTTCCAACTTTCACAGTAGCCAGAAGTGGCTACTGGAAAGATCTAACTAATCTACATCTAGTAGTCAGGATTATGTCTTATGTCCTTGCTTTTCCATGTTTGGTTCAAGCTCATCATTGCTGAGTGACCCAGAGCATTTTGACATTTTGTTTCCAATCGCCACTTACATTAATTTGTGATCCAAGAAAAATGAATCCTTGAATTCAATCTCTTCACCATCAATTGTTATTGTGACATGTCTGTCTCTTTGCAGTGGTCATTATTTTTGTCTCTTGGTGTTTAAGAAAAGGCCACATTTCTTCTTTACTTCTTTGACCTTTGTAATCTGCTGTTCTTGGCTTCCCTTAGTTTTTGACAGGAGGGCAGTGTCATTTTGCAGGAAGTCAAACTATTTAGGATCCGTCACACACACAGACAGACACTGTATCCCTAATAAGCAGGAAAAAGAGGGGAACGAAACAGCCTCCTCAGGAGAAGGGGAGGTACTTGCCACATTGAAACAATATCACAATCACCTCATCTAAATGAGCATAGGGTGAGTGATATACTTCCAAAGGGGCCTTACCCCAGAAGGGAAAATCAAAAAGAATTCTACAGAACAGAAACCTGCCTGTTTGGCTCCTCAGCTTTTTAAAAAAACAATCTTGCTGGAGGGAAAACATCCACATTAATCATGTTTTCCAAGTGTAACAGTAAACATTAAAACCAGACTTTATTCCTAGGGTTGCATGAGCTGTAAACAGGAGGCATTTCAGAGCCGTTTCTCCCTGCTTCTTGGCGTTCGTGAACATAAGCAGCACCTTTTGTTTCCACGCCTCTCTTGGGACTGCTCCCGATTTAATGCAGGCCAACCTCCTATCCATAGTTAGGAAACTCAGAGCACCCCTCTACTCCTCCTCTGTTGCTCACAGATGCACCCCTTTAAACATTAACCATGGTTAGCACTGATTTTACTAACCTTAGTTCATTGAAGCCATAGGCTCAATTGAACTGCTGCAGAGCCATGGTTGACTGTGACAGGGATGCCAGTAACTAGATGCGACCTGAGGATTCCCTGGACTTATAGCTCATCACCAGGCTAAGAGATCAGTTCTCCTGGAGTAAATGGCTGCTTTGGAGGGTGGACTCCATAGCATTATAGTCCACTGAGGTTCTGTCCTGCCCCAAATCCCACCCACTCCCAGCTCCACCTCAAAAGTCTCCAGGTATTTCCCAACCCAGAGCTGGCAACCGTAGATTGTGACCATGATAAGCATTATACTTTTCACCAACCAAGTTAGCTAAAGCCATAAACCTGGCTGGACACAGTGCAAAACCATGGTTTATTGTAACCACAGTTAGAATGATATTTTTCATTATCCATGGCAGGCTGAAGCAACCAGGCTTGGTGGGACATTGCAAAAACTGCCATTTCTAGACTGCACAGTCTGCAACATCTTTGACAGAGAAAATTTTACACCTTTTCACTGCACTTCTGGGGTTATTGAATAAAAGCTAGGCATTGGGTAATAGTAGCAACAAGGAGGTAGGGTCATAATGCTTTAGCTACTGAATTTCTGCCTCTTAGGAAGCTGGCAGAAGCTTGTCAGAAAGGGAGGAAGGAAGAAACATCCCCTTGGCAACCCAATACACTTCTCTTGAACCTGTACAAAGGTCTGCAACTTATCTCAAAAGGGAGCAGCACGCTCCTGACCTTCCTGCCCAGGGTTGCTGCCTCTTTGGCTCTTCTGCCTATAACAGCCAACTTGACCTAAAGGATTCAAGCAAGTGATGTCTGTATGCCAGGAATTGCTTCACTGGCAAAACGCCTACAGACTCCATTGTTGCTGAAAGCACAGGAGTTACAGCATGCATGCCCCCCATGTCCCCACTCCACACCTTTCAGTATCGATAAAACATGCAAGTGCCAACAGGTCTTGCTTTGTCCCCAGAAGAGGGCAGCATCACACCTGACCTCTGAACATCTCTGCTAAGCCACAGGTCCCAAAGAAGGTCATTAGGGTCACAGAAATATGAGCAGCAGCCTTTCACTGAGTCAGGCCCTTGGCCAATTAAGGTCAGGACATCAGGTGGGAGCCGCTCACATTATCTACCCCCTAATCCTCTTAATTGGAGGTGGTGGGGATTGAACTGGGGACCTTCTGCATCCCAACCAGACACTCTACCACTGAGCCACAGCCCTTTTCAAAGCCACAACCTTTGTTGCCATCACATGAACTGGATCATCAAGTCTCTATAAAAGGGTTCTCTCCGCCCAGCCCAGCCCACCCCACCCAGCGGATGATTTTAGACTCCCAGAATCTGACTTTAGCTATACTGATTTTTTAAAAAGTATTTTTCAAAGAGCCAAGCCAGCATTCTGGTTGCTCCCCAGAATTCTGGGGAGAGACTTTGGCTCAGCAGCAGAGCTTTGCATGCAAAAGGTCCCAATCCCTGGCATCTCTGGTTGAAAGAATCAGAGAGCAGGCCATGTGAAAGACTTCTGCCCCGAGACCCTGGAGAGCTGCAGCCAGTTATAGCAGACATTTGCGGGTCTTGACGAATTGATGGTCTGATTCAACAGAAGGCACCTTTTATACCTAGGATTTACATAGTCATTTTTATTTCATTCAAGCTATTTATAGACTGCCTAGTAACATACAAGAATTATCTTGAGAGAAGAACACAGAATTCTACCCGGGGGGGGGGGATATTGTATTTTACACTGGTCTGCCAAAATCCAGTCTTTTTCCCCCCATGAACCAGCTGCATCCCAGAATTCCAGGCAACCTCATGTGCAAGAACAGGGCACCCATGCATTCTTGCTGGATTACGGCTCCCATAAATCCAATGTTTCCCATTCCACTACCTGTAAAAGGTAAAGGTAAAGGTATCCCCTGTGCAAGCACCGAGTCATGTCTGACCCTTGGGGTGACGCCCTCTAGCGTTTTCATGGCAGACTCAATACGGGGTGGTTTGCCAGTGCCTTCCCCAGTCGTTACCGTTTACCCCCCAGCAAGCTGGGTACTCATTTTACCGACCTCGGAAGGATGGAAGGCTGAGTCAACCTTGAGCCGGCTGCTGGGATTGAACTCCCAACCTCATGGGCAAAGCTTTCAGGCGGCTGCCTTACCACTCTGCGCCACAAGAGGCTCTTTCCACTACCTGTAATAGCACCCAAAATCTACAACCTGTGGCAGCTTGCCAGCTGCCTGTCTACAGCCTTAATCTCTCAACCTTGAGAAATGAAGCAATAGGAGGGAAAATGTCTTGGAAATAAGTTCCATAGTGATGCTCTAGGACTTTCTCTGTCTCTATGCTCTTTACCAATGAGATTACAGGAAATTCCTAGATTGGCACCCAGAAGTGACATCCTCCCCGAACGCAAGCCTCAAAATCTACGGGCATTTGGAAAAGCAACCCTTGCCTCAGTTTGATTGCTGGGGCATACTTAGTTGCTTTCAATAATTAAAAGCTGTTACTTACAAAAGATCTTTGTAAGTTTTTCTTTTTAAAAGAAGCTTTGGAAACAAGCAAAACAAAACTTATAAAGGAAATACCTCAGGAAGTTCAACTATTTTATTACTTCCTGTTTGCAGGGTTATGTCAACATCTGACTGCAAACACACACAGTCGATGTGGCATGTTTTGCAAGCAATGTTCACTTGGAAAAGTATTGAAATGTGCTAATTTTGAAGGCTTCTTTTTTTAAAGAGAAAGCCACCTATGCATTTCACAGGAACATTTGCTAAGTGCCGTTAGTTGCCAGGATAATCCCCTTCAGCTACTGAGCAGAGTGCCAAGTGCTTCACCGAACAGAGGGAAGCCAGAGTTGCATTGTGTGTTACTGCTTCTAACTTTTCAAAAATGGGTGAACTGAGCCTGAGAAACACCCATATAAATCAGCCAAGTGCTCCATTCTTATACACACCTTTGCTCTGGTCAAGATTTTTGACACAAGGGAGGTGGTTTGGGCCAAACCGTTTGGCATAAAACAAAAAGACGCAATTAAAAGTGAATGAAGTGTTGTCCAACTGCTGGACAAAAAAAAGGTAGGGGGTTGGGGGGGGGGCTGACTTTGAGAGGAGTCCCTGCAGCTGTCCCTTTAAGAGCTATTTGATATCCAGCATGAACACAGTCTTTATATTGGGATGGACCATGGGTCTCCTAAGCTTAACTTGGACTACTCTGACTAGCAGTGGCTCTCCAGGGTCTCAGGGCTCGACCTTTCATGCCACCTCCTACATGCTCCTTCTTAACTGGTGATGCCAGGGACTGAGCCCAGGACCTTCTGCATGCAAAGCAGATGCCTGGCCACTGAGCCACGAGCCCCTCCCTGGGGTGGAACAGGTGTTTGTGCTTTGCTCTACACAAGGAAAAGCTTCATCTGCTGGGCTTGCATTTCAAATCTCTGCAAAAGGAGGGAAAGGAAACCTAAGAGACTGTGAAGAATTTATGATTTTGGATGGGAACAAAATTATTTCTCAAGTTTATTCTATATTACTGAATGTCTGTATCAAGCCCAGTAAAAAATATTCTGATAAACAGCATGAAGATCTAAATGAAAACTTCAGGAAGGAAAAGTGGAGATTTATTTTCACCCAAGGCACAGCTTTCACAGTTAGCCTTTCACTAAGAGAGAACCTGCTAAAGATGGTGCAGGGATGGCATCTGACACCCTGAAGGTTAACAAAAAATCATAAAAATAACAACACCAAATGCTGGCACTGCAGAGAAAAGAAGGCAGACTTCATTCACGTGTGGTGGAATATGATTGTGCTCATCATTTTGGGGAACAAACAGCTCGGATAATGTCAGCTGGCCTAGTGATTAAAGTCCCATGTAATCCAGATACAATTATCTCCCTACAATTTCAGGTGAATATAGGATTATTGTTCTGGTTATGATTACAGCTGCCAGGCTAGTGTATGCTAGACAGTGGGAGGAAAGTATTACTCCAAAGATCCAAGGCTGGTTATCTAAAGGGGTAGTCAACCTGTGGTCCTCCAGATGTTCATGGACTACAATTACCATGAGCCTCTGCCAGGATTTGCTGGCAGGGGCTCATGGGGATTGTAGTCCATGAACATCTGGAGGACCACAGGTTGACTATCCTTGAAAAACATGGGAAATGATATATCTTAGTCAAATTAACTGCTTACCAAAATAATAAAGATATATAGAGAACCTGGAATCTCTCTGGTCTAAAGAAAATACAAAAAAAAAAAAGGCAGCAATGATATTTTAGGTTGTAATCTTGTTTTTTATTGGGTTTATAATGCAGCCATGTATTGTGTACCTTTTACTGTTTTGTATATCTAATGTCACTTTATTAATTAGGGAAAGGGAGGGAAAGGAGCCAGTCAGCAGACCTAAGGGACCAGAAACAGGAAAGACAGTAGACACAAAAGACCCCCTGCTGAAAATCTGCTCTTCTACCCCTTTCGCTCTGCAATTTCAATACCCAGATTACTTCAGATTTCTCTTTCTCATGCGTACGGATGAGAATCTTAATTTTAAAAACGACCCAAAAATATTGTACAAGTGCCCCGCCCCCCACATCCATTTCGAGAGAGAGAAATGGAGGCAGAGATGTGTCCATTTGCCCTGAGAAGCTGTGTGAAAGCACAACTGCTGTTCCACTTTCTTCAAATGGGTAGCTGTGTTGGTCTGAAGTAGCACAATAAAATCAGAGTCCAGTAGCACCTTTAAGACCAACAAAGACTTATTCAAGACGTGAGCTCACGAGTGAGCTCAAGCCTTGAATAAACCTTTGTTGGTCTTAAAGGTGCTACCGGACTCTGATTTTACTTCCACTTTATTATTCATCCAATAGGCACAGCAGTATGACGCAGGCCTCTCTGAGCCCGTGATTGCCTCCTTCGCACGTTTAGTTGTTTATCTTTATCTTTCTTTTTGAAAAGTTGAGAACATCTTTTTCATAAAATGATTAGGAGTGGCCAGCTCCAAACAAAAAAGTAATTGCTTCTGTGCCTTGCCTTCGCCAGTTCATCACTGGCTGGGAGTGGGCCACACCCTCTTTGATTGGACTCCTTTGGCTGCAGCTCCTTTTCATGTATGCTTCATTTAGTAATGGGGACACACCTCTTTCTTGCCAAGCCGGGCATTCTTGAGAGCCAGCTTGCTATGGTGGTTAAGAGCGGCAGCCTCAAATCTGGAGAACCGGGTTTGGTTCCCCACTCCACATACAGCCAGCTGGGTGACCTTGGGCCAGGTACAGTTCTCTTGGAGCCCTCTCAGCCCCACCTACCTCACTGGGTGTCAGTTGTGGGAAGAGGGAGGGAGGGCAATTGTATGCCACTTTAAGACACATGAGGTCTGTTGGGTGATCTCGGGCTCGCCGTGGTTCTCTCGGAGCTCCCTCACCCTCATCTGCCTCCAAGGATGTCTGTTGTGTGGCGAGGAAGGGCAGGTGACTGCAAGCCACTTTGAGACTCCTTCAGGTAGTAAAATGGCAGGTGCAAAAAAAACCAGCTCTTCTTTGCCATGACATTTCTCTCCCACGCACAGGGCCTTGGATAAAGGTCTTTCCACGTGATCTACCCCTCAGTCCTTTTTTAAACTGGAAACACCAAGGATTGAACCTGGGACCTCCTGTGAGCAAAGCTGATGCTCTGCCAGTGAGCTGTGGCCCGACCCCGCCTGCTGTTCTACACACTGCAGCAGCAGCAGCATGTTTTGAGTGGTTGCTGATATACTCCAGGGCCGTTAGGGTGTCTTTGCTACATCAACAACTAGAAACATGTCTACATTAATCCACACAGTGCCGGAGGGGATAGCGTCTGCCAATATGCAACCAAACTGAGATAGGCAATGACGGCTCTTTGCCTACCCCGGCTGTTGTGTTGCCTTCGTTTCCCTTTCCTTTTCCTGTCCATTGCTCTCCCCATTCTTCAGTCCCGGCCCCACTGCGGTGCCATTTCCTTTTGGGTGGCTCACTGCATTTGCAACCTGCCTTGAGTTGTAGCGAGAAAGGAGGGCTGGGGAGTAATCATAGTAATATTAATAACAACAGTAATAGCGGCAGCCGTAATAGTAGCATAATAGCAATGATGTCTTCGTTTTCACGGTGCCATCAAACTTCTCATTATTTTTAATTGCACAGCTTATTGCTAGAAGCTTTCCTCGGATGAATCAGGCTCTTCCCCCATGAAAGCCCTGATGCCACAATAATTAGCCCTGAATGTACCTCAGGACTTTTTGTTCGCTGCACTGAAGCAACTGGCCCTGAGATCCAATCTTGCATATTGCACAAACGGGTGGATGTGATCACGCCATGGCTGCATCCAGCTCCGGATGGCTTACTCTGATCGGAAGCAGTTTGCCATCGTTTCGGAGAAGGGTCTTTTTGGCTAGCACTTGCTCCCTCTTAAACGGCAGGGCCCGAGGCTGAGACAGAAACCTTTGTGAATGCAAAGCAGGGAGAGCCAATGAGGTGTAACAAGTAGAGCAGGGATTCCCAACCAGGGTGCCGGGGAGCCCTGGGGCTACGCAAGAGCTCCCCGGGGATTACGCGGCCTTTCCCAGAAGTTTGGATGGCCACTGACATCACTAGACATCGCTGGAGCCCACTTCCCCTGTTGCTCTCCAGGCCTAGTCTCCTTCTCCACAATGGAAATGGGAAATGATCGATCGATGGATTGGCTGGCTCCTGCATCTTACTTCTGCACCCACTTCTCTGATGGGGCATGTCACCACTTCTGGGTTCCTTGAAGCCTGAAAAAATATTCCGGGGGTTCCTCAATGGTCAAAAGGTTGACAAAGTCTGGGTTAGAGTGTCAGGGTAGGGTCTGGGAGGCCTGAATGATCACTCTTGTCATGGAAACTCAAGCCTACCTCACGGGGTTGTGGTGAAGATGAAGTGGAGGAGGGGAGAATGATATTGTAAAACTGCTTTGGCTACCCACTGGGGAACAAAGCAGGGTATAAACAAAAATAGGTGCTCCACCCCTAAGCCTTGGTGCCTCTCCAAACGTGTGAAACAGCCATGCACCGGGATTTGAACACAGGTCCAAGCCAAGCACAAGAAATATTCTACCCATTGGGTTATATCGGTGCCTAAGCAAATTATTAATGGTGTAACATCCACTATTTTGCTGCTCCTAGGTCCATGTTTTCCTTTGAAGACCACAAAAAGGACAAAACTAAAACGTGCCTCAATTAATCATCACAATTAACCGATTAGCAGACTGATTGTAGACAAAAAGGGGGGGGGGAGAAGCACACGCACGCACACAGTTTGTCACCAGATGTGGCCACCTGTATCTTTCCACTTTCATCTCTGGGGATGAAGGAGTTTCTTGGCTACACCTCCTTCCCGGCGCAACCAACTTGTTTCCTCTCTATTATTCAAACAAAAAGGACTCAGTGGGAGGGTTGGAGAACTTTGGCTGGTTCTGCAAGCTAGGTACGCTGGCCAACGAGTAGGAAGGACCGGAGAGGAAATGCAAAGACTAGGGATGCCTGAACACCCACCAGGTTGGCTCATGCCCTGTTTGCCAATGGTGAACAAAGACCTGAATTTTCAGTGAACAGTTCAACGGTTTGGTGACCCGTTCAAGGGTTTTCTGCAGGCTGTTTCACCATATTGCTTGCCAACCATGCAGCGCACTGCGACTGGCTTTGTGTCCATGTGCATTCGCACACAAATCCTGATGCAAACAGGTGGAATCGGAGCTGCTCATTAGCCACTGAACACCTAAGGTGATCGATTCATGCCTAATCGCCACCTTTGGACCTGACAAGTTTGACATTCAAACACATCCATGCAAATATTCACACAATCCCTAGTGAGAAGGCTTTCGTTGTAGGGCTGGATCAAGGAATTTTAGCACCCCCGCTTAGCAAGGTGCACAAGCCCCCTTGTGAGATGAGGCTGCAGAGAAGGAGAGGACATCCATCTCCCCCTAAATTGCTGGTGAGTGGCAGTCCCCCCCCCAAAAAAAAACCCCTTTGCAGGAAAGCTCTGTACCTTGCACCTCCCCGAGTAGGCATTCTGACTTTTGGGGTACAAAGGCTGGCCTGTTGCCTTTGGCTGCCCTGCTGAAATGAGGCGGCCACCTGCCCCCATATGTTAGCATGGGCCACTGGGTAGAAACACAGCACAGCAGAGGAACAAGACATTGGCAGAAGTTGCCTTTTTAGCTTCGAGGGCTTAACTATCAACTGATTGTACTCGGGATAAATTAATCTTGTCCACATATGGACTGGAAGAGATCACCTGCAAGTTAAGGAGATGTGGGTGGGGGGAGAGGGGCAAGAGGTGGGGAGGGGAAGAAGAAGAAGGGTTGGCTTTTATACCCCACTTTTAGCAACCTGAAGGAGACTCAATTGTAAGTGGCTTACAATTGCCATCCCTTCCTCTCCCCACAACAGACAGCCTGTGAAATAGGGGAGGCTGAGAGAGCTCTGACAGGTCAGTTAGAACGGCACTATCAAGGCTTTGATGAGCCCAACGTCACCTGGCTGGCTGCATGTGGAGGGGCAGGGAATCAAACCCAGCTCTCCAGATTAGAAGCTGCCGCTCTTAACCACTGCACAATGCTGGCTCCCAAATGTCTTTCCCAAGGCACTGCAGTGGTTGAGGGCTTTGGACCCAATCAAAGCTGGTTCCCCAGCCAAGCCACCCAATGGAAGCATCGTGAGGGCTCTTCCTAGCCACCTGAAGCAGAGGAAATAAATGGGGCCCCGCCCTGAGGCAGCAGAGCCTTGAGCCTGCTGTCCCTTACTTGAATCACAATTCCAGTAATAATCAACCAGTGAAACGAAGTCCTTGTTTAATTCTTGAAGATTTCATATGAAAGATGGAAATGCATTTTTGTTATTGATTATTACCAGGATTGTGGTCCATTGCACAGGTATTCCTTTTGTGTTGACTTGAATGTGCCTTGCATTCCTTTGTTGCGATTATTCAACAGTTTGAGAGCAAAATAAACCCGTCCTCTGTAGCAAAAGACTGAAATACAGAAGTCTACGGGGTGGAGGTGGGGAACCTTTTTTTGTGGTGTGGTTGTAACCCAGCCTCATTCACATCTGAACAGTTGCAAGAAGGCTGAGTTCCAGCTTCGGTATCCACAACCAATGGGAAAGTTGACTTAAAGCATGTCACTGCTGCCATTCCCCAAGAAGCAGGATGGAGGAAAATATGTCTGGTCTACCTTCCAGAGCTGTGTGTGATGTGTTTAGAATAGTTCTAGAAACATGATCTAAGTGCTTAAGTCTTCTTATCACTTCCCGAATGCTAGAACATGCATCTGCAAGGGTAAAGGAGGGAATGAAGTATGCAAATGTATCAGACACATCACAAAAGATCTGGGATTTGTGGGAAACGGTTAGGGCACAAAGTGGAATGAACCCCCATTCTGGCTTGGAAGCTTGCTGAATGACCATGGGCCAGTTTGTCTGTATCGCAGCCTAACCTACATTACAGGATAGATTCAAATGGGTAGCTGTGTTGGTCTGAAGTAGCACAATAAGATCAGAGTCTAGTGGCACCTTTAAGGAAGAGTGCTTGCACGCGAAAGCTCATGCCTTGAATAAATCTTTGTTGGTCTTAAAGGTGCCACTGGACTCTGATTTTATTGTGCGACATTACAGGGTGGTAGTTGTCTAGGACAGGGATAGTTTGCTGGCAAGGGCTCGTGGGAATTGTAGTCCATGAACATCTGGAGGACCACAGGTTGACTACCCCTGGTCTAGGATAAAATGAAGGCAGGATGAATGACTCCATAAGCCACCTTTCATCCCTGATGAAATGGGGCATTGAATCATAGAGTTGGAAGGGGCCATACAGGCCATCTAGTCCAATCCCCTGCTCAACGCAGGATCAGCCCTAACCATCCTAAAGCATCCAAGAAAAGTGTGTATCCAGCCTTTGCTTGAAGACTGCCAGTGAGGGGGAGTTCAACACCTCCTTAGGCAGCCTATTCCACTGCTGAACTACTCTGACTGTGAAAAACTTTTTCCTGATATCTAGCCTATATCGTTGTACTTGAAGTTTAAACCCATTACTGCGCGTCCTCTCCTCAGCAGCCAGCAGAAACAGCATCCTGCCCTCCTCCAAGTGATAACCTTTCAAATACTTAAAGAGGGCTATCATGTCCCCTCTCAACCTCCTTTTCTCCAGGCTGAACATTCCCAAGTCCCTCAACCTATCTTCATAGGGCTTGGTCCCTTGGCCCCAGATCATCTTCGTCGCTCTCCTCTGTACCCTTTCAATTTTATCTACGATTAAAGATCTAAATGTATCAATAAATCACACATAGATTTTTCTTGCACTAGGCCGCAGCAAGCAACAGGCCAAGTAGTTGTCATGCATCCAAAAAACAGTCACAATTTTGTGAACTTTTTGAACGGAACAAGTGGTGTTTTCCCAGTGTTTCTGAGTTCACACTCTCACCTATAAGGCACAGAGGGGAAAGCAGTACAGTAATGCACGGACATGGTGAACCACCAGCTGCCACCACAAAGGGTTTCCAAATCCCTTGTCGGCAGGATGCAGCTGTGGTGGTCCCTTGCTGCCGCCATCAAAAGCCCGTTGCAAAACTTCAGACCAAGAGAGAAGCTGGGGGGTGGATGGGGTGGTGACCCTATTCTCCTCTTGGCATACGAAGAACCCAGGACTGAGCCAGGCTGGCCACAATCTCAAACCAACAGAAACTCGTCCAATTAGAAAAACTAATCCCACATACAGAGCGTCATCGGCCTATCGCTGGAGATCTTTAATTTCCGTCCTGTGTCGAAACACACAAGAGGAGTGGGGATGAGTCACAGTTTGAATCGAGGCGACATTAACAATTAGGCTAAGTAAGCCTGTGCGGCGTAGGGCAGAGAGGCGGAGAACTGTGCAAAAGATGGCCAGTTTCCAGGGGATCACACGGATGGGTCTGCACTCTGCTGGCCAACAAGGCCTGGGTGAGGAAGACATCACTGTGCACTGACAAGATGCATCTAGAGCAAGCGCATGCACAGAATCACTCAAGGCAAGCGGGAAGGCCTGGAAGAAGCCCTGGAGGTGGGCGCGAGGAAACACTCTGGAAATCCCCTCCCCAAAAACAAACCTCTCTTTCCAAGTTGTCATGGACTTGACCGGGATAATTTCCCTTCTGTTCCCTTAAGTGGCTTTCTACATTCCATGGATCCTGGAGCATCAATTAGGGTCATGCTTCCACTTTTTACCTTCCTGTTCGCTTGCAAAGTAAATGTTTTCCTTCACATCTCAGGATGTCTCTGCTGCATGTGTGAAAGGCTCTGGCATGCTGCTTTAGCAATTGGCCTGAGCCCCTTGCCTCCCTCCCCCATTTATTTTAATCATATTAAAAACTTTCTAGGCTCCCTTTCCACCCAAAAAGACTTGGTGACTTACTATTGATTAGGTAATGCTATGTTTTAACCCAATGTATTGTTTTTAATGGTGTTGTCACCTACCCTGAGATGTATTGGAAGGGCAGGTAAGAAAAATAAAGATGTATTTATTTATTAGATATGGTGGTAAGTTAGTTACAGCTTAGCTGTTGAGGGGTCTCGAGTGTGAGCGCACTTCCTTTGTAAATTTACCACAAATCAGTGGGTCACATCAAGGGTAGGGGAGGTTGGATTCCATGGAGTGTTCCTGCAAATGGAGAGGAGGCAATTTTTGCCAAATCTCCTCTCCCATGGCAAACCTCCAGCATCTCCTCTCATGCCATTCCTGGGGGAGGGAATCCTACTGGGTCCCCCATCCCACAGAAGCAGTGTTTGGGGCTGCAGCAGCAGGAGGGGATGTGGGGAAATGCAGCCCTGCCAATGGGAATCATCCCATGAGCATAAATCTTTGGTGGGACCCAAGCTATCGATCCTGGGAAAAAGGAAAGAAAAGCAGACCCTGTAAAGACACGGCCACCCACTTCCGGCCTCTGACTTCATTCACCATGGGAATGCTCAGTCACTGTGTTGATCTCTGGAGATGTTGGGTTAACTTCAGAAGGTTCAGCAAGCAGCAGCCGAGATCGTTGTTTGGTGTAGATTACAGCTGACGCACCCTACCGGTCTTACAACACTAGACTCTGCTTAGTTTCCAGGAATGATTCCAAGTCCTTGGTTTTGCCTTTTAAGCCCTCAATGGTCTGGGGCCAGACAGAAACCACCTGCTCCTCTATGAGCCTGCCCGTCACCTAAAATCTTCTACAGAGGGCCTGTTCCCAGACCCAGCTTGCAGGCCACCTTCACGGAGAAGGGCTTGCAAAAAACCCCACCTTTCTCAACCACTGACTTACGCAGCACATCTGTTAAGAGCAATGATGAGAGTCACGTGAGTCATTTGGACAGTGTTCATGGCACAGCCCAGACAAGAGAGCTGCTGCATTGTAGGGGGCTCACACGAGAGGCCCTGGAACACATTGCTGACACCAAAGGGTAGCTGTAGACCCAGGTGCCACCCAGCCTGGCCATAGCGCAATGCTAAAGGGATACCCAGAATGCACATGAATGAACCCAAGGACGCACATGCCAGTTGCATGCATTTTCCAAAGGTGCCACTTACTTCTCGGCTCCCGGGGTCCGTCGACAGTCACTTTAATGGCTCGATGATAGGTTGCGACTTGAGTGGGGTTCGTGAAGACAGTGATGGTCAACGTGAAGCTTTTGCCTGGGCAGGGAGAGAAAAGCATCCGTGAGCCAAAGACTTCAGCAGACAGACGTGGGTTGCAACTTTTCATTTAAGCAGCAGCTTCTCAAGGCTGGTCTCCATCATGACCCCTGAACAAGCCTGAGAGTGAAATAGTCAGAGGTGGCAGATCCCTGCTGCGTGAGAGCTGCCCCTGCTGGTGAGTTCCCTGCCTGGGGGCCTCCAGCCTGTAGCCTTTCCATGTCCTGAGGTGGGTGGGGAGAGGCCATCTGCAGAGCTCTTCCATCCCAGCCCACTCCACCCCAATCTAGCGTCCATTGTATTTCTGAATGCATCAGGCTTGGCCCCTAGTAAGGAAATAAACCAAATGTTTGCATTCAGAAGTGAGCTGATGCCTGTGGGTGGGATGCCTGTGTCCTTCCACTCTACTCAGGAAAGTCTGGTGGCTTCCTCCAGCCTCAGGGGACTTTTCTCAAATGTGGCTTTTATGCACCATTCATCCCTAAAATACCACAGTAAAGCCCTCCTCAGAGTTCTTAGCACTATTGTGGAAACTTCTATTAGATTGGCACTTCCAAAAATCCAAACATGCTGAGAAAAATGCACCCATGGGGGAAAAAAACAACAACTATTGTTTTGCTTCAGCTGAAAGGATGAGAACTGTATCCGGGCTTTCGTGTAGCGACTTAAGAACTCAGCCCACATAATGTCTCTTATTAGAACCAGCCCAAATGAAAGTCAACAGTGTGTGAGTTTTCCAGTTCTCCAGGGCTCTTCAGGAGGCTGCTATCCATCAAGACACTCAGTGAACTCTACTGGCTGGATACGGTTGCCAGCCGCCTGCTGGGAATTCTCCAGAGCAAAATGGGGGCACAGACTTCAAAAGCAGCAGGGGCAACGTGGTGATACCACTTCCCATTCCAGAACGGGAAGTGATGCCATGGCACTGCACAATGCTCTAAGAATCCCTCGAATCTCTTCGAAATTTGGAGAGCTCTGGTTGACAATGTGACATCACTTCCACATCCAAAGCGGCAAGTGACCTTACAGTGTCACCACTGAGATCCAAGGGGTCTCTTTGTCCACCTTTGCCAGTGTGGTGTGGTGGTTAAGAGCAGCAGCTTCTAATTTCCTGCTCTTCCACATGCAGCCACCTGGGTGACCTTGGGCTCGTCACAGCCCTGATTGCTATTCCTTACAGAGCAGTTCTCTCAGAGCTCTCTAAGCCACACCTTTCTCCCAGGGTGCCGGTTGTGGGGAGAGGAAGGGCAAGCGATTGTAAGGTGTTTGGAGGCTCCTTTGGGCAGTGAAAAGTGGGGTATAAAAACCAACTCTTCTTCTCCTTCTTGTGGTGCCAGCTGAGTCCCAAGGCCAGCAGAAGCAGAGCGAAGAAGGGGCTAACCACGCCTCCTTCTTCCTCCTTTTGCTGAGGCTGTGCTGGCAACCTGACCTACTCTGCTTTAGTGGTGGTCGGCAGACAGAATGTTCTCAAACAAGCTGCCTTTGGCGTTCCAAGGCCAGGTAGTCTGGGGGTAGAGTGGACCGATGATATCTTTAAAGCCCAAATGACAGAATGCAGTTTTTAACCAGTAATGAATTGTACACAACAGCTTTGGGGAACTTTGAAAGATCTGCAGCGCTTGGAGAATAACTTCCCCACAGCTGCCGTGTGGCGGGGGTGGGGGGAGAAGAGAAGAGATCAATACAATTATACACATCATGTAGTTTTGCCTTCAGTCATGTGTAAACAGACCACCATGAAAAAGAAAAGTTGGTTTTTATACCCCACTTTTCACTACCCAGAGGAGTCTTCAAAGTGGCTTGCAATCGCCTTCCCTTCCTCTCCCCACAACAGACACCCTGTGAGGTAGGTGGGGCTGAGAGAGCTCTGTCAAGACTGCTCTGTGAGAACAGTGCTATCATGACTGTGACTAGCCCAAGGTCACCCAGCTGACTGTATGTGGAGGAGCGGGGAATCAAAGCCACCGCTCTTAACCACCACACCAAGCTGGCTCTTACGTCCCTACAGCAGTCATGAAAAGTAGTATCAGTTCCCCCAAAAGCAAACTGCACGTCTTTGGAATCCCCACCCCCAGCTGCAAGATGTGGATTTTCAGTTCCTTCAGCGGCTACCTTCTCCTTTGCCAAATCGTTCTCTCTCGACATCTGCCACTTCCTCTCCCTCAAGAAAGATAGGGATAGGGAACCATGAGACAACATTTACGCGCTTGATTTAGGACTCTTTAAAATCCTGCCTTTCCCCCGAAGGGTTCATGGTTTCCCTTCTCTCTCAGGTTAGGCTGAGGGGGAATGACAAGCAGAAAGTCCCTCAGTGAACAGGAAATCTGGGCCTCAGAGCCAGCATACTAACCAGGACACCACCCTGGCTGCGAGCATTTCTAGGAGTCATTTTAAGTACTTCCATGGTAGTGTGACAACTCTGCAAGTACATCACCCTGAAGAAGAGGGGGCTGGCTGCCTTGCCCCCCCCCCCCCCCGGTCTACTCGAGCAAAGTAATCATGCTTCATTCCCTGAAAACAGCATGTGAGCAAAACTGCCACAAACTGCCGCAGACAATTTCTTCTGGCTTTGGGTTTAGAAACTGGGGCCTAGGGGGCTACCGTTGGCCAGGCACTAACACACGTTCATTCACCTCACACGTTGCTGCAATAGTCCTGCAGAAGGCCCACGAGCACTGTCCTTGCCATGAAGGGCCAAGACCACGGCCAGCTGCAGACCTCTTGAATTACTGGCTCTAGCCAGACTCCTGGGAAGGGACCAGGGGTGCCAGCCTCCAGGTTGGACCTGGGGATCCCCTGGAATTACAGCTGTTCTACAGACCACAGAGAGCAGTTCCCTGGGAGGACATTGGTGCTTTGGATGGTGGACTGGAGGGCATTGTACCACAGTGTCCTTCCCATGCTCCATCTTCAAATCTCCAGGAGTCCTCCAACCGGGATCTGGCAACTTTAGTAGGGACTTCCTCTCAGCCAAGGTGCCACCACAGTTGTATGACTGTCAGCCTCTAGAATGGGGCCTGGTGAGCTCCCAGGATGACAAATGGTTTCCAGACTTCAGTGGCTGGTTCCCTGGCAACCCTAGTTCTCAAGAATCCTGGGTGCAGGTCATCCTTGGTGGGAGCTCCTCTCTAAGGAGACCTTCCCCCTTGCCACTGGCCATGCAAAAAACAAGACCCCCGCACATTTGACATCTATTGCGGAGCAGTTTACCTTACCCCCTCATTACACTGGCCTGGTATAGAGGTGAGAGTGTGAGGTTGCTTCTGAAGAGTGCTGGATTCAGATCCCCACACATCTGCAGCCTTGTCAAGAGGCCCGGAGATCAAATGTCCTGTCCCTTTAATAAAAGCTTTGTGTATGGAAGAGGAGCACAGACTGCAACAGCATCCCCTAGTAAAAAGAAACAGCTTTCAAAGGGCTGTAGCTAAGTTTTGGCCAGTCATGCACTCTCAGTATAACTTACCTTGCAAAATTGTTGTGCAGAAAATATTTGGGAGGGAAGAACTGTAATATGCTGCCCTGACCTCCTTGGAAGAAGGTAGGGGGTGGGACTGTAGGGTTGCCAACTCTGGGTTGGGAAATACCTGGAGACTTTAGGTGGAGTCAAGAGCGGACAAGATTTGGGGCAGGGAGGGACCTCTGTGGAGGCCACCTTCCGAAGCAGCCATTTTCTCCAGAGGATTTGATCTCTTTGGTCTGGAGATGGGCTATAATTCCAGGGGATCCCGATGGGAGTGTGGCATCCCTATGGGGATTTGATAGATTGAATAGGGTTCTAGACGCTGGCCTCAAGGATATCTATTTACAGAAATCTGTCCTCTGCACACAGTCATTTTTGCTGCTACAAAATGAGAGATTTTTAGCAGAGAGTTTTTACACCGCATGAGATTTTACACCTAAAGACAAAAGCCTTTCTGCTCACTTCCATAGGCTTTGTTTGAAGTGGAAACCCAATCCCTGACATTTCCCAAGGACTCCAGACTACCGTAATTTCTTCGGCCAGACATGGAGACCCAAGCGTGGGGGGTGGGGTGCGGGGGGGGGGGTTGTAATGAATTCAAGAGTCAAGTTTGGATTGAGCTGCGTTCAGTTTGGAAATTTGTGGACGGAGGATGGAAAAAGAGGAGGGGGAAGGGAGGAGACTTCAGTGAATAATTGAGTACAGAAATGAAAGCTTTAATTCATAAAAGCAAAACATTTTCCATTCATCAACCTGCAAGCAGTTAAGGGGTGGGGGGAGAGGGGGGGGGAGAGAGAGAGAGAGAGAGAGGCTGAAAGAAAAGCCTGCAACTTGGGTCAGGAGCCAACAGGAAAAGCGGAAATGTCTGAAAGAATGTAAACTATTTAGGTTTCATCCAGAGCAACAAGTAAACAGTTATTACACGCAAATCGTTCTTAAGATCACTAGGCCTTAATGCTGAGGAGTTTTAAGTAAAGGACACCTTACAGGGCTTGCTATGTCCGTATTCAGTGTTCTGAGGAGCTGGGCTACAGCAGATCCCCTGAGAAGGAGCCTGTGCAAACCCTGCACAGATATTGCAGAGACAGTCCATGCAAAACCCCAAACCTCACCCTAAAAACAGTGGCATCTATTGCCGATGGGCCATTTAAAAAAAATGTAAAAATTTGCTTAGGGCCTAAGAACATCTACTGCAGCCTTTCTCAACTTTTTTACCATTAAAAACCCCCTGAAACATTATTCAGGTTTCGAGAAACCTCAGAAGTGGCACCATTGTACAGAATATGTTTGGGAAGCAGAGCTGTGTACATTACTGGCCGGGGGGTGGGGGTGGCCATGTTCAACATGACCATATATGATCATATCACCCCCCAAATTTTTGAGTCCTGCTAGGTCAGACCAGTGATCTGTCTCTTCCGGCATCCTGTTTCACACAGTGCCCAACAGTTGCCCTGAAAGGCCAACCAAGGGGGCATAGAAGCCAAGGCCTGGAGACTTGCCTAGCAGTGGTCTTCAGAGGGTGACTGCCTCTGGACAAGGAGGCTCCCTGTAGTCATCGTGCCAGTAATTATTGATGGACTCTTCCCTTCTCCCTTGTAAAGCCCTCATTACAGTGAACAGTGAATCCCATTTTTAGTTACTAGTTGAGATAAGAAGTGTTTGTGTTTGTATTGGGGCTTTATCTGTAATCCACCATGAGACAGCTTGCTGGGAGAAGCGGGTTATAAATTCAAAAATGAATAAACAAATAAATATATCCTATTGTCCATCCCAAATCCATTTCCTGTCACTTTCATGGGGTAGGGATGCCAGGCCCCAGGTGACACCTGGGGACACACACACACCGGTTTTACAGCTCATCAACACATCGCAGAGATCAGTTCTCATGTATTAAATGGCTGCTTGGGAGGGTGGACTTCACATCACAGCATTATATAACACTGAAGTCCCTCCCCATCCCAAATCCTGCCCACTCCTGACTGTACCTCCAATGTCTCCGGGTCTTTCCCAACCAAGAGCTGGCAAACTTATAGGGGATCTGTGGGATTTAGTATTATACAGGAAAAAGTTCTTTCTATTAACTTTCTCCACTTAATTCACAATTTTATAAACCTCTGTCACATCACTCACAATAGTCGTTCCCATAGAAAGCCCCTGACGCTTCAACAGTTCTTACCCTATACTACAAAGATGGTAGTTCTTGAACATCATGACTTCTCCCAGAGAATCTTGGGATTTGTAGTTGGGCAGGGAATGCAGCAGTATCAGTTCAAGGCCCTTAACCTCCACTGGGGTTATGAATTCATGAAGATGCTTCATGCTGACCCACTTTTTGGTCCATCTTACTCAGACTGACTAAGGCTTTCACGCAACCGGTGCAAGCGATACCAACGGTGTGACCTGGAATCTTTTACATGCAAAGGAGGTGCTCTTCTACCAAGCTTCAGTCCTCCCCCAAAATATATGTAATGGTCTTCTGTTGAGTCTAGGGTAGCCAATTCTAGGTGGGGAAATTCTTAGATTTTTTTTGGGGGGGGGGGGGAGGGTTCTTCAGGAGAAAGATATTTGGAGAGGGAAGGGATTTCAGTGGGGTACAATGCCTGAGAGTCCAGCCTTCAAAGCAGCCATATTCTCCAGGGAAGCTGTGCATCATAGTCTGGAGATCAGTTGTAATTCTGGGAAATCTCCATGCCCCTCCTGGAGACTGGCATCCCTGTCAGAGCATTGGGCCATTATGACAAGGACTTGAACTGGCACAGATCTTCAAGATCGCAAGAGGCAGAAAGACTTCTCCTCCTCGGAGTCCTTTCAGTGGAGATGTGAAGGACTGGACCTGAGAGGACCTTGGCCATGCAAAATATACCATTGAGCAAAGGCCAATTGTCAAGAGCAAGTGCCAAAAACAAAAACATGAAGCCATCAACACCCACATCTTGAGTTTGCTGAGAACAGCAGTCCCCAAACTGTGTCTAGAAAGAAGAACTGAACCAAGCCTGGAAAAGAGCCGCTACCTTGAGTGCATCCATTTTCCTGTTTCCCACGCAGCAAGACCCCATGCTTCATTTATTTATTTTTATACTTATACCCCAATTTTAATCCACAGGGTCCTAAAACATCATTCTACCCTCCACCATTTGATCCAGACAACAACTCCCCTATAAGGTGGGTGAGGCTGACAGAAATTACAAACTGCCTGACACTGAATCAGAGCATCAGTCTATCAAGGCTGCTGTTGTCTTCACACACCAGCAACAGGGATGGCCAAACTGTGGCTCTCCAGATGTCCATGGACTACAATTACCATGAGTCATTGTCAGCTAGCAGGTGCTCATGGTAATTGTAGTCCATGGACATCTGGAGAGCAACAGTTTGGCCACTCGTGCTCCAGGGTCTCAAATGAAGGGCTTTCAATATCACCTGTGACCTGATCCTTAACAGGTCCTTAACTCGTTGGGGGCTATTGAGATAGAAAACGTTTTACTGGGTTTATATTACAACTGTTGTCACCCTCCCTGAGCTTCCAGGAAAGGTGGGCTACAAAAAAACCCCACATTATTTATTATTTAGGCCAGGGGTAGTCAACCTGTGGTCCTCCAGATGTCCATGGACTACAATTCCAATTGAGCCCCTGCCAGCAAACACTGGCAGGGGCTCATGGGAATTGTAGTCCATGAACATCTGGAGGACCACAGGTTGACTACCCCTGATTTAGGCGATCCCAGGGATTGAACTTGGGGCCTTCTGCTCTACCACTGAACCATATGCTCACACCACTGTGCTGGGAGGCAATAGGAATTCTGCAAATTGCACAGAGACTGCCTATTTATCCTGGAAGAGGACTGAGAAACCAATCTATTTAAAAAGCAAAAGTTTGCCTCCAACACTGACTTAAGCAACAATGACGACAACAAAACAGCCAGTGCTGCAGACCAAACTGACAACGATTTGACATGTTTCACTGTCTAACCTTCCTTTATTTTTATTTCACTTTACTTTTCTATTTGTGTGCCACCCTTCTCCAGGGGATGCAGGGCAGCTCATTTCATCAGCATTCAATGAGCAGCAATGAAGGTAAATCTCACCACTTCAGACAAGCTGACCTTTCTCTTTAGAGGGACACATAATGGGCATCGTCCACAGTAGGTGTCAGCCTGCAGGTTGGGTGCTTTGGGCAGGGGTTGTGTGAAAAATGCTGCTGCTGATTTCAGCAGAGCCAAGCAGAACAAATCAGATCCTCCCTGCAGGAGGACACCACGACTTATGCTGCCGCTCAGACAAACAAGCAAACGCCCTTGAAGATGCCACGTGGAAACCTTCCCACCTCATTTCCTTCAGTCATTTGTGTATCCCACCCTGTTCTCCAAGGAATTCAACGTGGTGTTCTAGGGCTTTTAAAATAAATCATTTACTTTATTGAAAGGCAGCGCCTTCTGTTCACAGCCACGCTTCACAAAGTTTGGCAAGGAAGAAAAGAAGTCGTTCCCTGCCCACGAGGAACCTGCAAAACCTTAACCAAAACCACTGCAACCATCTTATTTGAGCTGCACCTGTCATTTTCAATTAAGGCTTGATCGGTTCAGTATGGAACCAAATGTAGCTCTTTTAAAAATTGAAATGCGTTAAGTCAGGGGTGCAGCCCTCCAGATGTCCATGGACTATAATTCCCATGAGCCCCTGCCAGTGTTTGCTGGCAGGGGCTCATGGGAATTGTAGTCCATGGACATCTGGAGGGATGCCGTTTGACTACCCCTGCATTAAGTTGAGGCCTATTAGAAGAGTAGGTGGATTTCTGGGACAGCCAGTATGTGATGAGACTGGCAGGCAACAATTGTTATGGGACTAGCAGGGAACAGAGAGGTGAACCCTTGACAGTAATGCAGGTACGAACCCCGTACAGAAGAAGAAGAAGAAGAAGAAGAAGAAGAAGAAGAAGAAGAAGAAGAAGAAGAAGAAGAAGAAGAAGAAGAAGAAGAAGAAGAAGAAGAAGAAGAAGAAGAAGAAGAAGAAGAAGAAGAAGAAGAGTTGGTTCTTTTCCCTACCCGAAGGAGGCTCAGAGCGGCTTACAGTCGCCTTCCCATTCCTCTCCCCACAACAGACACCCTGTGAGGTGGGTGAAGCTGAGAGAGCGCTGATATTACTGCTCTGTCAGAACAGTTTTATCAGTGCCGTGGCGAGCCCAAGGTCACCCAGCTGGCTGCATGTGGGGGAGCGCAGAATCGAACCTGGCATGCCAGATTAGAAGTCTGCACTCCTAACCACTACACCAAACTGGCTCTCTGGATTGACCCCACTTGTGTGTGGGTGCTCCTATGCATGGGCCTTTCTTATTGTAAGACCTCAGGTTTCCTCCTGCCAAGAACAACAACTGGCAGCTCTAAACAGAAGATGAAAGAGATGGTGGTGATAAATGAGTGCAACTGTCTTGTGAGGTAGGCTACGGTGAGAGTCAATTACTCATCCAAGGTTGAGTATCAACCAGATAGGAATCCAGATTTTCCTTAAAACAAGCCTAAAATTCCATCTACCACAGCCCAATGAGTCTCCTCTTGACTGGATTCTGTGGATCCATTCTGCTATCACAAGTACTTTCTTCTGGCAGGAACAAACCTTACCAAGAGTCAATGCAATGGAAGCTCCTTTGGCTGAAGGGAAAGGCCCCCACTTGCAGCATCCCCACGTTGAGCCAATCAGGCTTATCCTAGCCTACCCTACGGGTGAGGAGAACGTGAAGGGAGGGAGAACACTGTTGTGTGCAGCTTTGGTTCCCCATCAAGGAGAAAAGTAGAGCATAAATATCGGAAGAAATGCTTAAAATTTAGAAATGGATGGTTGCAGCCCTGCCCTGGAGCCTTTATTCACCTCTGGTCTCCTTACCTCGGCCGCTTCGTCCCACAAAGCGAAGGTCATTGAACCGGGCCACTTGGTTTTTCATAACGGCAGAGGCATTCCGGAGTTCGGCCGAGTAGTTCTCGTCGTTGCCAGCCATGACGGTCACGACAGTCCCGTCTGGCACATCCCCAAGGGCGACTACCTAGAGTTCGACAGCAAGAACAACCAGGAGGGAGAAAAACACAGGGTTTTATTATAAACTTTTTGTTATGCCTGCTCGAGGACAGTCTGTGACTTTGGTGCTGAGAAGCCAGCATGGCACTCAAGGGCACCATTCAGAGAAGGACACAATCTTGGGTGTGTGGGTGGCTGGGTGGGAGGGGGGGAATTAAAATCTGGTGCTCCAATCCTGTGGCTTTTTGCCTCAGAGTAATTTGCTGACCTTAGCAGGTATACTCCCGGTTAGGATCATGGTTAGGATCAAATCCTTTTGGGGAGAAGTCATTAGGAACTGAACACATACATCAATATTACAGCAGTGTATCTAAGTTTTGACATATATTTGGAAGCCCGATCTGTGAGATCTTGGGGGGGAAGGGGGGGCAAGACAGAAAAGAGCACCTATTGCAAACACCTCCTGATGACCTTGATGAGCCTATGTCACTTCCAGGTAACATTAGCGCATCAGGTCATGTTCTGGAGTCCTTCCAGCTTTGGAGTAAGCTCAAGTGGAGCTCATTAATCTTTTAATTAACAAATTATGGCACTGCAGGAAATTATAAGTGCACCTTCTTTGCTTTCACGGATGCAAATTAGTCTATGATTTGATCAATGGCAAGGATTTTTTTCTTTCTAGTTTCATTATCCAAGATAGATCCTATATCTTCAGAAAATTGTTTTTTCACTATCTGACGATGGCTTGTCTGACTTCAGTGGGAGCTGCTCGGTGGTGCCCCCAATCAAGCATTACCCAGGGCATGTGCCATACCTGTGATAGCCATATATGCCGCTGCTGGGGCAGGGGGGAGGAGAGAAATGATTGGGAAATCTGTCCCCAAACCATGTACATTCTTTTAGAATTTCTTAAGTTCTGAAAAGCTTCAGCAGGCATATCACTTTGTCTTCTTTTCTTTCTTTTTGCAAAAAAATTGATTCTATTCCCCATATCTTTTGCTCCCCTCCCCTTTCCATTTTAGTAAATTTAAAACAATTTTTCCTATATGTCCAGGGGGTCCCCAGAGTACACGAAGACCCCTGCCCTGACTGCAGGTGGGATGGTGTGAATGCTTAAGTGACTGGCGCAGTGGCCAGCCACTTTTTAAAGTAGATATTCGTATCAGTTCGAGAGTTTTGGGTTGAAATACATCTGTATTGCACAGAAACCACAGGGCTTGTTTTCTACATGCTGTAGGAAGTGTGGGATTCTTTGAGCCACAGTCTAGCCCAAGTTACACTTAAAAAAAATCCCCAAACCTACAATGCAATCTGAAACAGACTTATACAGTTCTATATCCTTTGGAGTTAACGTGCTTAGAAAGGTGCAGCTCTGCTAAGGATTGGACTGCCAGCCTTCTTGGTTTCAGCCAGTGAATAAAGCACTTCAAATATATTTTTTTATTGGGCAATCGGGTGTTAGAAACAGGACTATTTATAACCTGCTTTTCTGTTGTTTTTTTAATGTTCTCCCGAGTAAATTAACGGGATTTTAATAGACTATAAAGTAGCTACTCATTATTTTAAACAGTGATACCATCGGCTGGTTTCTTTTTCAGATTCCCTGTTAGAGTCACGCACACTTTTCTAGTTAATTGACAGTTCCGATGATCAAAACTGGCTCCTACTAATTAATGAATTCATGAGAACATGACAAAATGCAGGTCTTCCACCTACTCCCCATCTATTTCCACATTTCACCCATGCATAAGGCTTTGATTCCATAACTCTCATTCACATCGAGTGGAATCTATTTCTGAGCGAGCCATTTAAAGGGTTTCTCAGCCCCTCCCTTTGCCCCCGGGATAGATATGTGAACCAACAGAAAGGCAGTTTGGGGCCTGAACTGAATATTACATTGGCAGGGGAGAAAAATTTATCCACACGTACTTTGAATCTAATTTAAAAGGGGCAGCAGCTCATGCTAAGTGGCCACGTTTACCACAGTAGCATGCCAGGAGTCTGCAACCTGGAACACGGCCACCATAGCAGGGCCCTTATGTGGCATGTGTAGCGATGCTGCATACCCAATTTATTGCGATGCCAGTAAACAGAAAGCAGGGAGCTGCATGAGCTTGCATGCACCCAGCTTCTGTTTGACTTTGCAGTGCTAGGCATGCCACATCAGTCTGCAGCTGCGACACCTGCCTGGCTGTAGATCTCTCAGACACCAACTGTAGTTAAAATAAGCCGTGCTATTTTATGTGTTTTCATCATGTTTATCATTGTTTAGCCTACTCAGAGGGTTTCCCGCTGGCCATGGATCTCTGGCATGCTTCAAGAAGCACAAGGTGACAGACGAGCCCCCAGTTTAAGCAAAACACACCAGGCACAGAGAAGATTGCAGGATAGGAATTTTTAAAATCTGCCAGCATCAGGTCTAAATCGGGCATTAAAAGTGTGCATGCATGTATGATAAAGCAAAAAGACAGTTTCTAATGAGCCCGAACTGAGGCCCCAAATCTGCTGAGACTCATAGTTGAAGACTGTGTTGCCATCGCAATCCAGGCTCCCTGTGCTTTGAAAGAGAGGCATGGTTTCCGTTTTATTCTCTGAACGGGGTTGTGGGTTTATACAGGTAAGGAGATTTATATAGGTAAGGAAAAAGCTCCTCTACGCCTCTTTGGTGGTAGAAGGCCCAGCCAAACTCCTGCTTTGGGGTTTTGATACATTCGTAATTGGACCGAGGCTATTTTGAATAAACACCGGTTTGGCAAAGCAAGCAGCTCAGTTGTGGGGAAAGAATGTCTCAGCTACCATGTAGAAGAGTGAGTTGAACAAGATCCTTTTTAAAAAACACTACCATCCCAGCTCCCACTTCTAACCAGAGGAAGATCTCTGTGTAACCTGGGAAACTTGCAGTGCCACATTTCAAACATTGGTTGGTCTCAATCCAGCCTAAAATGAAGCAACTGGAGATTACACTGAAATCAACAAGACCTGAAAGGACTGTGTCCATAAAGGTTGTACTAAATATTATTTTTTGTGTTGCTTCCCTGAATTTGGTTATAATTGATCCAGTACAGTTCCAGGCACTGTGGTGGGCCTGAACATGGCGTGTTAGATCTGGGTTCAAATTTACACTGCACCATGAAGGGAATTGAGTGGCCATGGGCCAGTTGCTGTCTCCCAGCCCAGCCCACTTCATGATGCATGAAGTCTGGGGGAAAACAGAATCCTTGAACAAAGATGAACAATAAAAGTCAAATAAAATTTAAAACATGTGTGACTCATTTCACCTTCCCTAAATTAATCATTCCCTAATACACCTGAGCTTTACTGGACTTATTGTTGCAGAGTTCAAAAACATATTTATTTTAATTTACTACATTCTAAAAATCCTGCCCTTCCTTCTAGAAGCTTGGTGCAGCCCATCAGTCCCCTCACCCATTAGACCCTCACAACACACTCCTGTAAAGAAGATTAAACTAAGAGTGGGTGATGGACCCACGGGATCTAAGTCTGGGTAAGGGGGAAACCCAAGAGGATTTGACCGTCTTAACAGTGCCAGAATTTTTTTAAATGTATTCCTATTTATCATTTTCATTATTCAGAGATTTAAGGTGATGCTGTTTTTAGTGTGTAGGTGGGCTCCCAGCAGCAGCGGAATAAAACTGAAGGCCAGGGGCCCTTTGCCGTGCATCAGACCGGTGCAAGGTCTGACTCACCAGAGCTTCTGCTGGCGTAGAGTTATTTATTTATTTAGTCTGAAAGGCTCCACCGGAGTGTCTTATCGTGTAGGAGCGGAATCAGATCAAAAATAATCACTATAATTGTTTTAATTAAATGATGCTGCAATAAGAGTTTTCCCCAGCCACTTAAAACAAAAAATCACAGCAAGGATTTAACAATCAATGCCATTTTAAAAAGGAAAAGATTTTCCGTTTCTGCTTCTAGTGTGTAACTGACAGTCCCTTTCATTTTGAGCCAGCAAATAGGAACCAATCCATTTAGGACTAGAGTCTTTACCACCCTGGTCTGGCTGAAATCTCTGCACGTGTATTCAGAAGTACCTCCGAGTGCAGTAAGGTTTCCTTCCAGGTAAGCACAGGCATGAAACTTGGTCCCTTTTCTAACAAAATAATTTATTTAACAATAAATAAATAAATTGAGAGATGACCTTTTCCCCTCTGAAAAATCCTGATGGTATAAATCAGGCCATTTGTTTCTCTGTAGGAGGGTTGTGCGTGTGATTTTTAAAAGGGGGGGGCATGCTACCTAGAATAGTGCGCTTAACTTCACAATCTTAAGTAGTATTTTGTAATCACGTGAAAATCATGTGTCATTTCAGTGTCTGCCACCTACAAAAAATGCCAGTCCAACCTCTCCCTTCCCATGGCAAATCCACAATCACATTTTAGCCGGTGGCCCCCTCCCCAAAATAAAACAGAACTGGGAAACCAAATTGATCCCTACCCTTTTCCCTTTCACTGAAATGATTTTTCACTGAAATGAAAGGGACTCTCTGGGAAGTTCCAGGTAGGCCAAGAGGCCAGGAAAATGACATGCTGTCGGGCCCAGAGGCTTCGCACCACATCCCCTCATAAGGAATTAGGGACAGGGAGGGGCCACCTGGTCACCTCATTCCCATGCCTGCAGGGACAGCAGCCAGCCAGCTTCTCATGTCTGTCCCAGGAGGGATCGTCTACCTCTGAGTCGACTGGCCTCAGCTTGGTGTAGAAGCCTGGTTCTTTTTTTACACACCTTGGATAATGCACAGTCACTCTGCTTTAGCAGCTGGATTTTTCTGTGCGGAACAGAAAAATCTACTTCTAAAGTGCATTGAAAGCGCATTATCCAACATGTGCCCAATAGGCCCTAGTCGCAACTCCACCAGCAGGGGAGAGAGACCCAAAGAGCAGAGGAATGTTCATAGCCCAGAGCAATGAGATTCCCTTGCTAATGCCCAGCTGTGCTGTGGCACAGTGCACCTTTGCTTGCCTTCTGCCTCTCTGGCATCCCTTACACCGTTAGGCCTCCCCTCCTTTTGTTGCACCTGTGTCTTGCCAGCTGTCGCCCCCCCCCCCCCGGATTTCTGCAATTCCAGCCAGAATGCCTCTGGCTTCTCTGTGAAGGGAATCTGCCGTGGCCCAGCGCAAGACTATGCAGAGCTCCTTACGCCTAGATCCACTGGAATGCCTCTGCCGTCTAGGGCAGCAGACTGAAATCGGATTGAGAAGGGTTTCGTTTTGGCAGGACTGTGGAAACTCTTGAGGGCAGGGAGCTGCCTTCAGCACATCATCTAACGATTCCAGAAGACCAGCTGGGTGTTTTATACCCCGCTTTTCACTCCCCAAAGGAATCCCAAAGCAGCTTACAAATGCCTTTCCCTTCCTCTCACCACAACAGACACCCTGCAGGGGAGGTGAGGCTGAGACAGCTCTGGGGGTCCTGCTCTGCAAGAAGAGCTCTAAGAGAACTGGGGATAGGCCAGGGTCACCCGGCCGGCTGCGTGTGGAGGAGAGGGGAATCAAACCCGATTCTCCAGATTCGAGTCTCCGGCTGCACCACACCGGCTCCCTCTGGTGTTGGGCTACAGTGAGGGGCGCCTTCGGATCCCACCCAAGTGCTATGCGGATCGGCTCAGCGGGACTCGGTGGCGGGAAGTGCCTTTGGCGGCGCCAGGCCAGGGCGCTCTTGCCTGCCCCTGCCTCCGGCCTCCCCTCCACACACAAGCAGGGGCCGATCCGGTTTGGCTTCCGAGGTCGCCGGCAGGACTTACTCTCCTGCCTGTTTGTCTGTCTGACGAATTGTGCTTGCCCTCGAAAGCTCACGGCCTGAATAAATCTTTGCTGGTCTTAAAGGTGCCTCTGGACTCTGATTTTATTTGCACAACAGTGCAGCTTTACTCCTCAGCAGGGGTGTTGTGAGGGTATTTTAACAGGGCTTTGTTTTATCAGTTGGACTGCGGATTGGAAGCTCCTCGGGGCATCTCGTATCTGATGAGTTTGCAAAACATTATTATTATTATTATTATTATTATTATTATTATTATTAATAATAATAATAATAATAATAATAATAATAATAATAATAATAATAATAATAATAATAATAATAATAATAATAATAATAATAATAATAATAATAATAATAATCCTTGCTGTTGTTGTTGGAAGCCTTTCTCACAACCGCATTCACCTGGAAGCCTGCCCTGCAGGTTTCCACTCCTCAGTGGAAGACCTCGATTGAGTTGGCAGCCGAGTGGAAAAGAGATGGGCTCGGGAGCGTAGTGGGGGGGGGGGGCGTTGTGTGTGCGCGCGTTCTTTTTGTTTTTAATTAGAGCGCGAGATCAAAATAGAGAGATCTATTTAACCTCAGAGAAGCCAGAGATTAAATTAAATTAAAACGATCCATTAACTGGGGCGAGATTCGTGGCAGTTTATTAAAACAAGAAAGAGAGGAGGCTCGGGTTGATCAGATACAGGCGAGCCGCTCGCTTCTTCGCGAGAGATTCCCTCTGATTTTGAAGCGGGGAGGGGGGATCGCAGCTCCTTAATGAGCCTCGACTCCCTTTAAACTTCAAACGCTCCTCCGAACGGAGTGAAATAATCAGCGAAGAAGCTCGAGCTCTCCCCCCGGGCGGAAAGGAACGCGGCGGAAGCCTGGCTGTGGGGAAGGCGCCGCCGCCGCCCAGATCCCCGGGAGGGAGAAACAGCAGGCCGCCTTCTCGGGTGGAAAGCCCGGCCGAGCCCCCGGAGGAGGGTCCGCCTCCCAAACCAGGCGGGCTTCGAGCTCTGCCCGCAAACTCCCCCCCCCTCCCCACAACAATAACAAAAGATTTACAAGGAAGCTCCGCCGATTTCCATCAGGGGGCTCGATCCAACCTTGAACCGAGAGACACTTTTCAGAAAACCCGGGGAGGGGGGGAGGGGGGGAGTGTGTGTGTGTGTGTGGGGGGGGGGGTGTTAGACGGGAGCAGCTCTGCGCAAAGGCTGCGGTGCCGCGTAGGGTCGCTGCCGTGTGAGCCCGTGGTCGCGTTCAGCGTCTCCGGCCCGCAGCGTCTGCCCGGGAGCGCCAGGCGGTGCGCTGTGACCGGCGCGGAAGGCTGGCTCGAAACGGTGGGCGCCGACGCGCGCAGAGGCTGGCTCTGCGCCGCCGAGGGTTGCGCCTGTGCGCCGTCCGGAGGCCTTTCCCCTGAGGGGGGGGGATGCGCCCAAAGGTGCTTCCAAAGTTTCTCCTGTGCCCAAGTCTCGAAGGGTGTCCCTCTGCGAACCAGAGAAGGGTCCCGGCCCTTTCTTTTTGCCTTTCCCTGCGGGGACCACCTCCCGCGCACCCGACTGTCAAAAGCGCAGCGGGCTCGAAGCTTGAAAGCTTGCCTACGAAACGGGCTCCCCTCCCCTCCCCTCCCTCGACCTTGAGGACTAGAAACGCCGGACAAATCAGCCCGGAGCAGCGCCACGGGGGGCTTCCCACTCAAACCCCGGCTGGCCTGGCCTGGCCTGGCCCCAAACGCTCTGCAGGCCGCGGCGGGGACCCGGGGCGGGCGAGGCGGGGGGAGGGTCACCCAAGCTCGGCCCCTGGCCTGCACGGGAGGGGGGGGACGGTCTTCGGTCGCGGCTCGCCCCGGCAAAAGAATCCGGCCTGGGCTACAAGCCGCCTGTCCTCCGCGACGCGCCTGCCGCTGGGCGCCGGGGGCTCTGGACTGGGCGAGCGGGATCAGGGCCCTTCGCTCAGGCCCGCCTGGCGGGTCTGTTCCCGGGACGGCTGGCCCAGCTCGGGTTTCCTCTCACGGGTGGAGCAGGACCAACTTTGCCGTCGAGACAGAAAAGGCCGGCGGCCATAAGGCGCTCATCCACGCCCCAGCATCCTTCCCCTCCAGCGCCCGGCAGGGATTTTCAGCTGGGCACCGGTTGCGGCGTGACTCCGGTTTGGACAGGGGGCTTTGCTCGGAAGGTTTAAACGAGCCTCATCCTGGCGCCCGTCGCTGGATTGCGGCGCCCACCGCGGCCAACCTGAGGCTTCCCTCGCTTGCCGTGCCTCCCTTCGCACCCCGCAGCCTCTGCTACCTGCCTCCCTCTCCGCTTCTATCCGAATTCGAAGCAGCGGGGCAGGGGCAGGGGCAGGGGCAGGGGCAGGGGCAGGGGCAGGGGCAGGGGCAGGGGCAGGGGCAGGGGCAGGGGCAGGGGCAGGGGCAGGGGCAGGGGCAGGGGCAGGCAGGGCCGCGGTCCAGCGGGGGGTCAGAGCTTAGGGGCGGGGACCCCCGACCTCCCTGCAGCCAGCCCCTCCGGACTCCTTTGGGGAGAAGAGAGAGGCTGCGCGGGGAGGGCCCCTCGGCCTGTTCTCAAGGGGCTCCCCCGATTCCCAGCCCTTCTTTCCCCGGGAGCGCCGCGGGAAACCTGAGCCGGCTGCCGAAAAGCCGCTGCCGCCGGCGCAGCCGTGGAGCGGAAACCGTGGCGAGCGCTTCGCGGCTCCTCCGGGGCGCCAGGGCAGCCGACGGCAGCGGGCGGGAAGCGTGTTTCCCGCGGGCAGCGCGCAACTGGACGGCCAGCCGCCGGCACCCTCGCCCGGGAAGCGCCCTCGCCCGTCCCTGGCCAGGCGCCGGGAACCCGCCCGGAGACACCCTCTCCTCCCGCCCGGTCCTTGGGGGTCGTGCGCCCCGCGCTGCCCCTCTCGCCGCCTGCCTCCCTCCCTCCGTGGGCGCCCCTGGGGGCTTTGGGGGCGGGGGCGGGGCGGGCGGGCTTACCTTGAAGGCGACGGGCAGGGTCTTGTTGCAGCGCCAGTGCGAGGGCAGGACGGAGCAGAGGAAGTTGGGGCTGTCGGTCCTCACCAGCTCGCCGGGGTGGTCGGCCAGGACGTCGACGACGGAGCGCGCCTCGGGGCGGCCGCGGGGGGCGGGGGCGGGCGTGCCCAGGGCGCCGCCGCCGCTGCTCTCTCCCATCTTGGCGCCGCAGGCGAAGGCGGTCGAGGGCGGGGTGAAGCGCCGGCTCGTGCTGGGGTCTACGGGAATACGCATCACAACAGCGGGCGTTAGCGGGCCGCGCGGCCCGGACGGGGCGAGGCGAGGCGGAGACGGCGGCGGCGGCGGCGGCGGGGGGCGCGCGGGGCGGGCGGCGGGACCCCAGGCGGGCGCCGGGGAAGCCGGGCAGCCCAGACGGCCGGGTCCCGCCGAGGGCCGCCGCGCCGCCGGCAGCCAGGCGCAGCTCGCCAGTGGGCCGGTCCGCCGAGCTCCCCCGAAGGCTGCGGCGTCTCCTCCTCCTCCTGCTGGGCGGGTTGCGGACCCCCGGCCGGCACTGCGGGGCCCCCGAGGGCGGGTGGGTCGGGCGTCCCTCCTGCGGCGGCGGCGGCGGTGGCTGGGGCGCCCCCGTCGGGCTTGGGCCTGCTGCGGTCTCCGAGCTGCCTCCTCGCGGCCCCTGCGCGCCCCGTCCCGGACTGTCCGCGCCTGGCTGGCGCTTGGCAAGTTTATTGAAGGCCGGGCAGAGCCGGGACCGGGCGGGCCGAGCGGCAGCCGAGGAAGCCAATCACGGCGCCGCGCCGCGGTAAAGGAACCCGAGGCGGGGAGGGAGGGGCGGGCCTCGGGAGGCCCCGCCCCGCCCCGCCCCTCCCCGCCCGGTCCCCTGAACGCTTCGGGAGGCAGCTCCTCCGGGACGGCGCGGGCGAGCCGTGGGATGGGAGACCCGCAGGGGATGGGCCGGCCGTTCCGCCCACGGCCGCTAGGGGCGCCGTGCCGCGGAGGCAGCCAATGGCGCAGCGCCTCCGAGCGCCCCTCGCCGGCCTGCTCGACGGTCCGCGGGGCTCCCGGCTGCGCCACCCGGTAGGAGGCCGAGGAAGGACCTCGCGGGGTGCAGGAATCGGGGGGACGGAAGGCGCTGGCCGCCCGCTGAGGGCCCTGCGGGAAAGGCGGCCAGCCGGAGGAGGGTCAGTGCCAGGAGGCGATCAAGGGACCCCCCCCCCCGCCGCCGCCGCCGCCGCCGCCGCCACCCATGCATCTAGCTGTGCAAATACGGGCTCCGATCCCAGGCACGCTTGGGAGGAGAGCAAGCCTGGCGGACACGAGCGAGAGAGCCGGCTCGCAGCCTCGCGATCTGACCCCGGGATCCCGAAGCCCGAAGGGCTGATGCCCCGAGGCGCCCCCCCGCCTGCCCACGGGCTTCCGGGAGCAGCGCTGGACTCCCCGCCAGAAACGCCTCGGCTGCCTCGGCCCCCCTTCGCAACCGGGAGTTGCCAGCCTCGAGGAAGACGGGAAACCTGGCCGAGCCCCTTGGCTCCCGTCGCCTCTCTTGCAAGCCGGTCGGAGAGCTTCGCTAGAAGCCCGAGCGACGGTTGCCAACAGGCCAGGAGGGGGGGGGGCGATGCTCTGGTTCCTTGCAAGAACTGGAAGGCGCCTCGAAACAGGCGGCGGACACTTTTGCGCGCCCTCCTGGAACGCAGTCAAACCTCAGAAATCTAGAAATTTTCCTCCAGGACTGTTGGCAACCCTACACCCATTTTTTTTAAAGAGCCACCTCAATGGGCCAGCCCCCCCCCCAGCTCCTCCTGGTGCCCAAGGGAATGGAGGGACCCCTTTGCAGCTGCGGCTGCCCCGAGCTCCCCTCCGGCGGCGGTTGGCCTCGGAAGGGAAGAGCTGCGGAAAGAGCTCCCACCGCACCGTTGCAGGAGGCGAGAGGAAGCCGCCGCCAGCCCTTTCCAGGCCCCTGAGAAGAACCGCAGCAGAAGCGAAGAGAAAGCGAAGGAGACAGGCTCAGTCCCACGGTCAGCTCCGCGCGCCCCTCCCCAAATAAGCACGCCTAAAGCTGGCTCTTGACATCCTGACTTAAGGGAAGGAGAAGCAGCAAGGAGGGTGGGCTGGGGTCCCTGGGGGAGACCCGGGTGCAGCCAGCCACACCCCCCTTCATCTTGGCCCACCTCACAGTGGTTGGTGTGAGGAACAAGTGTTAAGGACGAAAGACCGAGGGCGCTCCCTGCAGTTTTGTACCCAAGAAATTTCCCAGGATTGCACTTGCATTTTGCAAAACTGCATTTGCCGAACCGTATTTTGCTCCGGCCCCGTTCCCCGCGGCTTTAACTAGACAATCGTTTCTGCTTGATCTCCCCCCCCCCTTGAATAGAATTTGACACCGCTTGCCTTTCGCCCCAACCCCGCTGCACTTCCAGGGCCTCCTTTGACCCCGCTTTCTCTTTTGTCTGGCAGCCTGAGAATCCATTCAGCGCATCAGCAAGGCAGAGAGAACCACTCGATTCGAACCCAGGAGCGGCCAAGAGATCTACAAGATTCCGGGGTGGAAGCTCTCTCCCTTCACTCTGGAAATCTGGCGGGCCTTTAAGGGGCTCCCCTGCCCCCTCCCCCCTGCAGATCAACAGGGGCTGCCCTCTGAAACGTGCCCACAGGAAAGTGGTGAGTTCTGAAGCTGCCAAAGCTCCCGGCTAGTGGCAGTTGTGGGTTTTTGGGCTGGGTGGCTGTGGCCACGTGCTCTGAGCCCCAGACCTTTCCCCAGAACTGAGGCTGGCATCTTCAGAGGGATGAGAGGACAAGAGCGGAATCTCTCCTTGCCCAAGTGAGTGCACACACACACACACACACACACACACACACACACACACACACACACACACACCTTCTGCCATCATTGCCTTATATATAGGCAGCGGCCTGAAGGTTGAAGGAAGAAATAAATGGGGTTGATTTGAATCGGAATCCCGAGTTGTAGAGTTTTAAAACCTACTTAACTACTGTTGCATTTAAAAATGTCTTGTAAGCTCTCCTGAGCCTCTGGAAAAGGACGGGGTATTAATTTATAGATAAATAAATCGATTAATAAACAGTGGCTCGTCATTTTATTTACTTCGTGCCTCTGTGTGTGTGTAACGCACCATATTTCTGTCTTTTCTGGGATGGACTGAAACTAGGAAGCGCTTTCCCCTGTGAAGTTCTGGGTGAAGTTCATTAGTAAGTCCCTTAGAAAGTGCTTTCCCTGTGTCTGGGCGGAGTGCATTAGCAAGATCCTTAGGAAGTGTGTTTCCTGCGTCCCCACTTGGGCAGGGAAAGATTCCCCTCTTGCCGTGTCTACCTCTGAAGAGGCCAGCCACAGTGACTGGCCAAAAGTCAGGGGCTCAAGCGACCACACCACGGCCACACAACCTGGGAAGCCCACAACATCACCGGGACCCCGGCCCTGAAATCCTTCGAGATTTCATCTCCCTAGTCCTGGCTAGTATTCCTCCTTTAGAGGAACCCACTGGAGAAGACCCGCCCGGCGGAGGAACACCCAGCCCAGACTTGAAGGGTCCCACCAGCAGCCGGCTTTTGGGGGGGGCAACAGAGGGAGCCTCTCTCCCCCTCCCATTCTAGTGCTTCCCTCCCTCTGGAGATGAGGCCGAAAGGGTTAAACCCGCAAGCATCCAGGAAAACATGACTCGGAAAAGGGGGCAGGCAAAAGAGCACCCCCCCACACACACACATGCACTGATCCGCCTGCCGTCTCAGTCCTGCTCCAGCCTCCCTGGGCCAAATCGCCGGTTGTGTTTCCCGAAGTGAATCCGGTTCAGCTTGGCACTTCATTGGCAAGCACATCTGATGGCAGGGGCAAGCACTTCTCCCGGCTCGCTCGTGGGCTCTGTTCCTAGCCTGCCTGCCTTTCCCTCGGAGGAGGGAATAAAAAAAACCCCGATCTCCTGGGGACACACCGCATGAAACGCCTCACAGAGAATGCAGCAGGGCTAGGATGGCAGACGGCCGAAGACCAAGAGCCAGGCGGACAACGGAACGACAAGGGTTGAATGTAATGCAGGGCAAGCGGGAGGAGATCACCTTTTGGACCAGAGCTCTATTTGGGGGCTCCCTAAGCAGAAAATCCAGACACCCTCCCCCCCAGAAAACAGAATCATCCAAGAAAAGGTGTGCAGCTCAGGGCTATCTGTGCCCATTTCACACACATTGGATAATGCGCTAGCAATGAACTGTAGAAGGAGATTTTCCTCCCGCATCTCACCCGGAGAGAAGTTCTGGAAGCACCACACAGGCAGACCCAGGGACACGATCCTAATCCAGACACCCCCCCCCCCCTCCCCAAGATTGATTTTGAGGTGAATTGGGCACGGGCGAAAATTCCAGGCAATATAGGAAGTCTTCACAAGGGAAATGGGATACATTTTTGGAGTCCACGACAGAGAAAGAGCAAAAAACTGGTGTCGTTTAAAAGGGGGAAATAGAAATGTTTTTGGGGTCTGACTCTGATTTCTTGAAGGGAATCGAAAACTGAACAAAAACCACTGCCAAAGCAGGCGGAATCTGTTTTCCAGTGGGCAAGGGATCCAAACAACAACAAAATTCGACAGGCACCCTCCGACCCGAGATGCGCCTGCAAAGATTTTTTGCAAATGTCAGGCGGCAAACCGAGCCCCAGGGGGGGAATGGCCTTGCAGTCACTTCCACCCGAGCCAGCGAGGAAAGGGAGAGGGGGGGGGGCGAGGATCCCGAGGAGAGCGGCCGCCTCCGGCTGGACGCCTGTTTGCTGGATGGTCAATCCAAGAAACTGCACGTCGGAGCGCGCTTCCTTGCGTGTCTCGCCTGACGGGCCGCCGCGTCCCCCCTTTGCCACTTGGTTAAAAAGCAAGAATTCCTTTCCAACCCCTTTGCTTCTGCCCCGGACTGAGGAGAGCCGCCTTAAAAGAGCTGGATCTTGCCCACTCCCTTTCCCCTCGTTTGCTTTGGTTTTTGAAAGCCGCTCCGGGTGTCCTTAACTCGGCATCCCCTTTCCGCGCTCAGCCAGCTCTTCCTCCCGGGGAGACGGGCTCAGGCGCGGGCCCTCCGGTCGAAGCCTCGGATCCTCTCCAAGCCATTTGCGCTCCTCTCCCCTCCAGGCGCGTGGAGCTCTCCCCCCACCCCGTTCCTGCGCGCCTCGTCTTGGGAGCCGTCCCTCGACGGGCTTCGATGGCCCAGGATCGAATCCCCCCCCCCTCCCCTAATGCACACTCCATTTGAAAGCGCGCCTTTGGATTCTCACGCCGCTTTTTTTTGGGGGGGGGGGTCCCAAATCCCTTTCCTCCTGGCGTCACCCCCACCAACACACACACACACACAGAGCCCCGGGATTGCTTCTGAGCAGCCTTGTTTAGGGTTGCTCCCAATTCTCCAGTGCTAAATTAATTCCTGCCCGGGGAGTTTATCGAGTCCGTCTTTGTGAGCCGAGCCCACAACGGAACCGGCCGGGCAGGAGATCTCTGACGGAGAAGCCAGCTCTGCCCGCCTCGCTGCCCGGGACTTCCAAGTCAAGGGCCCGATCCCTCCTGTGGCGTGCCCTCCTGCCCCGCCTGTAACTCTCACCAGCGGCCCGGGGACCCACTTTGCTCGGAACTCCAAAGCCTTGGGTGCGTTTTGACTCGGGAGTAAGCCCGCCTGCCTTTCATGGCACTGCTAGGGAGATGCCTAACAACCGCAGAGCAGGAGCGGGGCTCGCGGTGTTGGCAGGACTGCCTACTCGTTTGAGAGTCGATCCCCCGCGCCCTGACAGCAGCGGGCCTTCCTTTCGAGGGAACAGAGAGGGGATCCGGCTGCCGGGGAAACGGTAGGAAGACCGACACGCTTCAGGCCCTCGTTTTAAAAAATTGGTTAGATTCTAAAGAGAAAATAGGCATTTTTTAAAAATGTGCGGAATGCACGCGCAGGATTCGAATTCGAGGCTCGAATTTCGGGACAACAGGAAGGAAGCTGTGTGGAAGATTTCGCAGAAGGGAGAAGAGAGAAAGCGGCGGCTGGAAAAAGGGGCAGCTCCACGTTTCGTTCCCTCTCGGCCCTCGCTGGTGGGGAAAGAGACTCGGGCGTCTCCAGGGCGGCGGGGGGGGGGGGTCGCTCCACAAACCCTGCCTCGTTCTTTTGTGGGGGGTTAATGTCGGTGGATTCTCTGTTGCGAATGCGATTCCTACCCTCATTGAAAAGGTTTGGTCAACAAAATTCCGACGTGAGCCGTTTGCACCCCAAACCCAGCTGCGAACTGAGTGCATTTCAGGGGGGGGGGGGAGATCTGAATCCCCCGACTCGATTTCCTTGGTGGGCGGAACAAATACTAGCTTGTCCAAGACCTGCTTTCTGAAACGGATGCGCGCCTCTTTCTTGAGAAATATGATCGTCGGTTTAAATAAATGTGGTATTTTAAAAAAGCTGCTTCTATGACTGCAGTTGAAATTGACATCGTTTGGGGGGGGAGGGAGATCCACCCCCAAACAATATTTCTGTCTGGTTCAGCAATTTCCAGACTATGAATGAACCTCTAACCTACCGGAGAAACGTTAATTTAAAAAAAATGAAGCTCAAAACAGCCACCCACCGAAGAGGCTGCCTGTTGCACCTCTGCCTGCTACCGCTTTGCCTCCTCCCCCGAGGAAGCAGGGGCGGAGGAAGTCCTTCGTCGCTGGAAGTCAGGCATGCGGGGCAGACTCACTCCCTATCCAGACAAGCCACAGAATTGCCTGCCTGCCCTGGAGGTTTCCCGTTGCGCCGCGGCATGAGTCACTGCTTTGGTCTTGCCTCTTTCGCATGAGGTCAGGGGGACCCGATTCCCCCCAGGAAATGTACACGCGCGCACATGCCCTTTAGGAAGCCAGATTTTTAAACAGCTGCCAAACTGCTTCTATGAATAGGTAAATGAGAGTGTTTAAAAAAATCTGCAAATCTTATCCGTGTTCTCCGGGCTTGACTATTTCTGAATGTCCAAACCGAGACCCCACAGAATTAACCCTGCCTCGGGTGTGGCTGTAAATTGAGCCTGAAACTCCCTGGGCCGGCCACACAGGAAGCCTGCACAGACTCACGCAGAGCACAAGACATCTCCGAGAATCCGGTGGTTCTTTCTGTGCCTTTAATTTGATTTTTAAAAAGGGCCGCTCGTCTATCGGAAGTTCGGGAGCACAATTGTTCGGCGGCACAGCAAAATAACAGGCGTGCCAATCGGAGTTGTCATTTTGCTCCCCGGCCACTAGTTGGCGCTTTAACCACATCCTTCGACGCCGCCGCTTCACATAACAACCCTGCGGGTATTAAAATCAAAACCTCACTGCCAACGGAGGCTTTGCAGAACCCGCGGCCGCTAAGTTTACCTCCCACCAAGCCTGAAGGGGGGGAAACAGCAGTCAGCCGACACATGCAGGGCCCTTCTTCTCTCCCTAAATACTTTTTCTACTGGAATTTCCCAAGTGACCAAAAACCCAAACAAACAAAAATCTTGCCTGGTATTTTGAGATGACGGTTAGCATAGGACATCACCGAACAGGCGAAGGTAGGCAATGAGAATGCTCAAGCCACTCCTTTGCCATAAACATACTCCACAGGTTATGCCTCACAGCCCAAACTGAGGCGCTGCTCACATTTGCCTTGCTGTACAGGGTCGTTGTAAAGGTTACGTGGCAGTTCTTAAAACAGACTTAGAAGTGGGTCATGACTCTCTCAGAAGCGAGTCACCAGATCAGGATGGGGGAGGTGGAATAAGGTGAGCTGAGAGAACAGGTTCAGTGGAGATCCTAACCGGCTGCTCAGGAGTGCCGGAGTTCCATAGGAGAGCCAGCAGGGCATCATGGTTGCACCAGGAATCCTCAACCGGGGTTTGTGAAACTCTGGGGGCCGTTCTGCATTCGTCCAAAATAGCACAATGGTTACTAATTGAAATCACTACAGTTTTGCCGTTATGCACAACGTCGTTGACAATCTGCAACACTCCTGAAACCGACCCTGAAAGGGTTTCCTGAATGGATGAGAGTTAATTATTTATATGTGTTTGTGTGTGTGTGTCTGTGTGTGTACACACACACACACACACACACAACAGTTGCAATGTATGGCTGTGAAAGTTGGACCATAAGGCCAATAAGAATCGAGGCTTTTGAACTCTGGTGCTGGAGAAGACTCTTGCGAGTCCCTTGGACTGCAAGGTGAACAAACCGGTCAGTCCTAGAGATCAGCCCTGACTGCTCCTTAGAAGGCCAGATCCTGAAGATGAAACTCAAATACTTTGGCCACCTCATGAGAAGGAAGGACTCCCTGGAGAAGAGCCTAATGCTGGGAGCTATCGAGGGCAAAAGCAGAAGGGGAAGACAGAGAATGAGGTGGCTGGATGGAGTCACTGAAGCACTCGGTGCAAACTTAAATGGACTTCGAGAAATGGTAGAGGACAGGAAGGCCTGGAGGATCATTGTCCATGGGGTTGCGATGGGTCGGAGGGGGTGAGGAGGGGAGGGACCCCAGGTGGGCATGTACACAGCTATGCTTCCCAACCATATTTTGCACGATTGCGCCACTTCGAGGATTTCTCAAAGTCTGAAGAATGTTTTCAGGGGTTTTTCAATGGTCAGAAAGTTGAGAAAGGCTGGAGTAGAGCATCACTCTCATATCTGAGAGACCTGAGTTTGAACCCCTGTCCTTCCATGGAGGCTTTCTGAGTGGCCGTGAGCCAGTCCCTCTCCTTAAGCCTCACCTACCTCACAAGATGGTGGTTGTGGGGATAGAAGAAGAAGAAGAGGAGGAGGAGTCTCAAGACAGCTTACAATCACCTTCCCTTTCCTCTCCCCACAACACCCTGTGAGGCGGGTGAGGCTGAGAGAGCCCTGATATCACTGCTCGGTCAGAACAGCTTTATCAGGGCTGAGGCAAGCCCAGGGTCACCCAGCTGGCTGCATGTGGGGGAAGACCGGGGAATCAAACCCAGCTCATCAGAGTAAAGTCCACACTCCTAACCACTGCACCAAGGGGAGAATGGTGTTGTAACAGGTTTTAGGTCCCTATTGGGTATAAATAAATATTGAACATGAAAAATAAACTTGTGAGTTTCTGGTAGGAGGGCAAACTACAAGGGCATGACTTCACAAGTAGGCCTGGCTTTCAAAAAAAGCTGTGACTCTCTGAGTCACAGGGACAGCAAAATGGCCGTGGGCTTATGCTCACCCCACAGAACTGCTTTCTTGAACTATTAAGGAGTCCCTCCCCAGTCGAAACTGTGCAAGGACTCTGAGCCTCTTGATTCATAGTCCTTACCTGACCATAATTAATTTCTTCACTTATGTTGTTTGGCAGGGGGAGCTACTCTGTTCATATCCTAAAGCATTTGCTGGCAGGGGCTTCTGGGAATTGTAGTTCATGGACATCTGGAGGGCCGCAGTTCGACTACCCCTGTCCTAAAGGGAGCTTTGGGGCACTTTACAGCAGGCTTGCCAACAGGCCAGAAGAAGAACATGCTGCACCTTTCATAGTAGTATAACTGGTGGTTATTTCCCAGCTTATGCAACTGACCTCCATGCCGTAAAAATCCTAGAGTCTCTATTAAAGGGACAGGGCATGCCTCTCCCCTCCAGGTTCTTGGCAACCCTGCTAACAGATTCATTGTGGCATATGCTTTTGTGGACTACTGCCCACTTTCTCAGATGCCTGAAATGATTTCTCAGTCAGCAGAAATATGTTTACAGCAGAGGAGGAAAGTGCATGATGAACGTTAGATAAAAAAGCTACGAAATGCAAGAGGTATAGCTTGTGACTGACCACAGGTATTAAATAACCAGGTTGACTTATCACCCCTTATTAGTGCTGTGAACTGTCACTGTGCTTTCAAGGGCTGTGCAGTCATGTCACAAATCTCTTTTTTCCCCAACATTTACTTTCCCCTTTCTCTCTGCTGCGTGTTGGTTTCTACCTTTTGTAGATTCCGGGTTGCTTCTTCAATCAAATTGTGGATGGTATTAACTCACTCTGAGTCATCTACCTTGAGTCCCAGTTTTAAAAAGTGCCCCTGATGAAGAAAAGTGGCCTTCAGACTGCATCTTTTTGATTTGGAAGAAACTCGTTCGATTTCTGGAGGTTGTTCACTTCTCAAAGTTGCCCAAGGAATACCTTGGGAAAAAATCTAGGCTTCTAAAGGAAGATAGTGGGGTATTCTCACAAGTGAACACAAAGTCCCTGTGTTTCAACAGGCCCTATTTCCAAAGGAATAACGGTTGAAGACACACACACAGAGAGAGAGAGAGAGAGAGAGAGAGAGAGAGAGAGAGAGAGAGAGAGAGAGAGAGAGAGAGAGAGAGAGAGAGAGAGAGATTCTTGTCATTCCCCAGAGATTCCTCTTTGAGGCTTAAATTTGCTGCAGTGTTAGAGCAGCTACGATTTGTGGAAACTCCTGTCAAATCCAGTTTGTTTGCCTAGGAATAAGCACAGCCTAATTGGTGTAAATTCAAAGCCTATCTGACTACAATCTTCCTAATTGGTTTAGTTAAGGAAGCAAATAGGTTCCATTCACTGGCCAGCTGGTAAATGTATATATATTACTTCCTCCATTGCTAACCGTTGCCAGTCCACACCCTGAGCCTTGATGGGTTCAGGCAGCACGCAGCACTCTGTGCCTTTCCTTCCAGGCAAACCAGGGCTGGGCTTTATACAACTCGGTGCAAAGAACTCCCCCGCTGATGTCCTTAGAACTGGCCTTCCAGGGTTTTGTCTGCAACCATCAACATGTCTGGAGGACCAAGAAACATACCCTATGTGCAGAGGGAAGTATTCCATCCAGTGGAAACTGATAGAAATGATTTCATGTTACCAGCAAGGTGTGTTTATGAATGCCAGTGTAAAGCATTTTCCTATTCACTTTACCCTGTCATTATTGTAATCTTTTTTTGACTCTACAATGGCCTTTAACATTTCTACAGATCTTTTAGGATGCTTAAAGCCTTTCACATGTGTTAGACCTCAGCTTAAAGATCATGCCAAGTGAGCACAAGCATGGGGTAGTGGCTAAGAGTGATGGTCTCTAATCTGGAGAACGGGCTTTCATAGAATCATAGAGTTGGAAGGCTCCTCCAGGGTCATCTAGTCCAACCCCAGCACAATGCAGGAACTCACAACTACCTGCCCACCCACAGTGACCCCAATTTCATGCCCCAGTGTTTCTCCAGCCTGGTCTGGCAGAAATTCACCTACCATCCCACAGTGGCGACCAGCAATTCCCTGGGTATGCAAGGAACGGCCACAAAACACAAACACTGGCACATCCCTTCCTGCCCACCCACTCACTTTGATTCCCTACTCCTCCACACACAGCCAGCTGGGTGAACTTGGGCCAGTTACTGTTCTTGCAGTTCTCGCAGAGGTCTCTCAACTCCACCTACTTCACAGGGTTGTTGTGATGAGAGGAAGAAAAAGGTGTTTTGTAAGCCATTTTGGGACTCCTTCGGATAGTGAAAAGTGGGGTATAAAATCCAGCTTTACTTCTTTTTTACCTGCGTGGAGTTCCACATGCCTCAAAACGTAAATGAATGCTTCATCTGGTTTGGCCTCCCATCCAAGAGCTAATCAGGACCAGCTCTGCTTACTTTCTGGGATCTGACAAGAACAGGCTAGCCTGGGCCTCCCTTCCCAATGGGGGGGGGGATGACACAGCCCATTCACAATGTTGAGGTGACCCCGTACTTAAGGGGGGGTCGAGGTGGCCCCCTACTTAACATGGTCCTGTCTGTAATGAACACAGCAAGGTTGCACAATGAGGTTCAAGAAGACCAGAGAATATGTTGTAAACCTCCCCGATCCCTCTTGTGGAGAGGCACAGGCTGTAAATCAAATAATATATAAATGCATGTTGATTGCGGAATGACCATACTTGGTAGCAAAGAGAAACAGAGAGAGGTTCTGGACTATATCTCCAGCTGAGTGAGGGGGTAAGGCTGAGTTTGGCACTTCCCCCCAAAAAGGGGACGGTAATTGCTCCAGCAATTGGGAGACAAAGGAGGAAGGACAGGAACAGGAGGGAAGGTGCTGACCTTTCACATTGGCTGCTTGCTGCCCTCTGCAGGGTCTTCTCTTCTTGCCTAAAGGTAAAGGTATACCCTGTGCAAGCACCGAGTCATGTCTGACCCTTGGGATGACACCCTCCAGCGTTTTCATGGCAGACTCAATACGGGGTGGTTTGCCAGTACCTTCCCCAGTTATTACCGTTTACCCCCCAGCAAGCTGGGTACTCATTTTACCGACCTCGGAAGGATGGAAGGCTGAGTCAACCTTGAGAGCCAGTTTGGTGTAGTGGTTAGTAGTGCGGACTTCTAATCTGGCATGCCAGGTTCGATTCTGCACTCCCCCACATGCAACCAGCTGGGTGACCTTGGGCTCGCCGCTGTTCTGACCTGGCAGTGATATCAGCGCTCTCTCAGCCTCACCCACCCCACAGGGCGTCTGTTGTGGGGAGAGGAATGGGAAGGCAACTGTAAGCCGCTTTGAGCCTCCTTTGGGTAGGGAAAAGCGACATATAAGAACCAACTCTTCTTCTTCTTCTTCTTGAGCCAGCTGCTGGGATTGAACTCCCAACCTCATGGTCAGACAGCTTCAGACAGCATTTCTGCCGCTTACCACTCTGCGCCACAAGAGGCTTCTTGCCTAGGCCAACACTATTGAGGTTCCGTTAGAATTAATCAATACAGCAAACTGCTTTTGTCAATGCAACCTGCCCCTCCCAGCAAAATACAATTAATTAATTGCCAATTAATTGCAGAAGTAACTCTCTCCTTCCCTAAAAGAAGCAGAAAATCACCAGCTGGTATGCTGATGAAAGCTACCTGGAGCTGCTGGGAGAGTAGAATGGTCAGTTTGTGCCTTGATTTTATATATATACATAAATGTAGCAGATGCACATGCATCCACATGAACATGGATTTTGAGTGGTTTATCTAGGAACCATTAAACTCTTTTAACTTGATTTAGGGATGAAACCAGATTTTGCAAGTGTCCTCATTTGTGTTGAGTTTCTCCCTTGTGGAAAAAGATTGGGGTGGGGTGTTAAAGTATTTTACTTTGGCCAGATTGCATCTATTATGTCTGAACTTTCTTTAAGCCACTGCTTGCATGCTTTCTTGCTTTCTTGCTTTCTTGCTTTCTCTCTCTCTCTCTCTCTCCCTCTTTCTATCTCTCCCTCTCTCTCCGTCTCTCTCTTTCTATCTCTTAGCCCGCCACTCCCGAAATGGCTCGTGGCGGGTTACAATATATAAACCCCCCAGTAAAATTCCCCTAAAAATGACATACAATCCACAATGCCTATACAGGGAGCCGAGATACAATGCGGCAAATTAAAAATGACTAAAAGAACCCCAACTAAGACCTCCAGGGGGTGAACATGCCCAGTAGGTTGATTAAAAACTCTATTCATTCCATTCCATTCAGGTTGTCCATATGCTGCCATACCCAAACACAGACATTCGAAGGACTCAGGCAGACCCCTGGTCAAGCAAGTTCAGTCCTGTCTCCTCTGACTGGCAGCAGCTGCTCCAAGGTCTCAAGTGGAGATCTCTCAAGTGGAGATTGTCTACTTCCTGCTCCTTTTAACTGGAGACACCAGGAATCGAACCTGGGACCTTCTGCATGAAAAGCAGAGGCTCTACCCCGAGCCATGGCCCTGCTCCAAAACTGACGTAAAATCAATAGGTTCAGACTGGTGATATCTCAGGTAACAGCTTACTCGAATATTAGATGGCTGAATATTCTAACACCATACCAGCATTTTAATAATGCAGGAAGGAAGATAGGATCTGTTGTTGTTGTTTTAAAAAATTGAATTCAGGAGTGGGACACACCCTCTGGAAGAGGCAGAAAATACTTCCCATGTGTTTTTTATTTTTAACGAACATTCATCCTAATCAAGCTGTCCATCTTATCCTGGCGGTTCTTGGCCGCGTTTACTCCTCTGCAACAGTTTCGGAAATTGCCTGCAAGTTAAGGGACCGTGGCGACCTTCCATTGAGAAAACCTAGTTGCGAATACCGAGGGAAAGCTTGGGCTAGGGTGAAGCACTGCCTGTTCCGCTTGATTGGAAAGATATTTTGTCTGAACTGATTTGACTGGAATCTGCAACATTCCCCACCACCCCCCGCCCCCGGCGGTCTCAGGTACGTGCTGGGGATTTTGGGTGCTCCACCTGCATTTGCAACTCGCAAGGGAAATTGGCTAGTTCAAGAGTTAACCTTTCTATGAGTTCTTTTGCAAACTAGGTAATGTTAATGATTGAGCATTTGTGCCCTAGGGTCAATCTACACCTGATGCTGGTGCTTTTTTTCAACAAGGATCCAGCATGGAGTCGCTCCATTCATCCCAAGCCTGTCACTCCAGTATCACACTAGGTCTTTAGCCGAAAGGAAATCCTTTAGTTTCTTAAGAGAATTTATTTTGTCCCACTTTTCCAAGACAGACTTCATCAAGGTGGCTCTTAGCCCAATAAAAGATCCAAATAACACCACTGAGTCATTGGGGTAAAATGAACAGCCAGGGAAAACATGGAACGAGGCACTGAAAGAGACAAATATGAGTACCACCAACCGTCTCAACCAGAGAATTCAGGCACCAACAACAAAGCCTAAAGAAAACACACTTGAATGGTCACCTGATCCTGGAACATCAACTGCGATGAAGTGATGCTAGGTGGCGCTCTTGAGGAATAGTGTTCAAGAAGTGAAGAGCCATCACCAGAAAGTCCCCGCCTCACATTCCCGAGTGGAGTATCTGAATAGCGCCATAGCTTTAGGATGCTTAGGGCTGATTCTGCGTTGAGCAGGGGGTTGGACTAGATGGCCTGTTTGGCCCCTTCCAACTCTATGATTCTAAGGGGGCAGGTTTTGTGATCTTTCTCTTGCCTTTAGCTGGGGCCATGGATCAGCAGCAGAGCATCTATCTTGTACAGAGAAGACCTTGTGTTCATTCCCTGGTTTTTTAAAGCAAAAAGATTAGTGTGGGAAGAACTCTTAAAACTGGGCAGCAGACACATCCACCCTTCCATCCACAGTCCTCTAGGATTTACTTCAGTCACAACTGATACCAATCTTTAAACAGCCCCGTGGCGCGGAGCGCCACGGACTGTATAAAGGAGTAAGGGCACTGTGGGAGGAGTTAGGGCGGGCCCTGTCCGGGATAAAAACTCGGAGGGGCCAATCAGGAGCCGCGAAGCGGCTCCTGATTGGCCCCTCCAAGTGTCCATCCCAGCCCAAACAGGCAATGGGGAGCCGCGCGAAGCGCGGCTCCCCATTCCCTGCTTCACTTGCAAGGGAGCACCCGCCAGCCGCGCTATGCGCGGCTGGCGGGTGCTCCCTGCCCGGCGCGCTGACGGCTCGGGAGGCGCGAAGCGCCTCCCGAGCCGTCAGGCCGCCGGCAAGGGAGCACCCGCCAGCAACGGACCTCTCAAAATGGCCGCCGCCGCCGACAGCCAGCCGCCGCTGCCGCCGACAGCCAGCCGCCGCCGAAAATGGCCGCCGCCGACAGCCAGCAGCCGCCGCCAGCCAGCCGCCGCCGAAAATGGCCGAAAATTGCTGCGGCCGCCGCCGCCAGCCAGCCCCCGCCGCCGCCGCCTGCCACCCAGCCGCCGCCGAAAATGGACGCCGCCGCAGCCTACCAGCCAGCCGCCGCCGCTGCCAGCGAGCCAGCCGCCCAAAATGGCCGCCGCCGCCGCCAGCGAGCCGCCGCCGCCGCCGCCGCCGCCCCCACCCGAGCTGCTACCGCCGTGACTGCCCCGCTGCCGCCCATCAAGACAGGTAGGCCGCTTCCCCCCAGCCCCGGCCCCACTGTACCCTTATGCCGGCCGGAGGGGGGGGGAGGATAAAGACTTCTGCGGCCCCACAGCTGCGGAAGCCTTTGGGAGTCGGGGGCAGGAGGCCGTGCCCATCTAGCGCCCATTTTATTCCAGATTAAAATGGGCTTGATTTCTAGTTGCTAAATAATGCTGGCAAACCAATAGGTATAAATTGCATGCACAAGTAAACTGCATTCCTAAACAGATTCTTGCTCCAGTCCATGCAGCGGGGGCTTATTCCCATTGCACTGCTTGTTGCCCATATTATACCAGTCTTCACTACAGTCCTTTCTAATGCTTTTAATCCTCCTCTATTCAGAGTGCAAAAGGCTGGCTATAAATGAAGTAAGGGATTAAAGACTTGTTCTCTGAGGATGGCCCCAAGTGCGGTAGCAGATCTAGTGTCCAATCCATGATGTATTTGATTCATGGATCTCAGGTAGCAGGACAGGTGAGTCTGCACCTGAGATCTTGAAGAACTGTGGCCAGGCAGTCTTCCAGCAATAAAGACTTAATTTAGCATTGTGTATTAGGCCTACGTGGATGTGAAGAACATGTGGAAATGTCCTCAGTACCCAATGGCTCTGTGTTGTTCAACAGGAGAGTGGATTGTCCATTTCTCGTCTCTTTGGGCTAAGGGGTTCCGACCCATTCTAACCCAACACGAAAGGCTGACCGCTCTCGGAATGTTTACAACTCCTTAAAAAAAAAAGAAAAGATCTCATGCCATGCATACAAAACATACTTGATCCCTTTCCTAGGAGTCCAAGTGCAAAGTCTTAAAAACATGTGGTTTTTATTGCAGGCAAGAATGAATAACAGCATTCCTCCAATCGCCACATCAAATGGAACAGTAATATCCATCCGCATAGGCGCAAAAGCTGCCCCGTTTCCTCTTTGCAATCGAATTCTGAAGCTAATTATGAAGCAGAAGCGAAGAGAAGAAGAGACACGATAGTCATATGGGTTGCATTTTTTTTAAGTGGAATGGGTGGGTGGATTTTTTTTCAGTGGAGTTGGTTGCTACTTGGTTCCTACTGGTTTTCAACTCTACATTGACCAGTAAATGCAAGTCTCTTCTGGCCCAGAGAAAATTTTATTAAAAACAGCCAGACAGTCTTTTTATCTATATGTCATAGAGGCAAAGGTGCCTTTGGCGTGGTGATAAGAGCTAATGAAACATGTCATTAACACATGTCACTCGATGATTTGGAAGAGGATCTAGTGCATATGTTCCCAAATGCGCAGGACATAAGAAAATGTGATGAGCTGGAGGCCTCTGTGAATGTGCAGTGGAGCCTAGAGGCAGTTCTGGAATCTATTGGATTCTGGCTTTTATTCACGTGTTCTGGAGGACTCTGTATCCTCCAAAGCCTTGTTTCAGATGAACTCAACCTTTTGGGTCATCTTGGACTATCATGGATTAGGCCCCTTGATTGGGAGGAATGTCTGAACAGGGCATGTCTTCCAACACACACCAGGAGGTGTGTTTGTTACATTTGATTGTGCTTTGAATATTTAGCGTTATCTGATGATGAGTTCTGCAAAACCCCAAAATCTCTCTCTCATTTTTAAACCATGATCTGCTGTCCCAGTCAAAGACCGCTGAATTCCTCTGACATCCATGGGTCAGCACCAGCCACAAAAACACTGGCTTCTTTCAATTCACGTGCCGGTACACAAATTTGAACTACGAACCCCAACCCAAAATCTTAACAGGCTGGACAGTAATGACAGCATCTTTAAGAATAGATAAAGGATAGTCCCCTAACCTTCACCAGAAGAAAAAGAGCTGGGGTTTTATACCCTGCTTTTTTTTTCTACCCGAAGGAGTCTCAGAGTCAAAGCAGCATACAATCACCTTCCCTTCCTCTCCCCCACAATAGACACTCTGTGAGGTAGGTAAGACTGAGAGAGCTCTGAGAAAACGGTGACTGACCCAAGTCACCCAGCTGGCTGCATATGGAGGAGGAGTGGGGAATCAAATCCAGTTCTCCAGATTGGAGGCCTCCACTCTTAATCACCACACCCAGCTGGCTCTCTAAGGCACCACATGCCCCATGATCCCCATAGGGGAACAGAAGCTGCTCTCCATCTGTTGCTGTCCCCTTCCAGCAACTGACATACTGCTTCTGGACGTGGAGGTTCCATTTAGCCCCCATGGCTAATACCTGTTCCTCTGAATTGCACTGAGGAATTCCTCCAAAGTTCACAGAAACCAGCAGAGGAGGGACATTCTCTCTTCCTGCTGCAATCATAACCCTGTCGTGGTGCACATGACCTTGAATCCTATGTGCTCTTGAGAATTTGGGCCTGGGTACCAATGCAATGAATTTTTAATAGAAAGCTTCCTCTGGGTCACCTACTTTGCTCTCTTGGAGATCTCCTGATAACGCACCAGCTGAACCACTTTTCAAAAAAGGGATATTGTGGATGAAGTCATCTCGGCAAGTAGCGTTTCAGAGGGGCTGCTGACCTCCCCAGACGCTTTCTCGGTATCCAGTGGTACAGGACAGGCGGTGTGTTTGCCATCTCTCTGACCCTTATTCTCCATTAACCTTTAGCCGATGACAGGGCAGGCGAGCAGTGAAGGGGACTGGGTAAGAGAAACTGGCAGGCTAAGAGCTTTTAGACCATCCTTTCTTTTGGTTAGACCTCTGAGTTTCCAGAATCATAGAATAACAGAGTTGGAAGGGACCTCCTGGGTCATCTAGTCCAATCCCTCTGCACTATGCAGGACACTCACATCCCAATCGCTTATCTACTGTAACCTGCCACCCCCTTGAGCCTTCACAGAATCAGCCTCTCTGTCAGATGGTTATCTAGCCTCTGTTTAAAAATTTCCAAAGATGGAGAACCCACCACCTCCCGAGGAAGCCTGTTCCACTGAGAAACCGCTCTCACTGTCAGGAACTTCTTCCTGATGTTTAGACGGAATTTCTTTTGAATTAATTTCATCCCATTGGTTTTAAGGGTGAAGCACAATTGTAAGTCCTCCTGTCTCCTGTTGCCAGCCAGTCACCAGTAACCCTGAGAGCCCGCATGGTGTAGTGGTAAAGAGTGGCAGCCCCTAAGCAAGAGAACTGGGTTTGATCTCCCACTCCTCTTTCACATGCAGCCAGTTAGGTGACCTTGGGCCATCCAGAGTTCTCTCAGGGCTCTCTCAGACCCACCTTCCTCACAGGGTCACTGTTATGGGGAGAGTAAGAGTGGGCGATTGTAAGCTGCTTTGAGATTTCTTCTGTTAGGAAAAAGCAGGGTACAAAACCCCCAGCTCCTCTTCTCTTCTATGGGCAGAGCTCCAGGAAACAGCATGGCCAACAATTCCAGGTTATCATTTCTGGGTGGAAAAGTGACACTTAAGAATCCCACAAATAGCTAAAGACCACTGAAGCACGTCTGACAAGGAAAACCATCTAAATGGTGCAAATAAAGTCTGAATAGATAATTTCTCATTCTCATTTTTACTTGAAATGTTTACCTCCTTGTATGCTGCCAACAAAAGTGCGTCTAGACAAGGCTATGGTCTTCCCAGTTGCAATGTATGGCTATGAAAGTTGGACCATAAGGAAGGCCAAGCGTCAAAGAATTGAGGCTTTTGAACTCTGGTGCTGGAGAAGACTCTTGCGAGTCCCTTGGACTGCAAGGCGAACAAACCGGTCAGTCCTAGAGGAGATCAGCCCTGACTGCTCCTTAGAAGGCCAGATCCTGAAGATGAAACTCAAATACTTTGGCCACCTCATGAGAAGGAAGGACTCCCTGGAGAAGAGCCCAATGCTGGGAGCGATTGAGGGCAAAAGAAGACGGGGACGACAGAGAATGAGGTGGCTGGATGGAGTCACTGAAGCAGTAGGTGCAAACTTAAATGACAGGAAGGCCTGGAGGAACATTGTCCATGGGGTCGTGATGGGTCGGACATGATTTTGCTGCCATCTCTTGCAAGGAGTTGACAGTGGGTGGTAGAAGCTATCACTACATTGTAGCCGACTTAAGAAGCAAAAGAAGAAGAGCTGGTTTTTAATACCCCGCTTTTCACTACCCCAAGGAGTCCCAAAGTGGCTTACAAACACCTTTCCTTTTTCTCCCCACAACAGACCCACTGTGAGGAAGGTGGGGCTGAGAGAGCTCTGAGAGAACTGTGACCAGCCCAAGATGACTGCATGTGGAGGAGCAGTGAATCAAACCCAACTCTCCAGATGAGGCCCGGATGCCCTTGACGATGCTATGCAGCCTCTCAAAGCAACCCTGAAGGATTTGCTTAAGCCAACTCTGTGGGATCTGCAAGGCAAGGGATTAACAGAGGTGCTTTGCCATGACCTGCCTCTATGTTGCAAGCCAGGACTTCCTTGGTGGTCTCCCATCCAGAGCTGACCCTGCAGCGTGTCTGAGGACATTACGACACCTTGAGCTCAAAGGGAGAACCGGAATCCTGAACTCTTGTTAGGGGTTCACCGTGTCCAGGTTTACAGCCAATCAGCAAGCAGACTCATCATGGGCCTCCATTAAGGGCCAACAGCATGTCTTGGCAGGAGTCTCAAGCATGTATATAAGTTCCCCAGTTACGGTTGCCTGTGTTCAGTCTTTCTGGTTCTAGTAAAATTGTTGGTTGTTGGAGCTGAGTGCCCATGCCTTACTGAACATCACAGCTTTAATACACTGCCCGGCTTATGAGATCTGGTTTTTCCTGAGCCACACAGGTCAGGACAATGCGTAGGTACACAGCACAGATTGCCAGGCTGTAATCCGGCCAGCTCAGCATTTGGCCTCCAGAGGGAGGCGATGGCTGAGAGGCAGAGCACATGCAGAAAGTTGCACATTCAGCCCCTAGTGTCTCTAAATAGTAGTGTGGGAGACACATTTATGCAATTGGTGGGCCACTGGGTGAAACAGGATGCCAGCCTACAGGGAACACAGTTCTGATCTGGCAGGGCTCTTCTTCTACGAACATCTTAGGTTGACTGGAGGATGCTGGACAATGATTGACATTGCATGTCATCTGCCAGATACGATGTGCTGTGGCATGTCCTGCTAAATGCTATCAACAGCCAGATACAAACTGGCAGACGCCAAAATGCCATTGGCTGTCAGCTGCATGCAGAAGGTGATCAGCAGTCCAACCAGGGCCTCACAAGATCTCAGTCGCCAGGCCTTTCTCTTCCTTTCTGATGCCAATCTGCATGCAGGGCTAGACAGGCAGGCTCCTCTGTTTATGCAATGGCATTTGTAGTTATGGACAAACCGGTGTCTGTCATAAGATGCTGGCTAATAATAGATAATTCCGTGTCAGCATTGGGAGCCAGTGTAGTGGAGTGGTTAAGAGCGACGGCTTCTAATCTGGAGAGCCGGGTTTGATTCCCCGCTCCTCCACCTGCAGGCAGCTGGGGTGACCTTGGGCCAGTCACAGCTCTGATAGTGCTCTTCTGACCTAGAGTTCTATCAGAGCTCTCTCAGCCTCACCTACCTGCTGTGGGGAGAGGAAGGGAAGGCAATTATAAGCTGCTATGAGACTCCTTCGGGCAGTGAAAAGTGGGGTATAAAAAAACAACTCTTCTTCTTCTTCTAGTACCACATGATACCGTACGATGCCTGTAGTGAAATGCTAGCAAATTCTTGAGACGTATTGAATGCCACTTGGCAGACTAAAAACACCACTGCTTCTCACCCCATCAAAAAGATTAAAGGCTTGTCAATGCTCAAAACCTGACAACATTTGGCAATAAGGCAGAGCAGCATAAATGCGTAGAACATTCAGGTTGGCTACCCAAACGTTCAGGGTCTCAATCCTTGGCCTGGATCCAGCAGCATTCAAGAATCAGCACAGTTCAGTTTGCACAGGCTCACATGGAACCCGGGCCCAGTATTGAGCATCTGCTCCTCCTCTCTTCCTCCAGTGCTGCATAAGAAACTACTTTTGAAACCAAAGGGGCCATCAAAATCAGACAGTGATGCAGAACTGCAGGAAGAAGCCTGCTGCTCAAAGAAAAATAAACTAAAAAGGCAAATCCTTTTGGCCTGTCCAAACTCTTCATTTTTCTGAAGTAACTCTTTGAATCTTGGTCTAGGTTTCACTGTGCTTAATTCTTAAACAATCATTTTACTTGATGGGATTAGCCTCCAGTGGGAAATGTGGGAGCCTGTAGGATTTTCCAGCTCCAGGTTGGGAAGCTCCTAGAGATTTGGGGATGGAGCCTGGGGAAGACCAAAGAAAGGCCTGTGCAAATGATGGCTTAAAGTATGACAAACAACTTCAGCAAGAGTTGTTGTCCAAAGCCTTTTCCTTCAATTTATTGCTTGGCGCCTTCACAACAAATCATCAAGATGATGGATAATTTATACAAAAACAAAGTTTTTCATATACTCCAAGAAGAGCTTTCCAAAATATACAAAGAGTTTCCTTGGCAGCCTAGCCTACATTTATCCCTCAGCCTTCTGTGACTATCAAACTCTTCATGGAGTATATGAAAAACTTTGTTTTTGTATGAATTGTCAATTGAGAAAAGACATAGTGAACCAAACTGGTTGTGAACACTCCAAACAATAAATCTTTTTCTTGCATTTCCACAAGTACAAAAGCTCTAGGGCAAGAGTGAATTTTGCACTGGCTACCCCATGGTATCCTTTCTTAACAGTCACACCAAAGCCAAGTATCAAATGCAGACATCTTTTGATTCATACCTTGCTGCTCTCCTCTATGAGGACCCAAAGCTGCTTCTGGGATCGTTCTTTCTTTCCCCATTTTATCTTCACAACGATCCTATGAGGTAGGCTTTGCAGAGACAGCGCAAGTGGCCCAAGATCACCCAGCAAGCATTATGGCGAAATGGGGATCTGAACTCGAGTCTCTCAGATCCTAGTCTGGTATGCTGTACGCTGCACCACAGGAGCTCTTGATAGCTCAGATAGCCAGCTGGCGAGGAATTATTTTGCAAAGTATCCAATTATTCAGAGAAATGGGAAGCTAAAGCTAATCTTGACAGATTTGCAGAGATTTGAGTACCCTCCACCCCCCACCCACCCCATCCAGTCTGCAGCGAGTTGAAACTGGCAGCCAGAACGACACAGGAAGTGGTCCGGAAGCAGCCATGGAACCACACGACAAACGATTCCAATGTGAAAGTTGACACACATGGTCCCCACATGTACCATCTTGATCACATGTTCTCCACCCCAGGTTATTTGAGCAGTGAAGAAAATGGAAACCCACAACCATCCGGGGATCTTTGATGGCAGGCCTCACATGTGTGGGCAATTGTGAGGCTGAGACTAGCCTCCACACAGCAGCACTGCACATGGATTCACCTCCACTCTTAAGAGGGGGTGGTCATGGATGTGAAGGAAATCATGGGCCGACAGCTGGTTCCACATTAAATCGATGTGCACGTCCGCAAATAGGCTCCATCTACCAAGGGACTTATTCCCCAACAATCACACAAGGTACAAATTAAACCATTAAATCGCAGACAAATGCAGCTCATGAAATCTACCCTAAGGACTTATCCACATAAAGTTGGGGTTGGGTTTTGGGGGGGATGGTGAGGGGGGGGGTCAAGAGATGTGCAACAGTTCTTTCTTTGTTGTTATTCTGCAGAGAGAAGAGCTGCTCAGAATCATCTCAGTCAAATAGGTCTGATTTTGTGAAACTCAAAGACTCCTAAGTAACTTGGGAATCTGTCAAATGGAAACCCATTTCCACATCCCTAAACCTTTGGAGTGTGAGTTACTTCAACTGGGCATCTGAGCTGGAATAGTTTTTCTTATTTATTTGTTTATTTGTTATTATTGTTCTTGTTATTTTTATATTATTTCTAAAGCATTTAAACAGTATCACTTCCTAATTGTCCCCTATCTGGGTTTTCCTGTTTTGCTCTAATCTTCGCACACCTTTGGGAAAGATTGCAGTCAGTGTACCTGCAAACCATGTGGCAAAAAGGTGCACATCTCAGCTGCTTCTGCACACATCATTACCATTTCCCATGTCACAGCCCTCCACAGCCCCACCCCTGCTTTTTTCCTTCCTGCTTTTAAAAAAGTTTGGTAATTGACATGTTGCCATAGTTTGCAGTTGGTAATTGACATCTCAACTGTGGTTTAAAGCTACAGCAAGAATTCAATTGACTCTTACATCCACTTGGGGGGGAGGGGTGATGGATGCAGAAGGGGGCTAGCTCAAGTAAAGGGTGGGGGGAGGTAGATAGCTTAAATGCTCTGATGCCATTACCTCTGTGTTCGTGGTGGCAATGGCAATCACCATGAACAGTCACCATGTAGAAGAAACCTTTCGGTGTATTTCTTCTTGATTAGCCAATTGCCTTTGTTTTTTGCAAGCCAGAAGAAGCCATCCAGTGGAGGGAGGGAGGGAGGGAGGGAGAGAGAGAGAGAGAGAGAGAGAGAGAGAGAGAGAGGCACCAGGACATGGGAAATGGTTCTAAATTGGGCTGGACCTGCAAAACCATACACCTTGCCATACACACAGCATGTCAGCATGGTTTGCATTCTTTCTCAAAAGATTTCATCAAAACATGAGAGCCAGCTTGGCGTATGGGTTAAGAGCTGCAGTCCTTAATCTGGAGACTGGTGTTTGATTCCCCACTCCTCCCCCTCCTCCACATGCAGGCAGCTGGGTGACCTTGGGCCAGTCATGGTTCTCTCAGAACTCTCTCAGCCTCACCTACCATACAGGGTGTCTGTTGTGGGGAGAGGAAGGGGAAGCGATCGTAAGCCACTTCGAGACTCCTTTGGGTGGTAAAAACCAGGGTACAAAACCCAGCTTTGTTTTTCTTACTGTTCACAGCCTTACAGAGCAGGAGGTGGCCTCTCATCCAACTCAGAGGCAAGCCTTCTCACCCAGCCTCCCACAACCTCCTCTCCCAACACCCCCTGTTTCTCCCCCCCCCCTTCCGCCTGGCCTCATGACCTGACTGTAAAAGACTCATGACCCACTTTCAGGTCCTGAGTCACAGGCCTGTGTCCCTGGGGAATTAGCTCTGTACGCCTAGCCCCCGACTTCCCCACTGATGGAGTCGATCTGGGCTTCTTGCAATGCCCAATGGGGAGCAGCTACACGTGCCTTTCCCTAGACAGGGATTCTTGGGGTCTGACGGCTTCCTGGCTGTACACCACGCAGGATGCTTTATCCCATTGACGAGGGTGTGGAGAGAATGACTCCATTGTGCTCCGTTTCCACTTTCCCGTGAGCGGCGTGTCGGCCACACTTAAAACCCATCGACCTGCCTGCGGTCGAAGCACTTGGGTGGCTCCACCACGGATTCCAGTGCAAAGGCGCTTGGAGGCCTTCCTCAATTTCCTTTGTACTGGCAGCCTTGTGCCCATTGCAATGGAAAAAAGTATCACCTTCACTGCTGGGCAGGATTTTCTAAAGCTACTTAGGCCCAATAAAAAAGGTGTTTAATTACAGGGTTCCGTGTAATTGGGGAACAAAGGCGGCCAATAAAACGTGGGCTGTGCACAAAGAGGCAGCCTCACAGCTCGGGGTTCTGGTTTTCAGGGGGCGACACGCGGCTGAATTTCTCGTTACCCATTTTGGCCCGCTCCACCCTCGACTCCAGCTAATGAGGGAAAAAGTCCCCAGCCTTGCAGAAATCCCCCACAAAGTCATTTGCTCCTGACGGCACGTTGGAGAAATCACAGCACAGGGCTTTGTCCTTAAATTATCCCATTGCATATGCTTTGAGTTTAAGACAAAATCTTCGTCGGGCCCATGCACTTTCATGACTATTGTTCAGCCCCCCAATATTTTTTTCCACTTGTTTTGTTGTGTCTGGACATGGCAGGGAGGGGGTCAGGAATGTGAGGTAGGGATCTGAAGGGGGGCAGGGGTGGTCCACGTCTCAATGAGATAAAGAAGTGAGGACTGCTAACAAGGCAACAAATGGCACAGTTGGGAGCCATAGATGCTTCCCCCCCCCCCCCGCCATGGGTACTGATGGCTACTGGCTGAGCCAGCATGGTGTAGTGCAGGGGTAGTCAAAACTGCGGCCCTCCAGATGTCCGTGGACTACAATTCCCAGGAGCCCCTGCCAGCGAATGCTGGCAGGGGCTCCTGGGAATTGTAGTCCACGGACATCTGGAGGGCCGCAGTTTAACTACCCGTGGTGTAGTGGTTAGAATGTCTTAATAGGATCTGGGAGACCCAAGTTCGAAGCCCTGCTCTTCCATGGAAGCTCGCTGGGTGATCCTGAGTTGGTCACACACTTTCAGCCTACCCTACCTTATAGGGACAGTATGAGGATGAAAGGGAGAGAAGGCTGTAAGCAGCTTTGGATACCTGCTGGGGATAAGAGTGATATAGAAATACAGCTAATCAAATAAAGTAAATAAAACCAGCTACTGGGCAGAAACAAGATGGTGGGGACCCAACTGACAATCAATGCAAGAAGGAAATCTCCCAAAGGGGTGTAGAAAATATTATTTTTCCTCACAAAAAGGGCCCCGTGCAACAAATAATCGGGCCATTCTATGCCTATTTACTCTACAGTTAGTCCCATTTTATTCTTTGGGGATTACTCCCAGGTAAGTGTGCCTAGAATTGCATTCTAAGACAATTAAGCAAAGAGATATAGAGGTAGACTGAAGTCTTCTGTGTGTCATTGCTTCCCTCCACTGGCTATGGGGTGAGGGGTGGGGGACAGGCTTCTCAACTTCTGATCTGGAAAAATATTATCCCAAAGCTGCCAAGTTATGTCAGTGAAGTCCTTGGTGGTTCAGGAGCAGAAGTTGCCAGAAGCAGTGGAGGCAAGGTTTGGAAAGTCAGAACAGAATCCTGAGGTTTTGGGGTGGAGCCGAACAGAATTTTGGTAAAGGGACATGAGTACACTTATCACTAATGATTTCCCCGTGATTTAGCATTAACCAGATCTGCATATATTTGTTTATGAATCTCAAGGAATCTTTCCTCCATGGTCCAGGATTTGCACCTGTGACATATTCAAGGAGTCATTCTGAGAGCCAGTTTGGTGTAGTGGTTAGGAGAGCGGACTTCTAATCTGGCATGCCAGGTTCGATTCTGCGCTCCCCCACATGCAGCCAGCTGGGTGACCTTGGGCTCGCCATGGCACTGATAAAACTGTTCTGACCGGGCAGTGATATCAGGGCTCTCTCAGCCTCACCCATCCCACAGGGTGTCTGTTGTGGGGAGAGGAAAGGGAAGGCGACTGTAAGCCGCTTTGAGCCTCCTTTGGGTAGAAAAAAGCGGCATATAAGAACCAACTCTTCTTCTTCATCTCCACTTCTAAGAAGGCAGCACCTCATGTGGATGGCTGATCACATATATCACTTTTGAATTAAACCACTTGCTACCTTGATCCATTATGGGCACATTTTAAATCAAAAGACCATGTTTCCATTCATCCAATCTGTTAACCAACTCATGAGTTGCATCTGGAAGAACTGGAAGTTTATTAGCCTTTTTAAACTCTCCGGCATTGGTAGCCTGATGATTACCGGGCTGTCTGGCCAGCTGGCTGATCTATTTGGCAATGAGAGTTAGCCTCCTCCTGTGATGGACCCCTCCCCTGGAACGAGGGATATCATTGGCAGCTGCTTGGATACTCTGGTGTCAAAGGAATCTTAAGAAAATGTTTTAACTGAGTTTTAATTGCTTGAATTAATATTCCAACTGTGTTAAAGTTTTTAATTCTTTATGTAATTTTATTATTGTTAACTGCCCCAGCCAGCTTGCCAGGAACGGGAAAAACAAAACAAAAACCAAGCGCTTCTTTTTTTAATGCCTGCTTTTTACTACTTGGATAAGGTGACCAGATTTTAACATTGGTAAAGCAGGACACCATTGATCCGGGGGGGGGGGGGGGTTCTTGATTAAAAATTTGGTCTATATGGAGCAAAAAAAAATTTCATAGAATGCAAAAATAGTATTGTAACTATATATATTTAATTTAATATATATATTTAACTATATATATTTAATAAGTACAATTAGCCAGGTATCCCCAGATGTCCCTCCAAAAGTGGGACAATCTGGTCACCTTATACCTGAAGAAGTCTCAGAGTGGCTTGCACACACCTTTCCCTTCCTCTTCTCACAACAGACACCCTGTGAGGTGGGGCTGAGAGAGCTCTGACAGGACTGCTCTGTGAGAACAGCTCTAAGAGAACTGGAACTGGCTTTAAGTCACTTGGGCGCGGGGGGGGGGGGGGGAGCAACAAACCACTCTGGGAGATCTATATCTAGATCTTCTTAGCCTTTTTCAAAGGCTAATTCGCATCTGTGTGGGGCCCTGATTCAGATTTAGGTCACAATGTGTGTAGAGGGGAGAAGGGAAAAGGTTTTGGTTGTAGGTGAATCACAGGGAAAATCCCAGCCCTTGCTGGCAAAGAGTAACAGCGACCAATGACGTCCTTTGCCAGTACTGGGCTCTGGCATCTCAGTAAGTCTGCCTTTGGTCCGCTGCAGCTTCCCAGTTCCCGCTGACAAAGGCTTTGCGGCCTGCCCCCCTTCGTCAGTGTTCCAGGTATTCCCTACGACTGCCTGAACATGAGCTTTTGTGGACCATTCCACTGCAGCACAGTTTTTCACTTGAAACTGGCCTTTCTCCCCTGCTACTGTATTGCTAGTCCACCCTAGGCCTGCCATTCTCAACCTCAGCCATGGCCATTTTAGGAGCTCTCCTCAAGTTCCAGGGCCCCCTGTGGTAGGCTGGTTGCTTGGCACCCACACACAATACCTTTATTGGCATAAAGCAGATTGGTTGCTTGGCAATGAGCTAGGCTGAGAAAGGCCTAAGCTAAGAGTGAAATAACTATACTCGACATACTTTGACTTATATAAGACAGATTTCTTGAACATTCGACCCAAAGAAGCATGTGCGTTCATATTTTTTCTTGCATGCGCTAATTTGCGCACACACAAAGGAACGGATTATATTTCTTTTCTTTCCCTTGAGGAAGGTCAAACTTTCTAGTAATTAAGGATGTCATACGTGATAAAAAGGGCATTTCATCACTTCAGTTACCAGCCCCCCTCCCCCAAACACTTTGAGTTCCCCTTCTCACATTTTCCAGTATTTGCCAGAGATCCCATTGAAAATGGCTGGTCTAGACTACCCTGATTGCCTCAGATCTCTGAAGCTAAGCAGAGTCAGGCCTGGTTAGTATTTGGATGGGAGACCACCATGGAAATGAACAGAGGCAGGCAATGGCAAATCACCTCTGTTTATCTCCTGCTGCTAAAACTGTATGGAGTCACCAGAAGTTGGCTGCAACCTGAGGGCACTCTCCCCCACCAGTGCTACCCCGGGAAAGGAAAAAAAAAAAACAGGTGGGAGAAGGTGCCCCTTCTTTCCCCCTTTCACGACTCTGTTTGTTTTGATGGGTGAAACTGTGCAGGCCCGGAAAGCTTAAAACACCCACTCCTTCCCTGCCACCACTTTTCACAGCACTGATATAAATCAGCCATGCAACAGCAATTCACTTTTTAAGAATACAGAGAATATCTGATAATGGGTTCCTTAGTTTCAGGACCATTTTTGACCCTGAGATTAAATGAAGCAACTAATATCGCAGGAGGGCAGACTTGCCTTTTAAATGACTGGCAAAGTTGTTCAAAGGGTTTTGGAGGGCCAGTTAAGTTAGGAACCCAAAGGTTGAGCTACAAAACTAAAATTTTAAAAATCTGCAAATATTTATTACGTAAAGTGCACTAATTCAAAAATTTTAAAAACATCATCAACATTTTAAAACATCACATTTCTAACTACACATGGAACAGACCAACAGGGAATGGACCAAATGTGTTTCAACCTCAAGGGGTCTTCCTCAGTGATCAAATTGTTATTTATTTACTTGGATTTTTACTTGGATTTACTTGGATTATGAGAAATGCACTCATGCATAAAATCAAAGGGCTAGCTGGGTGGAAAAGAAAAATAGGTTTGTTGCTGCTCCAACTAGTCTTTCTGATATAAAAATATCTGATTTGGAGCCCACCATATAAAATATGTACTTCCAGAGGCCACCACTCTCTTCCTTCGCCCAGCTCTCAATCACTAGCGCATTCCCACATGGGTTAGAAAAAGCTTTGTCAGTGTTTCCTGCAGTGCAGGACAGGATTGACTTGCAGCTGTGGTGGCAGCGACAGTTGCTGCAGTCTCTTCCGTGGGGTGCTGGCAGGACCACAGGTACCTCTGGTCTCAGCTTGCTCCAGCGAGAGCAGTTTTGGCATCCTGGTTGGTTCCCTAGGGATGCCAGCTCTGAGTTGGGAAATACCCGGAGACTTTGGAGATGGAGCCAGGAGTGGGAGGAATTTGGGGTGGGGAGGGACCTCAATGAAGGAAAATGTTACAGACCATTTCTGCACAAGGAATATGCCCCTGCCCAGCCACTCATTGTTCATGGGTTTTAATGCTGCTTCCTCATGACGTCAGCAGCAACCTGTAGCTCTCCAGTGGGTGGTGCGAGTTTTCGTCCTTTTTACCGGCCGGTGAATGAAAGTGGTAGAATCTCCTTCCCCCTTTCTTATTGCAGCGCACAATGAGGTTCAAACAGGGGCAAGTCTGGACAGAAAAATGCGCACCAGTTTCTGCAGCATTTTCCCCACCCTCGCACCCGTACTCCCCTCTCCATTTCCAGATCAAACTCTTTTTTAAATGTACAGCTTGCATTGCTACGGGACCGCAAAGTGATGTGCCCTCAGTTCAAATAAAATGTTCTCTTCAGTGTGTACAGTAATATTGGGATCAGGCAGCAACCCAATCTAAAACACATTCCTGTTGTTTTCTGGTGGTGGGATATGAACAGGGAAAGAGGAGGGAGCATGTGATGAAATGGCACTCCTATTTCCTTAGCATCCATGCTCTTTATTGTAAATCTTTATTGTGAATGCACAATCATCGGGGGTCTAATTACCATGGCCAGCCTATCAGACATCTACCCAAACATAAAGAGAAACCATTATACAAAGTATCCCGAAAAGGGATCTAAGGAAATTTTTTATTGTTGTGGCCTGATCCCGTAGCAATGTGGAAGTGTATTTTTTAAAATTAATTTCAGTACTCGGGGAGGACAAAAGTTTGAGTCCCCAAAACAACTGCTGTGAAGAGATTGGTGGCTTGCATTGATTGACAACCCGAGGAATGAGGGAGGGGACTGTGGGTTGTCCACGCTTCTCTCTTCTCCACTGCTTAGTTGGGAAGGGAAAAGCCACAATGAGATGACAGGATAACGTGGGAGGGTGTCTCCCGTCAGGAAGCATGCAAGCACGCGGTTTACTATCGCGCATTTACAAGCAGGAGGTGGTGTGCGTTGTCTGCCTCCGTGCAGAAATGGTCATGGTGTCCACCCTCCAAAGCAGGCATTTTCTTCAGGGGAACTGATCTCTTTAGTACGGCGATGAGCTACAATTCCAAAGCATCCCCAGGTGGCGCCCCTACAATTCCCTGATATCACAAGCATGAATCTCTTGTCCACGGAGACTGTATCATGGTGCAGATTTCATAGACCCATGTGGGTGTCATGCTACATCAAAACAGGGAAACAAAACCTCCGGGGTCTGTTCCCATGCATCATGGCTCACATCAGTCTGCTCTGGCATGAGAATCAAATTCACAACCAGCCTGTGTTAGAAGGAAGCCTGGCTGGTGATGTGCATGGGGGGGTGGGGTCCCTCTTCTGAGAACCTTCACGTCATTCCCATTGACGGGGGAAACCACTTCCTCTGTCTGCAAGCCCAGCTACCTCATTTGGAAAGCGCTCACAGCGCAAGGCAAGGAGAGGCGCTTGGTTGGTTTTTCACTCTCAGGCAGACAACTGGGGCTGAGGGAAGGGGGAGGGGGGGGAAGAGGAAGAGATGAGTCGGAAAGATACTCGTGGGACAGGTGCACCGAGAAGATAAGCTTCCCAAAGAAAATAGTGGCGGACTCATCTTGAAAGCCTTCAAGAACAAAGAAGTCACGCACAAGAGGGTTCATAGGTCAGAGAAAATTTCCGTATATTTATGGCTTGTGATGTTCTTACTCAGGTTTTAAGTCTGTTCTTACTCACACCAGGCTTCCATTTCCTCCCTTCTCCTCCCTGTTGTCTTCTTTTTCTGTTCCTGTGCTTCCTGCCGTGGTATTGCAACCAGAGTGGGGTAACATGGCATTTTGGTGTAAACTGGACACAAAATTTCCAGCTATGAACAAGGAGTAAACCACCTGTGTATCTCCACAACCTTTGCCACATCTAGGAAGGGCATCACCACCTATAGGAATTCCATCTCCAAGGGTTTCCTACACCAGAGCACTGTTGCATACATGACAATAATATCTAGAGTAGGGTTGCCAAAATCCTGGTGGGGCTTGGAGATCTCCTGGAATTACAACTGCTCTTCAGACTACAGAGATCAGCTCATTGGAGAAAATGGTGGCTTTGAGAGGTGCACTGTATGGCATTATAATCCCCTAAGGTCTCCCCCCCAAACCCCATCTTCCCTAGGCTCTACACCCAGATTTCCCAAGATTGCCCCACAGAGTTGTCATACCCCTCTTGGTCATTGTTGTTTTGGGGTGGGAAAGGCAAGAGCCTGATTTACAGGAGGGGGATCTAGTATTTGTTTCTGAGCCCGGTCCTTTAACTGCTGTTGCTTTGCCTACCTGAAACTACAAAAACAGGGAAGATCTAGAGAGTATGGAAATCACCGGCTGATGATCTGTTTGCAAATTAAGCAGATACCTTTGGAGAAGAGTTTGAAGTACTTGGTCTCCCTTTAATGTTTCAGATGCTGCCTGAATTCAGACATCAGGGGAGCATCAACCTTGTGTAAGCAGAAACCCCAGAAGTGGCACAATCATACAGAATATGGTTGGGAAGCATAGCTGTGTACATGCCCACCCAGGGCCCGTCCCCTTCCTATCCACTCCTGGCTGATCATTGGCCATTTGGGGACAGGGCAGGTCGACATGACCACATATGATCATATAACCCAATAAAATTTTAACAAATTTGAAAAATATCTTTAAAATTAATTAACTCCTACCCATTCAGGAAACTGTTCCAGGCCATCAAGAAACCCTAGCGCTGTCAAGAAACCCAGGGTTTCACAAAACCCTGGTTGAGAAAACCTGGTGTAAGTAGACGTTACGGGTAATTTTGGGGGGCATTTAAAAATGTTTAAACCCTGTAACACTTGGTAACCTTTTATATTTATATGCAAACCAGGAGATTACTCCTACACTTCATATACCTATGCACCCATCTAGTAGATTTTTTTTAAAATTCATGCTATTTCTTTAGAGATATGATTTAAAAAAGAAACAAGCAGGCAAGAATAAAGCAAACCAATTCACAAACCACATCCTGAGGCCTTAAAAGCAGCTGAATCATTTTGAGAAGAATGGGCTCGCAGATAATTTGGTGGCTGTGAAGATTCTGCTGGGCTCCCGGCCCCATCACAGTTTTTCAATCCTACAGGAAACATAGAGGTTTCGCATCACACCGAATGCTCAAGGCTGTTGTCTGATTACAGAGTCTTTTGCTGACTCACCATCACCTTATAACCAACTATTGGGCAAAATTTAAATACATTTGCATACCATGAAAACCTCACAAGCTATGCCTTTTGGGGATATTGGAGAACAGACAACAGTTACTCAGCCTTGTTAAAGTATATTTTTATTCTTTATTATGGCAATGTATTAAATCTAGGGAGGTGGGTGGTGGAAAGTACTATTCAGCCTCCACTGACTTATGATGACCCTATAGGTGTTTTCAAGGAAAGAGATATTCAGAGGGGGCTTTTGCCATTGCCTGCCTCCACATTATAATCCTGCTTTTCCTTGGAGGATCAAATTAGCATGGGCTATCTAGCTTACTGTAGTGGTTAAATGTCAGACTAGGGCTGAATCTGCACTGGACATTTTATCCCCAGCAACCCCAAATTTTAAAAAAAAGTAATCTACATGTTATTCGATTTCCAGGGGACTGATTGGCTGTTTGAGCAAAGAATTATCATATGGCTGTATATGTATTAGTAAACACAGTTTACTAATTTAACAGGATTAACTTTTGCTTATATATTCCCACTGTCATGATGGTCAGTTCTTAGTCTGAGGAAGAGTGCTTGCACTCGAAAGCTCTGAATAAATCTTTGTTGGTCTTAAAGGTGCCACTGGACTCTGATTTTGTTCTGTTAGGAAGAATCAAGATTGTATCTAAAATCAGATCTGCTGCAAGTAGTGTATTTCATTAAACACAAACGGACAACTCTTTGCATAGTAATGGGCACTACGTCTTGGATTCAAACAATCACAGCCAGGAGGGAAATCATTGCTGTGCAGCGAACATCTGTGCAAGAGCTTGACCAAGAGGTCGGACAGAAGGGCTCTACACATCATCTCACGCTTACCTGAGAGGTTGTGGAAACTGATGCATAAGGGGAAGAACACAGCTAAATACTGTTTCACTTTTCTCATGCAACGGTTTAGCTCAACGAGTAAGCCTGTTTATGAGCAGAAGATCCTTTCCCTGTGAAAATGGCACCTTTGCACCCAGCCCCTGGGCTCCCAGCAGATGGAGGTTAGATACAATTAAGTAGGAAGTTCAGCTTAATCCTGACACATTTATTCAAAAGTAAATATTGTTATACTCAGTGGAATTAAAATGCATGCTTAATCCCTGCAGCTTTGTGTCTCTATAATAGATTCAAGTTGGATATGAAAGGTGTTGGTCCACAGGTATGTTCATCACTTGAAGAATACAACATGTATGAATGGAAGATTGGGGGGACTTCACATATTCAGCAGCAAGCCATCCAAGTGTACAGTAAACAAACAAAAAATGAACATGGGAATGAGCATTAAACATGCTTAAATCTAGCTGAAGCCACAGGAACTGACGCACATAAGACATACTCTTCAGGGCCTTTGCCTCTGGCTCCCAAGTGCACAGGATCCTACCATCCGTTGGAGGAACTTCCCTCATCTAAAGTCTTCCTCCAACTCTGGCTAGGGTGTTGGAGGCAGAAGAACCCCTCCGGTTGGGAGGAAGGCTTCCAGATTTTGCAGAGGGTACAGGCCTGCATGACTGAAAAGCAGCTCTGTATTCCCAGCAAAGAAATAAATAAAATAGTAAGTCACTCCTAACACCCTAAAGCCAAACCCAGCAGCTTAGAAACTCTGGGAGGTATATTGAATATAAGCAGTCATTAACCACCATCGCCATCCAGTCAGCTGACATACGATGGCCAAAGAGGAAATAGGATGTCAACGATCAAATATGAATTGATATGTCACGCCTTCATGCAGGGACTGTTCTGAAGAACACGGGATCCATGACAGCTTGTGGGTAGCCATGTTGCTATGAATGAACCAAAAGAGCAAAGTGTGAGTCCAGGGGCGCCTCCAAGACCGACAAAGTTTAATTCTGGGTATAAACTTTTGTGTGCATGGCACACTTCTTCAATTACATAGGACAGTGTCTGACAGCTGATCACTGAAAAGATTTTCTATTAAAGATTGACAAAATCAAAAACAAGTCTAAAGAATCTGAATTTTTAAGGGGAAGAAATGCACATCTCAATTCCTGGAATACTTGCTCATGTGGCACATGTCCTGTTCACCGGTTGCAAAAAGATCTGATAGTTCAGTGATTTGTTCGGAACTCAGCAGATTGTTTCACTGTATTCCTCGCTAGCCATGCAGAACAAGGCAACTGGCATTTCCCCTAACGCACATCTTCACACGGCCCCATCGAGTTCAGCTACTCGCCGCAACTCCCCTGCTCACAGGCAAGTGTTCCAATAGACAATCAAATCACTCCCAAATCATATAAACCCGTCATTAATAAGGGCTGCATTTTAGTGAAGTCCTGCCCTTTGGAGTTCATCATATGTTTAATGTTTTTATTGCATGAATATCCAACATATGGTATATTGTTGTAAGCCACCCCGAGATGACTGGCTCGATAGGGGCAGCCAATACAATACAAATGTAAATATCAATCAATCAATCAATCAATCAATCAATAGGCCTCAATGACACTAATGGCCAAAAAATAGGTTAGAATCAGGATAGCGTCTTTTGCACTTGCTCAGTTTTGGAGAAACACTATGCAAACCAGTTCAGAAGGCATTCACATCTGTACACTGCACGGCAGAAATTGAACAGAATGAGCTATCAGCTAACATTTGGTCGCCACTCCTTCAGACATGTTCTGCTTGATAGTCAAGCATGCTTCTGGCAAAATTCATCATAACCCTAATCTTAAACAGAAATTCAAATCTGAAAATGCTCACTGAAAATTTGAACAATGGCATGGGGGGGGGCAGGATTACTGTTTTTTTAAAAATATTTGCAAACATGTATTTTGCAAGCAGTGCTCAGTTGGATAGAGTCCTCCTGAGCATTCATGCGCCCCAATTTGTGCAACCTGGACTGACAAATTTGCACATCTCACAGCAGGTAAAAGAAAGAGCATCTAGTCATTTTATCTATTCCAAATTCCCCTAAATGTGCCCAGCTACGGATTTCAGACAGGGGGCTTGCCATCTGTTTTCGAGGAGCTTCCAGACAGCTCTTAAATTTTCTTCTCTTCCCTTCACAGGATCAGTTGGCTGCAGCACAGCCCGAAGATGTTTTTAAAATACGAATTCTGTGATTTTTTTCTTCAAAGGAAGGGATGATGCATTCTGGCTTCTAATGCTGACCACGTGCGTGCGTGTGTGTGTGTGCGTGGGGGCAAGACTCGCAAAATCACATGTAAGGCAGTCTTTTTTCCTCTTGCCACTCCCAGCTCTACTTAGCCAAACAGCAGGACCACAAACACTGATGACAGATCAATGAATGATGAGGGATCCAGCTCGGAAATCATCAGGAATTAAGGACTCAGCAGAGGAAGCTGCCTCCCTCACCCCATCAGAGGGGAACGAGGTGGTGAGAACGGGTAGATTTATGTTCACTTCTACAAGAAGGCCAGCCTTCTGCCAAGCCAGCAGGGTGCCCTCAGGAGAAGAGTCTCACTGACAGCCAATCAGCAAGCTGGAAACTTGCATAGGCATTCTCCAGTTGTATGTTCTATTCTTCGTATGGCAAACAGCAGAGCAGGGCCCCACCTCTTCATTTCAATGAGGCCAGGGCAGGAGAACTTTGAGTCAGCCCTTGGTCTATCAAGGTCAGCTTAGTCTGCTCTTTATTTATTTATTTTATTTATTTTAAAATTTATATCCCGCCTCTCGTGACAATGTCACCTCTGACAGGCATAGGGATGCCAGTCCCCAGGGGAGCCCCTGGAATTACAGTTCATCTCCAGACTAAAGAGACCAGCTCCCCCGGAGAAAAGGGCTGCTTTGGAGGGTGGGCACCATAGCATTATACTCCACTGAGTTCCCTCCCTGCCCCAAATCCCACCCACTCCCAGATCCACCCTCAAAGTCTCCAGGTGTTTCCCAACCCAGAGCTGACAACCCTAGACAGGTGCTTGCCAAGTTCTTAGGTGAAAGTCTTTCATATTACCAGCTACCTCATCCTTGAGAACTGAACTTGGAAACTTTGGCAGGCAAAGCAAATATTCTACCATTAAGCCACAGCCCCTCCCCATTGGAACTCTCCCAAGAAATTGCCTTAGTATAAGGATGAATCAGATCCTTTATGGAATTATTGATTTTAAACATTTCTAATGCCGCATTCTCACCCAATCAGGGCCTAACAGGTCCTGGGTCCTTCCCAGTTCATCTTGTCTATTCAGCCTGGCAGAGGTTATCCAGGGTCACAGGTGGAGGTCTTTCACATCACTTACTACTTGGTGCTTGTTAATAGGAGCTCCTAGGGACTGGACCTGGGACCCTTGGCATGTCAAGCAGATTCTGTATTGCTGAGTTATGGCCTCTTCCTACTGGTCTTATCCTGAGTCAGGTGATTGGTGTATCTGTCAGGGTTGTCTACCGTGAATGGTAGCTCTCCAGGGACTGTGGCAAAAGTCCTTCACATTACCTGCTGAAATTGAACCTGGGACCTATGAATGCCAAGCTGATGCTGCATTCTTGAGCCACAGCCCCACCTCAGGGCTGGTGGACTGTGTCCCTTGTGGAAAGGATTTAGAAGTTCTGCTTCCACCATCAAGATGTCTTAGGTTGGGTCTGAGTGGGGAAGGCTGCCCCGTGGCTGGATTCAGCACAAGGCACCTCAATCTATTAGCTAAATAGTTCTCTTTTTAGCAGTGAAGTGTATTGAAGACCACCTGATACCTGATTCCTAAGACCATGTACACTGTGAGCATTTACTCACAGAGACTCAAACAAAGCCCCTAAAGATGGTAGGAGAAGGTGAATTAATTTGTGGCCCACTCCTACTAGAGTTGCCCATGCCAGTTACTCTGACCCAGTTTTGGTGGCCTTTCTCCTACTTTTGCTGTAGACCACCCACCACTTTCCTCCTAGCAGAGGGAGGGAAATGAGGGTGGGGAAAACAGAATCACATGCATTGTGGTGTCACTTACTGCAAAACCCCAACAGTGATGTCACAGCCGCCCTGCAATGCTCTGGGAATGCCCTAGAGCAGGACTAGTCAACCTGTGGTCCTCCAGATGTCCATGGACTACAATTCCCATGAGCCCCTGCCAGTGTTTGGCCAATCAGGGCATCTCTACCACAGAGGTTCAAAACAGCCTGCTTTCTCAATCCAAATATTGAAATATTGAGCATTAAAAGCACTCTCACAATAAAGGTAGGGTCACTCCGGATCAATCCTTCTTGCTGCAGAAGGAAAATTTAAATCGCCCAAAATCAAAACGGAAATCACATTCTGTATAGACAGCAGGGTCTGAATTGACCTGGGATTGGAATAAAAGCTCAGTGCAGTTTACACCCTGGTCAGGCATGAAACTGGAGTGGAAACAAAATCAGAGCAGGGAAGCAACTCTTCAGGTTTGTTTTTTAATTGGAGGACAAATAGTTGAAAGTGAAGTGACAGTGAAATATCCTTACCAATTTTTTCTGTCATCTCTGGTCAAACACTCTGGTGAGTGCAGCAAGCTGGTCAAAGCTGCTATGTGGGTTTACATACCACAAGCAGAGATCACTTCTTCCGGCAGCTTTTTTGCTGGGGGATGAGGGGTGGGGTGGAGTGGGGAGACAGCCTCTGTAGCCAATCTTGACTGCCAAGAATAGATGTTGGCTACAGACAAGAATAGATGTTGGCTACAGACAAATCTAAAAGTAGATCAGAAGAAGCTCCATGGAGTTTCCTCATTGAAATTAAAACTTTGCAATTCTTATTTCTGGAGCTGTCTAGGCACAGGTTTGATCCTTATTTTACTTCAGAATTAGGGAAAGCAGAAATGTAATCCCTTCCAACCCCCCCCCCCGCCCCCCCCCATAAATCAGCAGAGATGTAATAAACTTCACCAGGGGCTAGCTGGTATCCAAACAGGACCGGCAGAGATGCACAGTAAACAGCCACAATGTCTAGAAAACAGTCAGTGTGAAACTGATGACTAATCGTCTTAGCGTACAATTTCAGTTTACTTCAATGATATTTCTTTCTGAAACTTTTGCAGGGGAAAGAAGAACAGTCAGTCTGGTGGGGTTAGTCACAGCTGTTCCCAAGGGAAGGAAAGTTCACAAAGAGAAAAGAGACATACAAGAGAGGCTGGATTGTGTATGAATCTGTGTGCTTGTTCAGGGGTGTCTGTTCTGACCACCAGCAGGTCTCCGCAGTTGCAGATACAAACCCACAAACCAGACTAATCAGTGCTGGTCCTATTAACTTCTAAGGACTCAGGACTTACCTCTCTGAGATCTGGCCAGTTTCCATAGAAGGATTCCCCCCCACATGAAGCTGGGAACCCACAGCTTCCATATGACATTGTGCCCAATTTGGGCATTATTCATTCGGGTCCCATTTTTCTCTCCACTAAACCAGAGAAAAATGAAAACCTCATGTTCTCCAGTTCAAAAAGGAAACTGTGGGGTGGCTTGGAGAGAGCATCTATCTGGCTGCTCCCCAGGAGCCACAATAGGGAGGAGAGGTGGTGCTAAGCTCCACTTTCAAAATGGCAGGGGGGGAAGCTTGCTGCTCTGTGCCACTCCCTTGCTGGTTTTAACCCTTTAAAGGGCTCCCTCTCCCCTATCCCAGGTGAGTTGTAATGTGGCTTTACAGCAGGGCAGATTAGGGATAGAGAAAAGGAGGGCGGAAAGGGTTTCTAGGCTGGGGCAGAGGGAATGGCTGTCCCATCTGGACTTTTGAACAGATGCAATGCAGAAAAGTGGGAAGAATTGGGGGAGAAGACGCTTTACATTTTAATATTGTGAATTATTACATTTCACCTATTTTCTTTTCATTGTGGGCATTACTTATTCATTGGTTTCTTTGACTGTATTTCGATGCTGTTCTCATGCAACAAACACAAACACCAGCATCACCTGAATGGCGATATTTCCCCTGCATTTCTTTACAATGGTTGGGACAGGGAGGAAGGAGGGAGAAGAGCAGCTTTGTCAAAGCTGGGAGGAACCATGGCGTTTGCTGGATTTGATTCCTGTTCTGTCTAGTAGTCCAGTGCCCTGTTTCCCACCATGGACAGCCAGTGGGATACAAAAGGGTACTAAATAATTGCATAAGCAGCAATAACAACTAATCCCTCTGTAGGTCATCCTTGGCCCAAGGAGCTCAGGGTGGCTTCTCCGTTAGATCCTCACAACAACCCTGTGAGATGATTTTGGGTGAGAATGTGTGAGTGGCCCCAAGGTCACCCAGTGAACTACCATGGCTGAGTGCAGATTTGAAGCTGGGTCGTCCAGATCCTAGTTGGACACTCTTCAATCAAAGCACGGCCTTGCCTCTCAGCTCTTCAAAGAAGGCAAGGAATGGTCCACCTCCTGACGCGACGCAGGCAGTGAAAGGAAATGGGACAGGACTTTGCCACGGGGAAGGGGGCACCGGCTGCAGCACTGGAATTGTGCTTGCCTAAGAAAGCCTGCACACAGTTAACCCCCACCCCGGCACATCTCTGCGCACACCCTCAAGCCGTTTCTCTGCGCAGTGATTTGTACAAATAAATTTGATGGCTGTTAACTAATAGCATGACTAATTTCCCAGGAGTGTATTCAGTTGTCCGTCCACGGGCTCCCAAGTTCCATCTGTTTGCAGTTATGTGCACCCTACTATAGGCCAGCTTGTCACACCGGCATTACCAGAAATACACAATATGCACTCAATTCTGCACAGTGGACTCAGTGGAGAGTTTTAACTCAAAGAGAAAATAATTCCTGGTTTTAAATCAAAGTATTATTTGATTTCAAGTACTAAAGAGAGGCACCAGGCAAAAATTGTGTGGTAAACAAGAAAAGAGGAAGGAAGGAAGGAAGGAAGGAAGGAAGGAAGGAAGGAAGGAAGGAAGGAAGGAAGGAAGGAAGGAAGGAAGGAAGGAAGGAAGGAAGGAAGGAAGGAAGGAAGGAAGGAAGAAGCCAGCTCATGGACTGACTGACATACAGGGGTCCTCGGACAATTGGCTCTGCAAGTACCCCAATGAAGGAGCTTTTTGGTGATGAGGCAGAGCAAATTGAGAGAAGAGTTTGCCTCCCCAGTCGAAAAAGCAGTTAGTATGAAGAGTGAAGCCAGACCTGCTCTGGTGAGAAACTGCCTCTAACTCTTTTGGTTTCCAGAAGGCTGGCACAATATTTTTGCTATCGAGAGCCCTTCCTTTGAAACATCAGGACTCATCTTGAGTGTTTCACTGACTCTTCAGGTCACTAAATAGTCAGTTAAAAATTCAAGATGAGTCTGGTGTTTCAAGAGAAGAGGTCTGGGTACCATAAAGATTGTACCAGCCTTCTGGAAACCCAAAGAGTTAGCGAATACGCAAAGGAAACATATTAAAGTATTTGGGAACAACACTGGAACAAAAACCTCTTAATAGAAAGATTTAAGTCACTGTGAAAAGCTTAAGAATGAAAGTTTGCACATGTACTAGTTTTACCTCAGAAATTTTAACCCCTGATTACACTGGATCTTTCCCCTCTATGTTCAATAAGTCATTTTATTATTTTTAAATTTTAAAATGCCTTGAGTGCCATTTAAGTTGCTTAAGTTCAAAAGGGCGCCTGATCCTTCCCTCAGGTTCCTAGACTGAGCCAGCTGCCAAAATATCGTATTGTGACAGATTGGGACAGCAAGAGTTCTTCAGAAAAGAAGAAAACACAAGATCTGCTCAGTCAGAAGAGAAATAGAAAAACGGAAGGAAAATCTTGCCTCTGAGGGAGGGAAGTGGATGGGCTGTCATAACCACACATTTTTTTAAAGCCAGATAAAGTGTTAAGCAGGTCTCAAATCCACAGTCTTCATCAATATCTCTGATCTTTGTACATTTTTTTTAAGATTCTGAAATCTGGGCATCTAAAAATCTAGAAGAAGAAGAAGTTGGTTCTTATATGCCACTTTTCTCTACCCGAAGGAGTCTCAAAGCAACTTACGTTCTCCTTCCCTTTCCTCTCCCCACAACAGACGCCCTGTGAGGGAGGTGAGGCTGAGAGAGCCCTGACATTACTGCTCAGTCAGAACAGCTTTATCAGAGCTGTGGAGAGACCAAGGTCAGCTGGGTGACTGCATTTGGGGGAGTACAGAATCAAACCCAGCTCCCCAGATTAGAAGTCCACACTCCTAACCACTACACCAAGCTGGCTCTCTACAGGGAAAGGTTATTGTGCTGCCACACACACTAAATAATGTACTTTTAATTCACTTTCAGTTTGGAAGGGGGACCACCAAGGAAGACCAGGATCACGATGTGGAGGCAGGCAATGCTGAACCTCTGTTAGTCTCTTGCCTTGAAAACCTTTTGGGGCTACTCTATGTTAGCTGTGACTTGGCATTGTATTGGTTCGAGGACTGTAATAAAAGAAAAGGTCAAAACGTAGTGCCGTGTTTCCTCTGTGCTATGAACACAGCCTTGCTGTCTTGCTCCTTCGGGCAGCCAGATGAAAGAGGAGGCAGGGATAAGGAGGTGGTGGTGGCAGCTACCAAAGGGAGTCTGAATCCTGCTTAACAGGCGGGTGGGGACAGTGAAGGATTCTGGCTGGGATGAGCGGGATTCTTTCAAAACCGACCTCTCTCCCGGTCGGTGAGCAAGGCTGCTCCTCTCTTCACTTGCTTGATGGCCATTTTACCGAGCAGGGTGTGAAGGTGGCCAGTGTCACACAGCTTAAACCCCTCCGGGCTGCCACACATGGCTGGCACACAGACTTGGATGCCTCCAGGGCACATGCTTGTGGATTTGGCTGCTCAGGACAGCTGCCACAACATGCTTGGTGGTTTTGGCTGCCTGGGGCCAGAGTATAAATACAGATGAAGAGACATGCTTATGTGTTTCCCCCTCTCCCCTTTCTGGTGTGGCACAAGCCAGGGGGAGAAGAGGCGAGCTCAATAGACAAATCCCAGGAAAATCTCTCAAGGGTTTCCTTGCAGAAGAGGCCGCCATGGAAGCGGATGAAATCTGTGGTTAGCCATTTGATCTTTGCTTGTAAGATCAGACTAGTGGGCCGCTGTTTCCCTTTGCCACATGCTCTGCCCTCCCCAGGGGCATAACCTTAGCATTTCAATTAGGGTAACAAGGCTGTGAGAAGGGAGGTCTTTCCCCCCTGCCTTTACAGCGGCAGCAGACGGACTCTGACATAGAGCGGCAGTTGTTTGCAAGGCGTATCAAGATGGGGGTGGGCGGGCGAGCGAGCGAGCGAAATGTTCCTACCGAGGCAAGGAAACCAGCCAGGGCTGTGAGGGAACATTGAGTGATCACAGGAACCAGTACATGTCTGCACCTTTTCTTCTCACTGTGGCCGTGGTTTTGGTCACGTCGGGTGGTCTCGCTGTCAGGAGGACGATTGAGGAGTTGTGCAGAGCTAAAACCAACAAGAGGTTATTAGATTCCCTGCCAATACTTTTTAAAAGAAAGAAAGAAAGACTGAGGTCAGCATTCGGTGGGGCGGAGGGTGGTCGGGATTTGCTTGTCAAAACATCCTCCAGAAGCTGGCACTCTGCTGGTATCTGAAACCAGTTCTGCCTCTCTCTCTCTCTCTCTCTCTCCAGGCAGCTTCTCTTCCACGATGGCGCAAAACGAACAATCACATCCAGCGGTAAATTGGATTCTTCTTAAAAGGAGGAGAAGCGGCACACTGGTGGGCACGGGTCTTGCCCGTCTCTTCTTCCTCGATCCTAAGGGCAGTCGCCAGTCGCTCAATGGAGGAAAGCCTCCAGAGACAGTGGCTCTGATTTTTCGGTAGACTTGAACCTCGGTGAGTCTCAATTAATAGGGTTGCCAGCTTCACATAGGGAAATGCCCGAGATGGGGGTGGTGGTGGTGAAGGCTTAGGAAGATGTGGTTTGAGAAGAGAAGGGGCTTCAGTGAGCTATAATGCCATAGCTCGGTGCAGTGGTTAAGAGCAGTAACCGCTGATCTGAAGAACCGGGTTTGATCCCTCACTTCTCATCTGCACACAGCAAGCTGGGTGACCTTGAGCCAGTCACACTTCTCTGAGTGGAGTACCCAACAACTACTGCCCTCTGCCCAATTCTGCTCCCTTTTATTCCTTTCCAGCCCTCTCAGCTCTACCCCTCTTCCTCCACTCGGGATTACCTGTCCCCGCCCACCAGGGTCAGGTTGCCTCTCTCTGTGGAGGTTAGCGGGGGGGGGGTGCTTGCCCAGGTCCTGTCTCCTCCTAGAATCCTAGAATAATAGAGTTGGAAGGGACCTCATGGGTCATCTAGTCCAACCCCCTGCACTATTCAGGACACTCACATCCCAATCGCTCATCTACTGTAACCTGCCACCCCCTTGAGCCTTCACAGAATCAGCCTCTCCGTCAGATGGCTATCTAGCCTCTGTTTTAAAATTGCCAAAGATGGAGAACCCACCACCTACCGAGGAAGCCTGTTCCACTGAGAAACCACTCTAACTGTCAGGAACTTCTTCCGGATGTTTAGATGGAATTTCTTTTGAATTAATTTCATCCCATTTGTTCTGGTCTGTCCCTCTGGGGCAAGAGAGAACAATTCTGCTCCATCCTCCATATGGCACCCTTTTAAATACTTGAAGATGGTTATCAGATCCCCTCTCAGTTGTCTCCTCTCTAGGCTAAACAGTCCAAGTCCCCCCAGCCTTTCTTCATATTTCTTGGTCTCCAAACCCCTCACCATCTTTGTTGCCCTCTTCTGGACACGTTCCAGTTTGTCAACATCCCTCTTCAATTGGGGTGCCTAAAACTGGACACAGTACTCCCAGTGAGGCCGAACCAGAGCAGAGTACAGCAGTACCATCACCTCCCATGATCTGGACACATTTGATACAGCCCAAAATCCCATTTGCCTTTTTAGCCACTGAGTCACTCTGCTGACTCATGTTAAATGTATGGTGTACTAAGACTCCTGATGGAAGTGGAAGCGACTGCCAACTTACTAGGGTTGGGTTGGCCACGGTTGACCACCCAAGCTTTCTGAAGCCCATGCTGAGCATGCTATGCTCGGGCTTTGCTGCCAGCCCCTTTGCAGCTCTGGACATGGATGCAAATGGGCCATACCTGGCCTTGCTGGGATCCCACCTCCATGACCCCCCTGTGGCTGCCCCCACCTCCTATGTGCTCCGCTCTGCTTTGGGACCCTCACCAGGTGAGGCCCGGGGAAGGGAAGTTGCACCATTGCTGGCATCTGAAGCCGAGGCATCTGTAGTTCCGTTGACACTTGGGCATCAGAAAGGCCAGGCGAGTCTGAGCCTGGATAGATCTTGTTCCCTTCTCCATTTTATCCTCATGATTGCTGTGCTGTGAGAGAGTCAGGTGGGTGGCCATGTTGGTCTGAAGCAGCAGAATAATTTGAGACCAGCAGGGGAACCTTTCAGACCAACCAAGTTGTATTCAAGGTGTGAGCTTTTGCTTGCATGCACACCCGGTGGCACCCAGTGGCAACACTCTCTGGACTCTTTCCCCCACATCCCAACTCAGCATTTCACAGACAGAAAGGTGGGCAAGGCTGGGCATCCACATCGGCTTTGTCTTTTATACTCCTTCCCAGACACAAAGACCATGGACTGGATTTTGAGAGGCCCAACAGATAGGAGGATGCAAGCATTTACTCTTAAGCACACAAACACCTTGCAAGGCAGCACAGAAGAAATGCTGTTTGCTATACTTAATACCTAATTGCTATTTTTTTAATCTCACTTTTTATTAGACTAATCTCTCACCTCATGGTAACATGCTTGATTGTTTTACCCACTATATTTTACGGTCCGGTCGGTATGCTGCAGGTTACAAACCCAAAATCTTTTTGCTAGTTTTGCAGTGACCACTGCTCATCAGGAAACCCGCTCGGTCTATCCTATCGGTAAGCAGCCGTTTCTTTGATCAGTTAAGGAGGCTCAGTCCTGCACCTTTCCTGCGCACATCAGATGATGCGCTTGCAGTGCACTTTCGAAGTAGATTTTCTTGTTCCACATGGGAAAATCCAGCTGCCAAAGCACACTGGAAGTGCATTATCCTAGGTGTGCAGAATGGGCCCTCTTCTCTAGCACTTTGCCTGCGACTTGTTACTGAAAAGAAACCACTGGGATTTTAGCTTGCTGATTGCTTGAAAAGAGATGCTATATATTATTCTTTGTTAAACATTTTGAGAACCTGAAGACTGAAAAGAGGGGGTACAAATATAGTTCCCACCTCTCCTGATTGCAGCTGGTCTCCATACTGCAAAGATCAGTTCCCCTGCAGAAAATGGATGCTTTGAGGGGTGGAATCCATGGCATTAGACCCTACTGAGATCCTTCGCCTCCCCAAATTTCACCCTCCCTACAGCTCACGCCTACATTTACAGGGATTTCTCAACTCAGAGTTGGCAACCCTAAAATGTTCACTGATTAATTTTAATATTTGTACTCCAACTTTCCTTGGAGGCTCAAGGCAGTTTACGGTGTCACATTAAAAAACTTACGGAATGCAATAAAACCCAAAGTAGCCCCTCCCAAGTGCCTGCAGCCTACATCCCATTAAAAGCCCTACCAAGTCAAATGACATCAAAGCTCCTCCTAGGCATTTTTTAAAAGATGGCGCCCCTCCGCCATCTCAGAGAAGCTATTCCTTGGGGAAGTGGAAGCTATGACAGAAAAAATCCTGAGCGTATCAGGTAGGGTACCTTAATCAGGCAAACAACTAGGAGGTGGTAACCTGAGGACCATGACTGGCACATGGGGAGAGACAGAAAAATCTCACCAATAAAAAACAAGTGAAGCGGAGGAAAGAGCCAGAATTCTCAACGTCTGTGTGATCACACAGAGTAATAAAAGCCAAATGGAATGCCTTTGAAACAAAAAGTGACTTCGGTATCCAAGCGAAAGTAGACAAATATTTTCTGGTCTTCACAGAGTATTTCTAACCCCTGTCTTTCAGCCAACGGACACATGTAACCTTCGGAAGAAACAGCCATCTCACGCCTTAATAGTCACCAAATGTCTTGCAAAATAGGCAGCTGTTCACTCTTTCCCATAATGTTTCCTCTCTCTCTATTTTTTTTGCATCTCCTCCTCCTTTCCCTTAATAAAATTATGTCTTAAACAAAAGATGTTTATTGCCTTTAATGAGTTCCTGTGCATGTGGCAATTGGGTTCAAGATGCAATAGTCCTCTCTTTTCCTAATTTTTATGAATGATCCTAGTTAAAACCTAGTATCTATTCATCTTGCTCGGGGAAGGAAAAGTATAGATTGAAAAAGTACTGGGCAAATGTTTTTTATTTTCCTCTTCTTATTTTCTTGCCATATGCCTGCCTTTCATTAGCAACATGTAGTACAAAGGCGATGCTTATAATACCACCATCATACAGGGGACAGAATGATGCTCCCATTCCATTTTTCAGGCTGTTCTCCAGTTCTCCCTGGTTGCTAATGATTTTAGGATCCCCAAATCCCTCATGAATACTTAGGCAATTTCCGCACATCAGTAAAAATAGCGTTACGCCAGCTGAATGGCAAAGCACTACATTTTATTGCACTTCCCAGCCCCTCCTCATCTTTTCTGCTGTCTTGCCTTTGTCTGCCGCCTTTTAATGCGTCTCACACTCCACATCTACTGCTGGAAATGGTGGAAGAGAGCAACGCACCTTATATGGGTTGTGCTTCTGCCTGTCAATCAATCCAGGCAACCAATCCCCTTTCTCCATATTTTCATAGAATCATAGAATCAAAGAGTTGGAAGGGGCCACACAGACCATCTAGTCCAACCCCCTGCACAACGCAGGATCAGCCCTAAGGATCCTAAAGTATCGAAGAAAAGTGTGTATACAACCTTTGCTTGAAGACTGCCAGTGAGGGGGAGCTCACCACCTCCTTAGGCAGCCTATTCCACTGCTGAACTACTCTGACTGTGAAATTTTTTTCCCTGATATCTAGCCTATATCATTGTACTTGAAGTTTAAACCCATTACTGAGTGTCCTCTCCTCTGCAGCCAACAGAAACAGCATCCTGCCCTTCTCCAAGAGACAACCTTTCAAATACTTAAAGAGGGCTATTTTAAAGGTCCCACAATGCCTGCTAATTTTTTTTAAATTGTGCTTCTCCATTAAAATGCCTATGCATAGAATCATAGATGCTTTTTGAATGCCATCCCTTTTGGGATCACAAGTCCTTGTTCCTGATTTTGGGGTGGGGGGAGACAAAAGGCACACAAAGAGGCACACTGTGTGTTACAACTAGAGCATATCTATCCTCAGAACCCTTCATGAGACAAGTAGCATTGTTCCAGTATTAGGCAACATTTGCATAGGTGTACTTCCAAACCTCTCCCACTCATTGCCAAATGATGCACTGGCGCATAATGGTGCATTCAATCACTTCTACGGTGCAGCTCAAGAAACATCTCTGAAAATGTGTAATTCCAGCTGATGGAGTGAAACCTTCCTGTGTGCATGTGTGTACGTGTGCACACCACTCATCAGAAGTTTGGGAAGCACCGCTCCGTATAAGGCCAAAGTACAATTTGAGTAGATACATTTTTAGATCTATAGCCTGTCCTATCCCAAAGAAAGTATATTTATATAGATTTCCTCTCATTAATTCTGATAGCCGTCTTTCAGCTGAGGAACTGGGACATTTGCAGTGCTGTGCTAAATGGAGTTATAACCTTCTAAACTGGCGGACATTTAGTGGGCTTAGATGGGTGTAACTCTGTATTTAGGACTGTGATAGTGATCGTTACCTTGCTCATGTACAGGGGCTTTTGGGGTCGAGACCCAATCTTAATTGACCACATGAGCCCTGGAATACGTTTGCGTCTAAATTGAATTGGGGACTCAGGCTCAACTCAGATGCAATGCCAGAGCTTGCAGAGCTTAACTGCGGCTTGTCGCAATCAATGGCTGAACTGGAAAAAAAGAACCAGGATTCAGCAAACCAGAAGGTGAAAACGAGCTGGACAAGGTTTGCAACATGTGGTTTTTCAGTGGCGTGTGAATGGAAAACTAAGCCACGAGGAAAAGCTGGATACCAATATTTGAATTAATTAACAAAGGATCAAATGATAGCCAAATGGGACCTCCAGGTTAAGAGGCAGGATGCCTCCAATGGTCAGATGCTAGGGAGCAGCCAGCTGAGAAGGCTGAAGGCACAGGGCAATGCTTGGGAGTCCTTGTGGGAAGTGGGACGCAGGACTAGATGAGCCAGCATGGCTGCTCTTATGTTCTAGGATTACGGCTACAAGGCTACATCGATCCTTGCGTCCTAATGGTGCCCCGCTGCTAGGGAAGATCAAAAACATTTTGCTGCCTATGACGGAAGCTCTGAATGGCCTTGCCTCCTTGTGCTCAAAATATAACGACAGTGAACCCAGTCATACACAGTTTGCTCCTTCTTGATGGTGCTCCAAAACCGTTGTTTGAGCCTGGTCCTGCTAATGCTAGATGTGCCCCCCATAGAAAACCCCTCAATCTGGAGCTGGGAGGGGTGAAGCGAGGCATCGGTAACCTGCCACTCCCAAATGCACATCAGAACTCTACCGTGTCCCCTCGCGACAGAACATGAATGCACATCAAGTTTCATTTTCTGTCAAGATGGTCCCGTTTACGCTGCAAAGGCGAAAGGAACATGGCTTGGTAACTCCAACAAGAGATGACGCTCCATTGATTCACACAAGACTCTAGCCACAAGAAGGCTTGATGCAAATATTAATTTATCTCTAGCAGGCCTACAGCTAGGTTGTTAAGTATTATGCTTTTGTTTTGTTTTTTACTGCAGTTTGCCTGCTCCTTTGCTGAAATCTTCAAGCCAAAAATAGCTGCCACCAAACAAGGAATACTTCCTTGCAAGCAAAGCCAGCGGCAAGATCTATAGCATGCCGTACCATCTGAGCTTCATGCTCACAAAATGAGTTTGCAGATTAAGGATATAGTGCCTCATCCTTTATTACTCACGAGATCTGGCCTTTCCCATAGGTTTTGCACTTTGTTGCAATTTGGGAATTCAGAATTTATAGTGAAGTGATAAACAATGAGTTAAAAATGAATTTCAGAAAAGAGGGTGAGGATGGGAAATTGCACCATGGAGGATAGTTTCTTTTAACTTTACTGTGGAACACCAGCTCAGACCTGTTGGATGCCTAGCTTGGTAATAAAATAGACATAATAATGTGCATTTCAATCCTGAAGCATGCTTATGCAGAATTAAACCTAACAGGTTCTATTGGCTTTCCTCCCTCCCAAATATATTTAGGATTGCAGCCTTTAGTCCTAAATCCTGATAGCTTCTTCCACCTTCCCGTCAATGGACCAATAAACTTGATTAGACCATATAAGAAGCAGTATCTCATCTAAGCATATTTTACAAATCAGTAAAATATGAGGGGGTGGGAGATAAAAATTATCCTGAATGACAGGGCATTATTGAGAGATAGAGACACTTGTACAACGTGACAATACTTTTCTTTTTTAAAGGGCTATAGAGGTAGGAATTAGCCATTTTAATTCACTCAAAGTCCATTTGAGTGGAGGCCACCAGAGGACTGGGGCACAAGGAAGAGGGAGCATGCAGCCCAGACAATGACAGCTGTATGACACCCCTTCCCGATCTCCGAAAATCTGTCATCTGGACCCAGCCCAGATTTCCTTCACTCCTCTCTTAAACAGACAAAAACAGCCCTGTCTCAATGAGTCACATTTTAAAAGCTTTCAAGAAGAAGAAGAAGAAGAAGAAGAAGAAGAAGAAGAAGAAGAAGAAGAAGAAGAAGAAGAAGAGTTGGTTCTTATATGCTGCTTTTCACTACCCAAAGGAGTCTCAAAGTGGCTTACATTCGCCTTCCCTTTCCTTGCCCCACAATAGACACCCTGTGAGGGAGGCGAGGCTGAGAGAGCCCTGATATCGCTGCTCGATCAGAACAGTTTTATCAGTGCTGTGGCGAGCCCAAAGTCACCCAGTTGGCTGCATGTGGGGGAGCACAGAATCAAACCAGGCTCACCAGATTAGAAGTCCGCACTCCTAACCACTACACCTTCTTACTTGTGGATCCTACTGATTGGCCCTTCGGCTGTTGTTCAGCTCAGCCTTTCTATCTATGGCTATGATTTCTTAGCTACCAGACTGGTGATGTTTTCCCAATCTTCTCCCTCTCACCGGGTCTGTAGGCTGAATGACCCATGATGCTTGGGTAGTTCTGTGATGGTCAGGGAAGGTGGCATAGAATTGCCTGCTCTGGGTCACACCTTGGAAGCTAAGCTGGGTTGGTACTTGGGTGGAAGACCACCAGGGAAGACTTTGTAGAGGAAGGCCGTCGCGAACCACCTCTGCATCTCACTTGCCCCGAAAGGCCTTTGCAAGGGTTCCCAGAAGTGGTCTGTGACTTGATGGCACTTTACGCGGACACAGCTCTGTGATCTCCTCCCCCACACACACACAGAGTTGTTTTTTTAACAGAATGCAGCTGCTGAGGCTGTGATGTAAAAAGAGAGACCGAGCTAGTTCTCTGGAGTGGCGACAGACAGTTTCCAAATAAATAAATATGATGAGGAAAAGGCTGTTTTGCACCTTCCCCTTGTGCTATTTTCCTGAAAATCATTAACATCAAGCTGCTTTTAACCATCATTTGCATACTTGCAACAAGTAAAGTAGCAGTTGGCGGCATGCAAGAGAAGAAGAGGTGAAATCAGCAATTTTGCTCTCCTGTGGCCATCCCATCCCTTTTAAACAGCGGCCGCTAGGACTACATTCTAGTAAAGAAAAGTTTTGGGTACAAATAATCAGAGAAGTAGTATCCTTAATCAGAGATGCTTTGGGTTAGATTTCATTGGTACCAAGTACACAGCGCATAGGAAGAGTACAGGCCAATACTCATTATGGCAGAGACTAATTGTCAACTAAATTAAAAATACAGCTAATGAGGGGGAAATATCCAAACACCTAAGAGATCCATCCCCAGATTCAAATTTCATATCAATGCTTCTGATGCCCAAAATTGTACAGCCTTTTGAATTTTGCTCCATTAATATTGCACCACAAAATGCCTTTTCAACTAAATTTGAAATCCCATATAAACATCATATGAACATCATAATTCAGTTAAATTTTGACATTGTGACACCATCTTTTAAAAAATAAAACAAAATTGAATACATTCAACATTTGCTATGCTTTCAAATAAAAATAATCTTTGATTATATTAAATCTATTTAAGTGCTACTATTGTTGACACAGGTATTTTTAGATTTTTAGATTTCATAAAATTTGCCCCCAAACCTTCTTGATTATGGTTAGGATGACAGGGGATGAAAACTGAGCATATTTTGAAATACAGAGGGAAATTATACTAAGGTTGATTTTTGATTTTCCATCTTTGATATTATGAGCGAAAATCTGTGTTTCAATTTTGCTTCTCCCTCGTGGGAATATAATTGGCAATTTTATTTCTGTTTCTTTGCACTGGATTTTGTTATTACAAATCAGTGAATCATCAACATTCTTAACTATTTGGATAAATCTCATTGAATAAGGTATAAAGAAAATATAAACAACATATAAAAACTGTACAACAGATTTACCACCAATCCAACAAATCAGCATCTGGAGGACCACAGGTTGACTACCCCTGCCTTAAGTCTTTCTAGCACCGAGGTGCTCAAAGTTTGATCAAAGGTATGTAAAAGGAATGAATGTGGCAAAGTGAATTGACAGATTTCCCCATCCCCTTCAAACTTGAACCTGGGACCATCCAATGATACTGGGTCACACTGAGTTCAGAGACAAGGAGGAGTACTTTTCATTGGGTTGGATTCTGCAGATCTGTTCTGTGAATAACGGCACTGGCCCCAGGGCAAGGGTGGTTTTACCAGAGGAAAATGCTGCTGTACACAGAACTGATTTGTGGGTTGCAACTCCCAGTTAACATGGGAACTAGTGAGGAAGGCAGGTTGTAAAAGTCATGCATTTTAAAAATGATACCAATAAAAACCCGTAAAAACAGATTCAGGTGGGTAACTGCATGGGTTTGAAGCAGCAGAGCGAAGTGAGTCCAGGAGCACCTTTAAGACCAACGAAGTTCTCTTCAAAGTATAAGCTTGCTTGTCACATTTAAAACAGCTTTCATCTGGGATCAGACAAATCCATCATTTCTCAGTGGCTATTTGCCGCGGCAGCTGAGCAGAGTCATGTTGCCAGGTTGTGCGCCTCCCCCTCGTGTATTAGAGGCTGGAGAGACACATCAGCAAGCTTTCCAGAGATATCTGTATGGCAGTTAGTAGTTTACCAAAAATTTGGCTTAGACAGCCTTCAGTTTATCCAGAAAGGCAGTTCTTAGGTTGTTTAAAAACAAACAACACCCCCCACCACCTCTTTAAAAATAATTACAGCACAAACTTTTAGTAAAATTCTCAACAGAAATCTAAAGCTGCCTGTGCCATTGTTCCAATCGAAGAAAAAGATGCAATGAGTCATACAAGCGAACAAATACAGCTGACAGCCGGATGGAAATTAGGGACCAAACTCTGCAGTCTTTTATTTCCCCTTGGAGAATACATTTAAAATAAGAATGGCATAGAAAGGGCCTTTTAGGTATCCCTTCTAGTGTAAACCTGAACAGGTATTACTGGATTCTGTCATCTGTACTGGATCTACACCCCCCCCCCCAATTTCCTAAATGTCCTTGCAACTTCAGGCACAGAAGAGTTCCCTGTTGAACTGCTACCCAACATAGGGTTGTGAAAGGCACAGGAGACCTGCCAGGAAAATGCAAGAACACTTAGAGAGAGGTCCTGAATAGGTTTACTCAGAGACAAGTCCAATTATGCTCAGTGGGGCTTACTTCCAGGGCAGGTATACTTAGACTACAGCCTGAGTTTTGTCAACCACAGATTGACTGTTGCCATTAAAATCAAGCAACTAACACCCACCATCCCCAAGTATGAATCCCTTGCCCATAAGGATTACTAATCTAGCTACTGAAAGCATTGATAACTATCTTACTCCTACTGTTATTATTTTAACTGAAGCCCCCATGAGGTTCCCACCAGCTTAGCTACGTGCAAGGCAATGCAGATGTCTTTTGGCACAGAGCTAGTCTGATGCTTTCCCTTTGCATAAGAATATGAATTCGATTCTATGATGGAGTGCAAAGCAATACAGAAATATCAAAATAAACAAAAAATTTTCAGACAATGGATAATTAATGCACAAAGTGCCACCGCAGGTAATGGGGCTCCAGTCCTGGCTGTTTTGGTAAAGCTTCAGAGAAGAGGATGGGTCTCTAGGGAGTTGTGAAAATTTAATATACTCTCCAAACTCAGAGGCAGTACACCTCTGAAAGCTACACACTGCAGATAAACAAAAGGAGAGTGCCATGGTCTGTTGGTGGGTTTCCCAAAGGCATCTTATTCTATACTGCATGGACCCCTAGTCTGATCCAGCAGAGCTCTTCTTACGTTCTCGCTATGGGAATACACGTGGAGAACTAAGAAGAAGCAAAGAGCCAACAAATTGCATTGCTAGAGCCACAAATTCAAGAGGGATTTGAATTTATACATCCTAAGCAGGAGTCCTTCTCTAACAGAGGTTCCAAGGGAGATTAATGATGCAGTCACTGTAAGAATAAGACAGAACCTGCCTTTCAACGAGAAAAAATATCAAACCCCCTATTTGCCAAGCATTGTGCTTGCCTATCACCAAGTTTTAAATGCTCACTTGGATCCTTTATATTCAGGCAAAGTTTATACGCCAGAGAGTAGTCAGTCACTCACTTCCAGCCTGGCCTACCTCACAGTGTTGTAAGGCTAAAACAGAAGAAGGAGAGTGAGGCAAGCCATTGATGGAGAAAGGCAAGCTATAAACAAGGAAAATTAACAAAGGGGACAAATAAAGAAAATACTCTTGCTAGTTCCTGCTCAGGGATCTTGCCTGGGTAGTCCACATGGGTATGGAGTCCAAAATAACACCTGCCCCCTACTCCATATGCATTCCTCCACAGAAATTTGTGGAGCAACAATGTTTCTTTTCAGCCCAGCATGCCTCCCCTGGGGTAATGAACAGCATAATAAGGGTCATCCTAACCGTCAGAATCAATACAAAGAAAAGATCCAGGAAACTGACCAAAGGATTGCAGAGATGAAAGCAGGACAGATAAAAGCATAAACCACAGAGAGGACTGTAGCTCCAGGTAAGAGTGGTTGGTGGGTCCAGGTTTCTTCTGCCACAGACATCCAACATCTCTTGGAAAGGGTCCTATGCATTTTGGAATCCTTCAGTGGACAAAATCTTCCCTAAAGGAATATTCAGCCCGGAACTTCTATCAAGAATTGCCCATTCTTCTGTCTACCAGGACACTCAGCAGGGGACAGGCTACAGCTGAGAAGCAGTAACAACAAAAACCAGACGTGAATTGCCTGCATCAAACTGGCCAATGGCCATTATATGACTACCGTCGCTGATTTTCTAAGCCATGCAACAGTAGAAACAACCCCTCCTTGAGGGACTCCCATACACGCATAGGTACATCAAAGAACCCGGAAAAGAGTGGCCTGGTAGAAGCACAACGTTTGCCGTTTCCCGCCGTCATGGGTTCCCTTTGAGCATCCTCCAACATACAAGAGGGAGGGGGGACATTCTTTCCTCTACCACCCGGTTTGCAAAGTGCTAGCATCCCATCTGAAAATGTGCCAATAAGATTATTAAAAGAGGCTGCAATGCCTAAGCCCCCTTGAGCGACAAACAACAACGGGGCTTCCTGCCTTGAAGCAGAGGAGGAAAGCTCTGTACTCACCACGCAAGAAGGTTGGAGAATAAGTCGTAAAGGAATCAAATATGTTGTTGGAAGCCATGACCCAGATCTAAGACCCAGAATGTCTCCCAGCCAGTCTTTGTGGTTTCCTTGGATTGCCCCACTCCTCTTGGGGAAGGGGGCAGGGGAGATTTCAACTGAAATGTAAAAAAAAAAAAGTAAAAGAGAAAGAAAAAAAAATCCCCACAGAAGATTTGTGCCCGTTTGTAACCAAGAAGCTGATTCCTTGTCACCACAGGAATGTTCAGCCACAAACTTCTCAGTAGAAGCACATGCATGCTGGATCGTCATTGGGACAAACAGGGAAGGGAAAGAAAGCTGGGATATACAACCCCCCCACACACGTCCACACCCCAGACAAGCCTTGGAAAGATGGAAGAGGAATGAATGAATGAATGGAGCGGAACTCACCTTGTGCAAGCTCAGAACATACAGCTGGTGTGGAAAAACACGGGGAGGATGGAACACCTCCCGGCTGGGGCTCAGGTACTCTTCCAAATTGCCAATTGCAGCTTGCTTGTGGTCCTGTGGTTGCCTGTGAGGCCTGAAACAGTGTTAAACACAACCCTACTTCTGAGAATCAAACGACTCTAGATTATGATTCGTTGACTGAGAGAGTCACCTGATGGGTGATGTCACCAAGGCCTGCAAGATCTTTGTGGCTTGTCTTTGTCTGTCTCGCTTCAATTTAATGGTTTCAATTTTTATTTTTATTTTACTTTTTTATATATTTTTTTTGTTGGTTTGCAGGAGGCCCTGTTGACTCACTCGCCACTTCAAGCAAATGATATCAAGAGGCTGGATCTGGCCACTCTTTGGTTACAAATAATCTTTGGTGCGAATGCAAAGGAAGACAGGACTGGAAGGAGTAGCCCACATAACCTCGCGTGGGTTTTGTTTTCTCAACTGCTTTGTCCCCCTTCCATGTTTACCACTCCTTTGTCTCTCTCGTTTAAAAAAAATAAAAATAAAAATAAAAAAAAGCTCTGCACAGCTTTCGAACTCCTCCAGCTCCACGACTGCTGACAGCCGTTGCCAAGACTCGTTCCATATGTGTTGATGGGTGGTTCCTTTCCAGAAGGATTTTCTGTGAATTAGTATTAAGGGGGGAAAATAGGAAGCACATGCGGCAGAACAAGCTGAGCTGGCTGAACAGTGGCTGTTCCTAAGCCTTTAAAGGCATTAAGGCAGGGATAGTCAAACTGTGGCCCTCCAGATGTCCATGGACTACAATTCCCATGAGCCCTGCCGGCATTCGCATCTGGAGGGCCGCTATTTGACTACCCCTGCACTAAAGGCATAGAACAGCATCATCCCCTCCCACCAAATAAATGATTCAGCTCTCCAGCAGCAACTGATGGATGGATTTCCGAGTCAGAACACAACCAGCAAAAGATGAGCATTCAGAAGCCCAAGACTCACATCACATATTATATATTTGCTATGGGGTTGCTGCATGTCTAGTCCCCCTACCCTAGAACCGAAGAGAATCTTCTAGAGAGGGGCAGTCTTAGCCAGTGTGCAAACACGGCAGTAGCCTCAGGGACCACGCTGAGTGGGGACCCCGATGAGTCACAACCCCGGTGGTCAGCACTTGTGCCAACCCTAACCTCTGGCAACAGTGGTGGTCCCCACTGGCCTTGTACAGGGTGGACTGGGATCACATCTTGCCTGGCCCCAGTGGGGGAGAGGGAAGAGATTTTGAGGTGGGCCCATCCTGATATTCTAGCAGTTAATGGCATATTTTGGCCCTTCCACATGACATCACTGAGCCACCATTGTGCTGCCTGAGTCACTGCCTTAGGTGGCGACAGCAGCACAGTGATGGCAGCTCAGTGGCACGGTGGCTCAGGAGGTGCGGTAGCAGCACCCCCACTTAAGAAGTGTTCAAGGTGGGAGAGGGAGGGCAGAAGTCCTAGGTGATTGGGGAAGGGAATGGCTGAGTGGCAGGCGGGCAGACCAATGGGGTGGGAGGGGGGAGAAGGAGAAGAAGGGATGGGGGTCTGACAAACAAAAAGAGGAAGGGAAGGAGGCACTTGGGCAGCGAGATGGCAGCAGCTTGGGCACTGGAAGTTTCTAAAAAAACACTAGAGAGAACCTTAATGGAAGTTGAACTGATACATGGGTAGGGATCTGCCTCCCTTGCCATGCCCTCCACTGGCCAGCTGTGTTTGTGTATATATTTTTTGTGTAATATGTATGCATAGCAACAAGTATGGATTGCCACACGTAGGTTTCAATTTTTCTAAAAAAAACCCTACTAGACCAACAAACATCCAATTGGTTGCCTCCATTGATTGACAGGCTGAGGAGCGCTGAGTAAAAGAGCGTGCTGCTCTCTATTGTGCTTTTCTCGCTGCTAGTGAGGAGGGGAAAAGGCGAGACATGGCGGCAGGAAGGCTTTAAAGTGTGGAGGGGAGAAATAGCACAATTTAATATCCTGTTATTGTGGGTAGGAGACATCATGCAACTTGGCCCTTTGTGCAGAAATGGCCCTTGTCTAACTAACCCATTAAAGTTCTTTGAGGGGGTGAACAAACATGTGGAAAAGGGTGACCCAATAGGATATATACCTATACTTCCAGGAAGCTTTTGATCAAGTTTGTCATCAAATGATCCTAAGTAAACAGCAGTCATAGGATAAGAAGACAAGTCCTTTTGTGGATTAAAAACGGGTTAATTAACAGGAAATGGGGAATGAATATAAATGGGCCGTTTTCACAGTGGAAGGTGACAAGCGCTGGGGTATCACAGGGTTCAGTACGGCAGTGGTCCCCAACCCTTGGCAGCGGGCCGCGGCTCCCCACCCCCCCTGCAGCGAGAAGCTCACCAGGCCGCGAGCAAATTGGCCACTGAAGCACATGCACAGCAGGTCCATGCATGTGCGTTTGCGCAGGGGCTGCCGCGCATGCGCGGGCCCCGGATCGCCCTCTCCTCCCACTTCTTCGCAGTGGGCCACAACATGAAAAAGGCTGCAGACTGCTGCAGTACGGGGTCTGGTGCTCTTTAACTTGTTCATTAATGATTTGGAGCTGGGTGTAAGCAGTGGCGTGGCTAAGTTTGAGGATGAGACGAAGCTGTTCCGGGCGATGAGAACCAGGGAAGACTGCAGGGCACTCCAGGGGGATCTATCGAGCTTGGGAGAGAAAGAATCAATGTGGCAAATGAAGTTCACTGTGGGCAAGTGCAAAGTGATGCACACTGGAGCCCAAAATCCTAATTTAAAATATATGTTGATGGGGTCCGAACTGGCGGTTAATGGATCAGGGGAGAGATCTTGGAGTCGTGGTAGGTAACTCACTGAAAATGTCAACTCTGTGAGACTGCAAGAAAAAAAAGCAAATGCTATGCTGGGAATTATTGAGAAGGACACTGAAAACAAACCAGCCAGAATCATAATACCCTTGTACAGAGCGATGGTGGGGCCTCATTAGGAATACTGTGTACAGTTCTGATCACTCTACCTCAAAAGAGACACTTTAGCACTGGAAAAGGTACAGAAAGGGGCAACTAAAGTGATGGAAAACTTTCCCCACGAAGAAAGGTTAAAAAGGCTAGGGTTCTTTAGCTTGGAGAAATAGCAATTCAGGAACAACATGACAGAATTATTTTTTCCCTTTCTTACAATATAAGAACTCATGTGTACTCAATGAAATTAATGAGCATGAAGCTTAGAACCAATAAAAGGAAGCACTTCTTCTCCCAAAGTCATTAACATGTTAAATTCAAGGCCACAGAATGTGCTGGTGGCTTCAAGCATAGACAGCTTCAAGAAGGGAGCAGAGGTCTGTTGGTTTGGCCCAGTTGGTGCACCTCCTGATGGGTTCTGGCCACTGCATGACACAGGGTGCTGGTCTGCCATGGGCCACTGTCCTGCTCCAACATGGCTTTTCTTATGTTCTTAGGCAACCAGGAGAACATCTGATGAATAACATTTTTCAGAAGACCCCCAAGTGGGCCTTGGATATCCAGGGAGACCATTCTGAGGTGGCAGTTATAGAAATGGCCCCCAAATGACATAACTCATCGGCCTGTTTTTTTGGAACCAGGATTTGGACTGAACTGAGAAATGGACTGCTTGGTAATGATCTCCAGAGGTGAGGGGAAATCATCTCCAGTTTCCCCAGAACAGAGGTTAATTGTCTTCAAGGCAAGGACGAAGCTAAGGCTTTGAGGTGTGGGGGAGAGCCATGGTGGTGATTTTATTGCCCCCCAAAGTGGAGGAAAACTGCAAATGGGCCTTTAGTATACCCCATACTGTTGACCATCCACCTCAGCGAGGCACTGAGAGGTGCTTGTAGGGCTTCACAGTGTCTCCTTGTCTCCTTAGCCAACTGCAGCATTCACTCTCCCTTTTCCCCTCCAGATTCCCCCTTTTCCACATTGTGCGATGCCGGCTGGCCGTGTCATACCATAAAAATGCAGCGCTTCCAAGACTGCAAGCCATGTCCGCAATCCCTTTGATAGGCCTTCCACTCAGAGCCAAGGGAAGCCATGGTGAACCAAGATGACTGGGCAGAAAAATTCCTCAGGCCTGGCACAGAACTGAAAGCAGAGGTATGTTTTTCCCCTCATAGATCCAGAATGCATAAATACCACAAATTCTGTGTGTGTGTGTGTGTGTGTGTGTGTGTGTGTGTGTGTGAGAGAGAGAGAGAGAGAGAGAGAGAGAGAGAGAGAGAGCGAGAGCGCAAAAGCATTCCTTATTAATATTATTTTAAAAAAGACATTTATTCTGTGTCTGCTGGACACAGGGTTGCCAACTTCCAGATGGTACCTGAAAATCTCCCGCTGTTAAAATTGATCTCCAGTGTCTCCGGTTTCCCTGGAGAAAATGGCTGCTTTGGAGGGTGGACTCTATAGCGTTATGCCCTCCTGAGGTTCCTCCCTGCCCCAAACCTTCCCCTTTCCTTGCTCCACCCCTCAAATCTCCAGGTATTTTCCAACCCAGAGCTGGCAACCCTACCGAGTCATTTTGGCAGAAAATTGAAGGGCCAAGACTTGGTCTTGGATTAATTTATTTTCTGACTAATGCTGCATGTTTAGGTTTTGAACATGCACATGCAGTGCACATATGGCCACACTTGTTCAGGGGAGACTTCCTCCTAAAAATGACCCCCTCGATATCCTTCTGAAAAAAAATTGGCTGCCCTCATTTATTCATTTAAAGTGTACTCCTTTTTGGTGGGAGAGGGGAAAGAGTAAGGTGGAAAATCTAGGGCCATTCCGCACCGGGATCAAACAGCCCCTTTCCCTTTAAGGAAGTTTAAACACACACACACACACACACACACACACACACACACACACACACACACACACACACACACACGTTGCAACGAATATACGTTGATTCGTTGCAACGGAGAGACCCATCCAGCTAGCAGGTGGTGTTTGAGCTGCCGTTTCATCGTTGCCACGCTCCCCCCGAGTGAACCCCCCCCCTCACGGGCGCGATTTTCGGCCGATAACAGTGTGAAAATAAAGTGAAAATAAAGTGAAAATAAACCAGCAAACAGGCTTGTGCTTGGTGACTTTAAACAGAGGGGCTGCAGCCAGGGAAGCCTCGCTGGGTAAATGAAGGCTCGCTAGTGCGTTGATCTCCGCTCGCTCGGAGAAAAAAATGGCGATCGCTTCGCCGGAAGATCAGAGGAGAGAGCCAGGGGGAGGGACTTTGCAGAAACTGCAACAATGGTAACGCACAGAACTTTCCCGCTAGTGTTGCAGATGGTTGCAGGAGTGTAGCGCTTTCCGGAGGGTGAATCCACTTTTTGGGATTTCCCTGAAAGCGCTACAACGAAGCGCTTTTTGCAGATCGGTTTCAGGAGTGTTGCAGATTGTCAACAACGTTGTGCATAATGGCAAAACTGTAGCGATTTCAATTAGTAACCATTGTGCTATTTTGGACGAATGCGGAATACTTACTAGTTTCTCCCCTTCAACTTTAAGGAAAGCCTTACCTTCTCCGCGACCCCAACTCAGCAGCGGCTGGTGCAGCAGTAGTGGCAGTGTGTGTGGCAGCGGCACAACAATTGAGGCGGCATGGAGGTGGCCATTGCTATGGCTCCACCGCCACTGTCGGTTGCCGCCAGCCGCCGCCTCCGCCGCCCACCACCACCACCACCCACCGCCGCTGGCTGCCACAGCATCGGGCAACCTGGCGACCCCGGGCAAGGGGCCAAGCGACCCCAATGTTGAGAACCACTGCATTAGAGGATGCTATGGTGGGGCAATGGGCTGGCTAGGCCAGTGGAAGGGAGCAAAGTGCAATGCTCTTTGGGGGATATACTTGGAGAGCCGGTCTCGCCTGTCAGAACCAATATCTTAAACCTGATCTGGAATTCAACTGGTAACCAGTGCAGCTGCTGGAGGATCAGTGAAAAATGTGCCCTCCATGGGGTCCTGGTAAAGCCTCTGTCTGTTGCGCTCTGGACCACCTGCACTTTCTGGATCAAGGTCAAGGCTAGACCCATGTAGAATGAGTTACAGAAGTCTAACCTGGAGGTGACCATAGTGTGGTTCACTGTGGCTAGGTGTTCTAGGGTAAGATAGGGAGCTAGTAGCTTCACCTGGCATAGATGAAAAAGTGCTTTAGCCACCTGTACCCCCATAGTAAGGGAGGCATCATAGATCACCCCCAGATTCTGGATGGCGTGTGCTGCTGCCAGCTGCACCCTGTCAAGACAGAGGAGAAGTGCTTCCTCTTCTGGTCCTTTCCTAACCAAGCGATACCCAGAGATGCCAAGTTAGAATCATTAATACATCTAAGTATTTTAATGTTCTGGTCCTGTCTTTTCCTGTCCGGGTTGCATTACAATCCTTTGTTCATTAACTTTGACAGGGGACCCATGAATTTTCTGTGGTACTTTCTTTTTTATTAACCCTGCATGAGCTTGGACAGTCAATATGTGAACGGATTTGCTTTGCTTCTAGCAATGTGTTCGGAACTGGGAGACTGACACATTGGATTAGGTCTAGAATCATAGAATCATAGAGTTGGAAGGGGCCATACAGGCCATCTAGTCCGATCCCCTGCTCAACAAAGGATCAGCCAAAAGCATCCTAAAGCATCCAAGAAAAGTGTGTATCCAACCTTTGCTTGAAAACTGCCAGTCTAAAAATGTCATGTAAAGTTCTCTGGTACAGTATATAGATAACACATGGGATACCCATCAATTTCTACACCACATAATATACACTTGAGGTTGACTCCATGCGCAAAAGTGGAGGAGTTAGATTTTGCAAGGACACACCCATAGGGAGAAATGCAGTGATCTAACCCAAGAGCAGAAAATGTCATTGCCAAAGAAATTGATGGTGGTGCTGGAGAAGCCCCCCTCCCCCCCCCCCACACACACAAAAGCCAGGCCCTCGACTTTTAAGACAGAATTAAATCAAACATTCACTGCAAAGACTGCATATCTCAAATTTAGCACTTTGCATACTGAATTCACCAGCTTCTGTAACCAAGCAGCCAAAATTGATATGTATTCTTACAACAACAGTAAAGTAACTATATGTTACTGTCACATTCTGCAGATGAAGTAGTAAAAGAGCAACTATTTACAGTAGGTTGCCAACTCTCAGATTTCCACCCCAGGACTGTGGAGCTCATTCCTTAAGGTGGTAGGTTGAAATTTCAGGGCTGTCCAGCTTAGTGAGCACCTTCTAAGACTTCTCTGCATGATTACTTGGAACTTGGACTAGAAACTAGTATGTGATATACCATCACTAGACATTTCACTGCTTAAGTCTTGGGGCTTGACATTCTGGAGAACTGGCAATCCTATTTCCCTAAATTTATCTGACAGGTTCCTAGCTGAACCAGGGTGTAGTCTGCATGGGACTTTTTACCCAGTCCCATTTTGAATGAATCTCTCCCGTCTACACTGAATTTGATTTGCATTTTGATTTGGGGTGCTTTAAATTTTCCCTCTGCAACATCCATGATTGATTCGTAGTGATCCTACCTTTTCCCCATGATATCCAGAAGTGGATATAAGCCTTGATATCTGAAAAATTGGCATTAGTAAATGTGCAACTCTCTGCTTTTTGCAAATTAACTCTGCCTTGTGCCTAGTGGCTCCAATGCTGTAACAAAGCAGTCTTCCCTGATTGGCCAGGTCAGTTCAAAGTCATCCTGGATCACAGTTACAAGGCTTCCTTTAAAGCAGTGGTCCGCAACCTTTGTTAGGCTGCAGACCGCTGTGCCAGGGTGCGAGGAGAGGGCGACCCGGGGCCCTGCCCATGCGCGGCAGCCCCGGCGCAAACGCGCATGTGCGGACTTGCTGTGCATGAGTGTTTGCGCCCCTGGATGCAAACGCGCATGCGTGGCAAATCTGCGCATGCGCGTTTGCGCCACCGGCATGCCAGCGGCCGTGCTCCCTCTCCCCGCCCCTCCAGGCCGCAAGGAAATCGGCTGCCGAAGCGGCCGATTAGCTTGCGGCCTGGCAAGCTTCTCTTCCCGCCCCCTCCCAAAGCAAGAGGCTTGCCGGGCCGCAAGCTGATCGGCCACTTCGGTGGCCGATTTGCTTGCAGCCTGGCGAGCTTCTCGCTGGGGTGGGGGGGGGTGGGAAGAGGAAGCCACGGCCCAGCGGCCCAGGGAGCCGCGGCCCGGGGGTTGGGGACCACTGCTTTAAAGTGACTGCGCTCCAGAAGCCCAAACTTCTTTCAGCAGAGATTTGCCTCTTGTTTTTTCTCCCCCTCCTCTACTGTCTCTAGTCCTCTATCCCACCCTCGTTCAAGAAAAGAAAGAGGCTCCTGCTGCACTTGGTTCTCCCCCCCCCCTTTGAACTTCCCCAATTGAGTGCAGAATGCTTTGTGTTTCAATGGGGGGGGGGGATAGAAGAAGACCTGAGTTCAAATTGATCTGAATTCAGCAGGATCCACAACAGAAGAAAAAAAATGTGCAGAATCAGCCCAGGATTTGTTAGACTCAGCTCAGCTGATACAGCTATACAGAGTCTTCAGTGCATAGAGTGAATCATAGGGTTGGCAAGTTAATTACCAGGTGATGCTATTTGCCTCCAGTTTGCTATAGTGGTTAGGAGTGTGGACTTCTAATCTGGCATGCCGGGTTCGATTCCACACTCCCCCACATGCAGCCAGCTGGATGACCTTGGGCTCGCCACGGCACTGATAAAACTGTTCTGACCGAGCAGTGATATCAGGACTCTCTCAGCCTCACTCACCTCACAAGGTGTCTGTTGTGGGGAGAGGAATGGGAAGGTGACTGTAAGCCGCTTTGAGCCTCCTTCGGGTAGAGAAAAAGCGGCATATAAGAACCAACTCTTCTTCTTCATACCATGAAAAGAAGAGCTGTTTTGAGGCCCTGCTTTTTACTACTTGAAGGAGTCTCAATCACCTTTTCTTCCTCTCTCCACAACAGACATCCTGTAAGGTAGCTAAAGCCGAGAGAGCTTTGAGAGAACTGTGACTAGGCCAAGATCACCCAGCTGGTTGTATGCAAAGGAGTAGCGGGGAATCAAACCATGCTCACCAGATTAGAGATCACAATTTTTTACCATACCAAGCTGGCTTCTATAACCCATTTCCAAAACTTAAACTTTTTTTCTCCAGGTTGCTGATGGTCTACTGGGCCATGTTCTAGACTTTGATGGCAGACATGAGATCCTATAGAGCTGCCAATCCCCAACCGTTACTTTTCAGAATGCTAGTATGCATGTATAGAGAGCAAGGGTGCCATACCTCCTGCATGCATTTAGTGTACATGCACTAAAAATTCTAGCAGGATAGTGCGGCAAGGTCAGTCAGAGGTCAATCCTGAGTAGCTCTACACACAACAAAATCTCGTGTTACTCAATGGGACTTCTTCCCAGGGCCCATAATATTGCAGGCTCAGTCGTAGCTAGGATTCTTTTTAGCACAGGCATATTCAAAGGTCCGCTCCTCACTAAAGCTCACCTGGTACAACAGGGATCAGACTTTGTGCTGTGTTTTCCACCAGCAGAAGGTTTCAAACAGCCCATTAACTAAGACAGGACGGATGCAATATTACAATTTGAAATCCTACTGGAAGATTCTCCATCCCTCCCCCTATCATAAAGCAAGCCTTCAGAATCAAAGATGGGCACAGAAAGAGGTCTGGGTGCAAGCTGTTTGCTGTGGCCATCCTCCCAACCAGTATGGCACAGGAAACCACTAAGTCGAAACCAGAGGTTGATACTGGGCCATCTGTTCTCCCTCTGCTTCCCAAAAGGGCCTGGAGCCAAACCATGGAGAACCTGATGTTCTTCTCTGGGGGTCAGGACTGGCTTGCTGTGGTATGTCTTTTCCTTTCCAGCTCTTGTTCCTTCAGCCCATAAAGGGGCTTCTGAGAATTGTAAACCCTGTTCTCCTTCTTACCCTGCAGTTTCTGCTCAAGAAACATCTGGGATCTGTCCAGGATACTGCCTTGGTCAGTCGTCATGCCTGGATAGAGATTCTCCCCTTTTGGACAAGAGCAGATCATGGCATGGTCATCTTACCCGTACGCATACCAACTTGTGTCAAAATACAACGTGATGCTTTTAAAGACTGATAGGACTTTAGATTAGATGCAAGATGGAAAATCTGGGTAGTTCCCAGCAGCAGCAGCAGCACCTGAGGGGAAGGTGTGTCCCAGTTTATGGTTTCATCTACATGGGTGCGAGTCTTGGGTGCAATCCAGCTCAAGGTGCCATCCAGCTAGACAGCGCTGCAGCTATGCAGAAAACATGGTGGTTGAGTTTCATTTCCTTCTGCCTTGTGGCCCCTTTTGCACCTGCACAGCTGGCAAAATAGGTTCACGGTTCACGGACGGTTGGGTCAGATGGTTAAATGACCTCCAATACAGGGTTAGGGACTCCCATAAGGCTATGCAAGAGCAGACATGCACAAAATAACATGGATAATGTGGACTTAGACAAACAGCAGGATGTGCCCCCTGTCTAGGAAGTTTAAAGACGACTGTTCTAGTGACATCTTCCCAGAGACATCTGATTGGGCAGATGTCCTGAAGAAGCCCATGGTCCAATGAAGAATAAACAGGAATGGTCCCTTTTCCCCTCTCTCAGCTGCTCTCAGCGTGCTGTGCCTTCTGGAACATGCTCATTCTTATCAGGCTGGGTTTTGTTTTTTGAAGGGTTGTATTTTGTTTGGCTTACACATTCACATTTTCCTGTATCCCTAGAAGGGCCGCCGTGTAGCTTTTCGTGTGGGTGGCTTCATTGTCCAGGTTTTGTCATCCCCACTATACCTATGCTGCTAGGAATAGTGGCAAGCTGCCATGAGTCTGAGAAGATGGGGCGGGGCATAAACATTTTCAACAAACAAGCTGGGGACTGGCTAGGAATTGTGGGAGGAGGGAACAATTTGGAAATCCCCTCCTCCCCCAATTTCTCCCCATCAGGATTTTCTAAGCTCTCAAGAGCTTTGTAAGGTTTATTTCCCCTTCTCTGACACGCAACTGCACTTAACGTTCTGCCCCCTGTGGAACACATTCTATCTTCATCAGTGTTCCTTTCAACCCCTCCCCCTTTTCCTTTCTTTCCGTTCATCGACAAGGTAATATTTTCATGCATGCCCAGGGAGACGTCCAAATATGCAGAGAACCTGTAGGAGCCATCCTTGCCTACCACCATTCCAGGTGAAAGCAGTTTTTAAAAAACAAACCTTTAGCGGCACATGCACTGCTACATCACTTCCAGGGAAAATCCAGAAGTTACTTAAGGTAGAGTCAGTGGAAAGTTTACCCAGATGTAACACATGGGCGCACACAACATTGTGGGTTCCCATGTCCCTGCCCTCAAACCTTCCACTGGTTGTCAGGCATAGCCTGTCCGCCATATCTGTGGGTGGTTTGGAATTAATGCTTCTGTAATAGACACCGGGGATGGTAGAGAGGGGAGACTGTCCGTGAAATGCTAAACAGAGTTAATCTAAGACCATTGGGGGCTGAGATTAGAGAAGTGAGTCCCCAGATGAGACCTGGGGATCCCCTGGAATTACAGCTCATCTCCAAACTAAAGAGAACAGTTCCCCTGGAGAAAGTGGCTGCTTTGGAGGGTAGACTCCATAGCATTATATTACACTGAGTTCCCCCCTTTTTTCAAATTCTACCAACAAGAGCCTCTTGTGGCGCAGAGTGGTAAGGCAGCTGTCTGAAAGCTTTGCCCATGAGGCTGGGAGTTCAATCCCAGCAGCCGGCTCAAGGTTGACTCAGCCTTCCATCCTTCTGAGGTCGGTAAAATGAGTACCCAGCTTGCTGGGGGATAAACGGTAATGACTGGGGAAGGCACTGGCAAACCAGCCCGTATTGAGTCTGCCACGAAAACGCTAGAGGGCATCACCCCAAGGGTCAGACATGACTCGGTGCTTGCACAGGGGATACCTTTACCTTTACCTTTAACCAACTCCCAGCCCCACCCCCAAAGTCTCCAGGTATTTCGCAACCTAGAGCTGGCAACCCTAGCTGAGACATGAGTAATTGCATTATCATAATTGAAAGGGGGAGCACATGGGACTCAAGTGTTAACATTAAAAACCCATCTTTGAACCATTATACCATTCTTAACACTTTGTGAAAAATATGTTAAATCCTGCAGGACCTTCACCCAGAGAAATGCAAACATCCGTATGGCCATACGTACGCTCTCCCCCACCCCACAGTTATAAGCATGCGCAAAGCATGCAAGCTGGACGTTTATTTTTCTTTTCTTTCTGTCCCCGATTTCTTTCCTGCATCGTGTTGGCACCTCTTCTCCCCCTGCCTCCATGCATGAGATGGGATGGGGGAAATAGAGCAAATCCCCTCCAAAATCGTAATTCGCCCCACAAACATCAAGGCAGAGGTTTGTGGCAAGAGGACACTGATCTCCACGCCTCATTTCAAGAGAACAGGAGACCATTCAGTTGTGATTCCTTGGCTCTGGGTGACTCACGGGGCAGGGAGAATGACGAGGCCTGCTGGAGAAATGTGTAGCCAAATTCTACACTCCGGCAGGAATGGTTCCACGCAATTGTCGGGTGTTAACAGCTTTTAGGCAAAGCTCACAGGACAATGATAGCAAAGGCAGCATAGAACCTCTCCAGCTGCCTTTTTCCTGGTTCAGATCATAGCAAAAACGTTCATCAGAACAAGCAGAAAACCTTACTTAAAACTACTGTGGTACTGCTGGCATCTAGCCCACAATTCCGCAGCTGCTCTTCCCAAAGCCTTACAGCTCAGAAATCTATCTACGAGATTCTTGACTCTTTGATTTGTAAGCCACCAAGACATCCACAGGAATACCTGGGGAAACCTGAAAGCAATTGATACTCCATGGCCTGGGGCCTGCTACTTTGTCAGTACCAATGTGTCCTATTTTGAAGCCAGTGTAGGATAGGGGTTAGTGCATTGGATCTGGTCCAGGGGAGATCCAGGCTCTGATCCCGACTTGCCATGAAACTCATTGATGAACCTTAGAACAGCCATCCTCTCTCTACTTCACAGGTTATTTTAAGGATAAAATGGAGCAGGGGAGAGCTAAGTAGGCTGCCCTGTGATCCTTGGTGGCTCAAACAGAAATAGGATAAAATGAATAATTTCACAATGGAGGATGATCATTGCATTCTTAAGGTCTGCTGATAGGATGGGCTAAAATTTTTTATAATACTTGTGAACCTATGTAGGTGCCTTCTACTGAGCGAACTCCGCAGTCAATCTAGCATGGGTCCTTTCTAGGTCAGCTAGCTGGAAACCATCCTTACTCTATGCTGCTCCTATTGTCAGCAGGATTTTAAAAAATTTAAGTCAGCATCATGTCCACAGCTACATTACTTCTGGGGAAAACCATAGAAAGCCTATGGTTTTGCCATAGAGTTTCCACCAATTCCAAAGCTACCCATCACCACTTCTGGGTATACCCTAGAAGTGACCAGGGCCTATTATGCACATGTTGAATAATCTCAATGCACTTTAGAAGTAGATTATCCTGTCCTACACCGGAAAATCCAGTGGCATAAGCACGTTGAAAGAGCATTATGCTATGTGTGCACTGCAGAATGGGCCCTAGAGGCCTAGAAGATATTGTGGCCCCACCATGTCACCATGATCAAGCTTCCTACCAGTTGCTAAGCAAGGCATGGCCAGCAACCCATCTTCCCTAGCCCCTGCTAGCTGAAGAATCTAACTACACAATTATATTTCTCCCAAGAACATCCCCGGGTCAGATTGAAGACAAGTCTGGGAGTTCCAAGCTTCCCAGGTATCCAGGAGGCCAATTTGAATAGGGACTGTGGCACTCAGGGACTGACACCTTCTCTCCCTATTAACTCTGTGGGTTCAGTGATCACAGTGATCTTCAGAACAGCTCTTTTTATTTAGCAACTACAGCAACAGACTACAACTAGTGAACAGAGAAAAACAGGCAAACCCATGCACTTTTATACCCTTCAGGCAGCCAGCTGCTGCCTCTGATTGGCTCTAAGCAAAGCAATCTGATTGGCCTTAAGCAGAGAAATCCGATTGGCCCTAAGCAGAGCAATCGAATTGGCTCTAGGAGAGCGATCGGGTTCCTTTGATTGGCTAGTTCCTTGGCTGGCAGAAACCCTTATTTGCATCAGTGTCCAAATGCCCACAGACATAACACTCCCCACTTCATCTCCCCAACCTGAAACAGAGCCAGGCAGCCTGGAGTCAAAACCTAAGAAAAAAAAGAGATGTTTTTTAGTATCCATTTCACTACCCAATGGAGTCTCAAAGCAGCTTGCAAACACCTTTCCCTTCCTTCCCCCACAATAGACACCCTGTGAGGTAGGTAAGAGAATGGACCCAAGATCGCCCAGCTGGCTGCACATGAAGGAAGAGGCGGGAATCGAACCTGGTTGTTCAGCTGCTCTTAACCACTACATCACACTGGCTCTCTAGGCTGGCAAACTGGCCTAGAGATCTCCAGAATTACAACTTATCTCCAGACCACAGAAATCAGTTTCCCTGGAGAAAATGAATACCCTGCTGGGGTCTCTCCCCTTCCCTCCCTGACATCCCTCCAGAAATTCATTTTCTCACCTTGTTGCTATTCTGATCTAAATCAGACTTGGGAAACGCAGAGCATATTTCTCACTCTGACCCAGGGACACCTGTGGTGGAAATGCAACAGTAATGCTTAGATCATGAGAGTCTTTCATGGAAGATGCTGGGGAGTAAACCTTTAAACCTTGAATGTGCAAAACAGGCACTCCACCACAGCACCTTCCTTGAAAGGTCTCAACATTGTGTGCCACAACATCCCCCCTTTATTCAAAACATGCTGTTAAGTTCGGCAAAGAGCAGGAGTAGGTCTCAAATTTGGCTTTGGTCTTTGATAGCAAACAGTTGCTGTGAGTAACTGGGTAAGCTGAAGCCCCTGGAATCCATCGACTGGGAGTGGGAATGGGAACGGGTGTGCATTGAAACACTTTTGGGATCTAGATGGCACCTGGGCTCTTTCTATCATAGAGGCACTGGATTGGTTCCATGGTGTCACCCGACTCCTCAGACAGGAAGATTCTGGGTTCTTGTGCAAAGATCCCTTTTAGAACTGTAGCTTTGGGAAAGGAGAGAGCCATATGTCAGCCTGTGGGTCTCCAGGTTCAATCCCCCAGGGCCATTGTTTGCAGCCCATGTATATCTCAAAACAAATGTAAGGGGGAGGATAAATTAATGGGCTGCTTGCTCCTGAGTAATTCCATATCATGCAGGTGCAGGCTGAGGAGTTTGGTTTGTTCCTTGTCACTAGGAGATTTGTAAGCCAGCAACCAGCAAAGGTTCAGGATTGAGTTCAAGCATTTAAGCATGGATGTATGACAGAACCAGAACAAATAGCCTTCAGCAAAAACTGGATGCATTCAAGCACCACCAAAACAAACAACCTAGAGACTGAAATGGCAGGAGAGGCTACCCCCAGCTGCTCGACATGGTGGGAGTTCTGCCCCCAACAGGTCATCCCAGCGGTCATGGTACACAATCTGATCTGACAACAAATTTTGTTTATGTAGGGCTGCCCTTTCAACCACGCATTAGAAAGAATGGCTTGCAGGGTTACTCTTGGGAGGTACTCTTTTGTAAGCTGCAGTGTCTGAAGGTTGTCCTCCCACACACACAGGCACAAACACCTACCCCGCAGTAAAGCCAACCAATCTAAGAAACCATTAAAACCTGACACACTCCCCATAATTTGGGATGTAGGCTAGGTTGTGGGTAATGCCCTTGGAGAGATGCGGGGAGGGGGGGACGACCGAATTCTATAAGGTTTCGGAGCCTTGCTCCTCTTTTATATATATTACCCAAGAAAGGGGGGGGGGTTGAGCACGTTATTATGCAAATACCATTTCCTACCGTCCCCTTCACAGCAAAGTATACGATTGCAATTTTCCAAAAGAACCGGCAAGAAAATAAGGGCCTGTATTTTTCCTGTCTCTGATGCTCTTCAAACAGCCAGCACATTCTTGTGGTTTAGAGAAAACAATCTTATTACCCATAGCAATAGACTATTGAAAACAAAAAGCACACAAAAAAAGAAAGTTGAAATCTATAAACCCTTCAGTTTGCTGGCAAAACAGTGCAATGAAAAAGCTTTGAAAAGGACTTTGCGTGGAAAAGGCCAGATGGATAAATACATACGCAGGCTCAACAATCCGCTCAGAAGGAGCTGTTTGGAGGCCGCTCCTTGTACAGAGCTGCAAACTGGCTAGCCTACAAGCTCAGCATCAGCATCACAAGTGGGCGTCTGATGAAAAGACAGCTCACTCCAGGTTGGGTCCTGGTGGCAGAGTTTAAATATGCAAAAAGTGTGCGACACCAGGGTGCTCGAAGAATAAAATAGTTTTATCGTGAAGAGAAACAAACATTGTAGACAATATTGAACACTGTTTCTGGCCCTGATGAAGATAAAACAATATTCCATGTGCTAAGTCCATTTCCTCATCCATAATTATTAGGGTAAAATGAAGGCAGGGACACAGATGTACATTTTCCAGTGCTCCTTGAAGGAGGAAGAGTGGGACTGAAACATGTGTTCCACTATCTATTTCTGGTAAGGCCTTGGAGGAGGAGTTTAAATGCCAATCATGGTTTAAATGCCAATCAGCGCTAATGCCCACTCAGAGTGGCTGTCCCGCCCCTTTGTGCCTCCTGCTCCAACCAGCTTGCCTGTCTGTCCAGAGGCCAGATAATCACCTTCCGTCCCCCACCCCTGACCACCCCTCCTCCTTCCAGTTCCCTCTGAGGCTTGGAGGCTGCAGATTCCTGCTACATGAGAGCTGCTCCTACCAGTGAGTTCCCTAACAGCTGCCTGCAGCCTTTCCAGGTCCTGAGAGGAGAGAGAGGCTGTCCACAGAGTTCTTCTACTCCACCGTTGTATTCCTGAATGCAACAGGCTTGCCCGCTAGTAATATATAAAATACATATTAATTTCTCTGGCAGCAGGATATCCATGACATTGCCTTTGGTTCTACGGGAAGAAGAACTAGTTTTTGGGTACCCTGTTTTTTACAACCCAAAGACATCTCAAAGCAGCTCACCATCGATCGCCTTCCCTTCCTCTCCTCACAACAGGCATCCTGTGAGGTAGCTAGGGCTGAGAGAGCTCTGAGAGAACTATGAAAGACATTTTTGAGTAAAAGTCAAGCAGAAATCCCATAGCAATCTCAAAAGCTGACCATATTATTCCAGCAGAAGGATTGAATGTGTAGGCAGGGGTGGGGTGGGCTGAAACCTCTTTGGCGCCCTCCATTTCAGAGCCAACTGTGGAGGCAGATGGCAAAACAGAGCTGGTTGTAAAACACACCAAGCAGAGATCCCAAGCCAAATCAAGAGACACGTCTTGTGATCCTTCCCTAGCCTTCTGCAGCCATCGTTGGGTGCAGAGCCAAAACAGCCAGCGGACACAACAAGGATATATGTGGTTGGTATCATTAATGGTTTGCATAATATGCATATTAGGCCGCCCAGATTTGGAACAGTAGAATATTTCCGTTCTAAAAGTAACATGATATAATCCTCCCTGGACTATGCCACCTCTAAGTACAAGCACAAGAATAATACTTTGGAATGTTTTGCTTTTCCTTCCTTCTCACACAGGGAGAGTTTACTCCAGAAAGAAGGTTAGTCTCCAAAGATTACACCATGTGCTATGAATTCATGTGTGAAGAATTTAGATATCTTTTGATGTTATTTTTTTCCCTTCATAAATCTAGCCAGCTGAGTCAAGGGCTTCCATTTTGGATTTTCACTGTATGACTCTGTAAATAAATAAACAAGGAAAGGAGCAACTTCTTTTTTGCATGAATGGCAATACCATGGTTTGGAACCAGATGTTCATATGAAAGCAGGAGATCGATAGGTCCCAGCAAATTAGCTGACCTGTTATATGGGAGGGCAGAAGTGGAGGAGAATTTTGTTTGGGTGCAAGGTTAAAGCAACTGCTGCGTTCCCTTTGGAAACCCAAGTTGCATTGGGAATGCAGGGCCATAAAACACTGTTCAGGGCTGGGTGGCGGAAGTTTTCACTTAGTGTGCAAAGGGAGCAAATTCACCATATGGCTTTGAATTTAAGTTTGCATACAGAGCTGTCTATGCTAGACACCAAACCTCTCTAGAGAGAGATTGTCTCAGGAAACCTAGCACCAGCATTTGTTACTCTCACCTCCCCCCCCCACACACACACATGCATGCATGCACAAACACACATGTGCACACACATTAACAATGAACATGTATGCACCTATAAAATACAGCAATATATATATAATTCCAATATGCCGATTTAATTTTAACAGGTCAGCTAGAAAAACCCAGGCTCAAGTTCCCACTTGGAATGAAACTCACTAGCCTTGGATGGGCCATACTCTACAAACTTAACCCACTTTGCAAAATTGTTGTGAAGATTTTAACAAGAGAGGAGATGTATGTGCACAGCTCCTTGGAGAAAGGACAGGATGAAACAAATGGTACTTGATCAAATTTGTAAATTTTAACACTATTGCAAGTATGCTGCTTTTGTATGGAAAGTATGACAGTTCTAAAAATATCATATGGTATAGTCCTTCCCAGACTGTATTATCTCAAAATGCAGTACATTCATGGTACTAGATGAAAGGTGCAATCTTTAACAATATGCCAAGTATGCATGTATGTAGCTTCAAAGGCTGCTTTTGTATGGGAAGTTTAAGATAAGATGACTGTCCTAAAAATACTGTATGGTATAGTCCTTCTTGAGCTGTATTAACTCAAAATGCAGTCAGGTGTTCTAGACATTTTTTTAGTTTTTGCATATGGTGCATGGTCTAGATTGCCCTTGTCCATTATACTTTTTAACTACAACAGCATCTTCAGAAATTGAAAACAAGAAGAACGCCATCTTAGAGGTTATGTCACTCTCACTCGTTATAAGCTGAAGATGGTTTTATTTGGGGTGACATTTGATTAGTTTAGGTGTTTCTGTTTATTCAAAGCTTTAAATTGTGGTTTGAACATATAGCTTCTAAATGTATTTTATGTATTGTATTTTATATATTATGTATTGTTATGATTTTTGTTCTATTGCAAGCCGCCCTGGATTCTTAAAGGTAGAAAACTACCTAGTCAATGTTTTAAATATATCAAATTAAATAAACTTGGATTGTTGTTAATGGGACTCGATGGCCATTGTTAAGTACCTTGTGGACAGTAAGCTGGTACATGTATGTTCTCGTACAGGGTTTCCCAGCCACGATATTGAGGTACCATATAGTACCACAAAGGCCCCTCAGTGGTACCACAGCATGGTGGGGGGTTGTCAAAATGATGGCTCAGGAGAGACCTCTCACTCTGTGTAACAAAAATGTTTTTGAATTTAAAAAAGATCTACCCTTATTTGACATGCTCCTTCCCAAAGTAGCCATTGATGGGCCTGGAGAGGGTGGGGAGGGGAGGACGCATGGTCATTTAAACCTTTGCTGCCTGAGGCTCCTATCACTTCGGGGGGGGGGGGGGAGGGCATAGTCAGCTGACATCACTTCCTGGTAACTTGAAGCCTGAAAAATATTCCAGCAGTACCTCCATGGGCAAAATGTTCTAAAAGGCTGCTCTAGTAGAAGGTGGGCCAAGCCCAAAGATGGTAGAAAGAACTTCAGACAGGAGATTCCTCCTTAGAACTTCCCTTCGTACGAGGAGTCCTATGCAAATAAAATGTCTAGCTCTAAAGAGAAAGTTTTGACCTGCTCTCTTTACTCTCTGTGCTGGTTTACTGTAGGCAAGGAATTCCATCTGGGTAGCCCTGTGAGTCTGTAGAGATAAAATCAAGCCAGAGCCTAGCGGAACCGTGAAGACTAACATTTATTCCAGCAGAAGCACTGATCAGCTGGAACATCTGCTTCTGCTGGGATACATCCTGTTAATGGTTATAAGGTGCCACCGGGCTAGGGAGGGAGGGTTTTTCTTCTTGTTCAACATAGGAAAGCATCCCAAAATGTGACCTGCAGTCTGCATGAATGCAGCCCATTCTCCAGCCTCTGACCCCCTAGTTCCCCCTTGGGTGCAAACCAGCATGCAGCTTTTGAACTCTTTTCTGCCACATTATAAGGGCTGTGCCCATGCCATTTTGGTTGAAACACACCCTAGAGAAGACTTAGGCCTCCCAGCTTCTTTTCTTTCTTTTTGTGTTATCCTTTAGCTGATTGGTGGAGCAGGTTGTCCTCTCAGCCAATATACTGCTGTAGGTGCTGCTGGATTTTTTGCCTTCTTTGTAATGTTTCCACTCTTGGTGATTAGTGGCAGTAGTTTTGGCCTTATGGATAGTCAATCGCTGGTTTCTAAGGTCTTCCTTGATCTGTTTAAGCCATGCTTTTTGGCGCCGGTCATTGGATCATCCATTTAGTTTATTGTTCTCTCCAGAGGAATTTATGAGGCAGTCTGCTAGTGTTCATTCTGTAGACATGGCCAACCCATTGCACTGATAAAGCTGTTCTGACCAAGCAACGATATCAGGGCTCTCTCAGCCTTACCCACCTCACAGGGTGTCTGTTGTGGGGAGAGGAAAGGGAAGGTGACTGTAAGCCGCTTTGAGACTCATTCGGGTAGAGAAATGTGGCATATAAGAACCAACAACTTCTTCTTCTTCTTCTTCAAAATATAAGTTTGGTGGTTTCATTCATGGCCGTGAAATACATTGTAATGCCTGTTTTATGCCTCTCATTTTATTGTCATTTTTACTATATGTTGTCAGTTTTGTTTAATCCTGAAAAATGAATGATAAAACTTTGAGGGTGAAAATACCTGCCTACTCTGCTTTATTCACAGAAAGTGAGATGCACACAAAACCCTAAGAGACGCATTTTTTCGGCACTCTTTGCTGCAGAGTGTGTCAAGGGTAGAGTCTGCACTTACTTTGTTTATTCCATTGTCAATCCTGTTCAATTCAGATTGCTTTGAACTCGGATCTTCCTCCCCCCCCCCATTGAAACAGGAAAGTCTTCTGCACGTGGTTAGGGTAGTTCAGAAGGGGGGGGGGAGCCAAGCCTCTTTCTTTCTTTTCTTGAAGAGAGGAGCCAAGCAGGGAGCCTCTTTCTTTTCTTGGAGGGGGGGAGATGACCAAAAAAGGCAGAGAAAGGAGAAAAAAATCCAGGACCAACAGAAATTGAGAGAAATTAGGGGCTTCTCAAGTTTGTCACATGACCACCTGTGGCCAATCACGGGTCCTCTACCACGGAGGAGAGCCCAGATTCAAAACAGCCTTTAGAATCATAGAATCATAGAATCATAGAGTTGGAAGGGGCCATACAGGCCATCTAGTCCAACCCCCTGCTCAACGCAGGATTAGCCCTAGCATCCTAAAGCATCCAAGAAAAGTGTGTATCCAACCTTTGCTTGAAGACTGCCAGTGAGGGAGAGCTCACCGCCTCCTTAGGCAGCCTATATTAAATATTGAGGGTTAAAAACACTCTAAGATATCGCACAATAAAGGTAGGGTCACTCCGGATCTATCCTTCTTGCTGCAGAAGGAAATTTTAAATCGCCCCAAATCCAAACAGAAATCGCATTCTGTGTAGAGGGCAGGGACTGAATCGATCTGGGGTTGGAATAAAAGCTCCGTGCAGTTTGCACCCAGGTGTCCCTTCCACCTATTAACATGGAAAACCTCCAGACCATACTTTGCCACCCACAACTACTGTGCAGCTGCAGAGCTGCCCAGCATGCTGTTCGCATCCGAGGCAGACCGCAGCAGGGAAGGCGATCTGAGGCTTGTATCATGAGTACTCTCCAAAATGGCATGTTTTGCCCACTTGAACACACTTGCAGCGAAGTTCTCAGCATCCCAAAGGAATGGATGGAAAAGAGCAAGGCCAGGATCAGAAGTGCCTCGCTGTGCCTCAGGGGCAGAGTCCCGAGCCGTTTGGTTGCACTTTAAAAGGGAGCCAGGGTTCTGCCAGTATAATTTCCCTTGCATTCCCTGTAAATTCTACGGGATTGAGTGGTGTATTATTTAATAAGCATACAGTAGCTGAAAGAGCAGGCCAGTGATGTAGTGGAAAGAGCTGTGGCAGGAGGGCTGTCCTGGGAAATTCCATATTTCTGCATTTAATAAATACTTTAAATTAGATTTGTGCATTTCCTCAGACTGAGCGCCGAGTTTCCATGTGTGGTTTCGTTTGGAACTGCTATGCCTACGAGAGTCAAGGGGTCTGTTTTGTTTGATTATCTGATTCAGCCCTCATGGTGGAAATGTGAATATCTGTTTAAAGGCAAAAACATGGGAAAATCTAAAAAATCAGAAAGTTTCCTGAAAAACCTTTCCAGTTATTTCCTTCCTTCCTTCCTTCCTTCCTTCCTTCCTTCCTTCCTTCCTTCCTTCCTTCCTTCCTTCCTTCCTTCCTTCCTTCCTTCCTTCCTTCCTTCCTCCCTCCCTCCCTCCCCCCCTCCCTCCTTTCCCATCTAAGTCAGATATTTTCAACTTTTTTACCATTTAGAAACCCCTGAAACATTCTTCAGGCTTTGAAAACCCCCAGAAGTAGCGTGATCATGAAGAATATGGTTTGGAAGCCCATGTACAAGCCCACCTGGGACCCCTCTCTACCCTACCAGTAGGGCCATAATTGGCCATTATGGGAGGGGGGGAGTCGACTTGACCATATATGGTCATATCACCCAATAAATGTTTAACAAATCTAAAATATATATAAACAATTAACTCCCACCCATTCGGGAAACCCTTCTAGAGCCCTCAAGAAACTCCAGAGTTTCACGAAACCCCGGTTGAGAAAGCCTGATCTAAGCTAGTGGTGCTTCATAGGGTACAAAAACACATGTTCCTGCTCCAAGGAGCTCAAAATTTAAAATTTGACATAACCAATGGAGTAACAAGATCGGAGTGAGATAGACTTAGGACCCAGGACCCCTCCTTGGGCACAAGGGGGAGTTTGTCTGTGAACCTCCCTTCATAATAATATTTCTGATACATCTTAGCCAAATATAGCTGAAGCAGGCAGCTTGCACCAGCATGTATGGGTGCTAGAGATAGGCCACACTTGCTCCAGTGACATGTTAACTTCAGACAAGATGATTCTGCTTATCACAGAGTAATGTAATTCATTGTACTGGGAGCCTGATCAAGTGACTTCTCAAACACTGGTTGCTAATACTCTCAAAGCTGTCTCATCACCTGGAACTATTTTCCTACTCTCTTCCTGATTAAGTTATCTGCCAGCTGTTTACCCATCCATGGGCACTAGATCGTCAAACCTATCTTTAGCATAGTGTCTCTGCCATATCCACTACTTATTCAGGCATGAATGTGTTGCAGCTGTCTGAGAAAATCCTTTTTGAGTTAACTCACTCTAGAGATTTTCCTTTAACTCAGTCATGGTTTCTTTGCCACAGACTTTACTTGATCTCTGTTTCTTTATTTCACAATGGTGATTAGTCCAAAGGCAATGTTTTAAGGGCTAACCACACAAACTTGACCTTAGAATACATTTTTCAGTATTTAAATGTCACACCAGACCCAGTATTGTGAGTGCTGATCCTGAATCCACAAAACACCCCCAGTTCCGGTGCTGGTTCATCTTGCTGCTTCTCTCTTCATGGACAACTATTGACCTTATTCTGACGCAAAATACCAATCCTCTTGTGCACCATCTCAACTCTTTTCTTTCTTCTGGTATGCTTGTTTAGTTTAAATAGTGTGAATGTGTGTTTTATTTTGGTTTTCAATAAAAATACTTTTGGTTATTATGATTCTATGAGTCTATGGTTAATTTCAAATTTGTCTCTGCCTGAAATTTCTGACTAGAACCCCCCCCCCCATACACAGGTGGAGGAATTTTGCTGATTTGCTCAGCAAGTCTCCTAAAATCCCTAATTCCCCCATCATATATTCATATATTCAGGAGACAAATCTATTTTAGGTGACAAGACATCCAGATGAACAGAAAGGGAAATCTGGATTTTAAGGAGAGATCTGAAGGAAGAGAAGAAGCAACAGCTAAGTGTTCTGGGAGCGAACACCAGCATAAGAGGTCACCCAGGAGAAGGGACAGAACTGGGACAGCAAGGGAATACAAGAATGGACAGGTAAACAAAGAGCAAATATCTACAAGTAAGAAAGGGCCAGTGTGGTGTAGTGGTTAAGAGCAGTGTTCTAATCTGGTGAACTGGGTTTGATTCCCTACTCCTTCACATGTAGCCAACTGGGTGACCTTAGGCTCGTCATAGCCCTGATAGTGCTGTTCTCACAAAGCAGCTCTGTCACAGTTCTCTCAGCCCCACTTACCTCACAGAGTATCTGTTGTGGAGAGAGGAAAGGTGATTGTAAGCTGCTTTGAGACTCCTTTAGCCAGTGAAAAGCGAGGTATAAAAACCAAGTCTTCTTCTGAAGTTTGTGTTGCATCCTGGATCAGAAAGGAAGCAGATGTAAGAATCACTCCATAGTAGTCATTCCCATAAGTACCATGCCATATGATAAATAAATATTTAAAAGATATATAACACAATCTGGAGCACAGAGAACGACCAGTGTAACCTTAAATTGGGATATTGCAGATTTCTTCATGTATATTTGACAAACTTAAGCGTGTCCAAGGGTGTTGGTCATACATGAGATGATCTCTGAGACTGTTTGGTTCATGATGAACTCCTGCAAATGCCTGCCAAACAGGTTCGCATTGGGTTTCCTCAAAACTGAACAAGCAAAAAGAAACCCTGCTGATTCAAATCAATCTAAACTAACAAGCCTGATCACAGTGTAAAGAACCCAGAAACAAGTATCCACAGTGAAAAATAACTACTTTTTAAAAATAATAATTACGTTAGATTGCATGTGGTTCTTACAATGAAATGATCAGAGAGATCAATATGATACAATAGCATAAATATAAGAAGATCCTGGCCTTGTAATGTTACTGACCAGCTTCTATTTGAACTGAGCAGAGCAGCTTCTGTAATGAACTGTTTCTGTAAAATGTTGTAATAGCCTTTGGTTATAAACAATAAAATCTACTAATTCATTCATTCAAATAGTGGATGAATAGGTCTCCAAAGAAAGGACCCGTTCTAACTTTCCTCCCTCTCACTGGAGCAGGAGGGGCTTCAGTAGGAGGGCTCTCCATCTCCAGGAAGCCGACATTCAGAAATAGGAAAATGCTTGTTTTGGAACCTGCCCTGAGGGCAGCCATTTTTGTGGAGGCCCCTGCTACCTGTTTCCAAAATTTCAAAAGCATCCACCAGATCAATGAGGCTGGCAAATTCTACTTTATAACCCAGCCATACTCTTCCTATGGAACATTTTCCTAATGAAATTTAACTCTTTCCTTCATAAAGATTTTATAATAAAATCCATGTGCAAGGTCTAGGAGACTGCCATTTAAATCCCCACTCTGCCATGAAACTCCATAGCACAACAATCTAAAACTGGTCTAACTATTGAAGAAGAAGAAGAAGAAGAAGAAGAAGAAGAAGAAGAAGAAGAAGAAGAAGAAGAAGAAGAAGAGTTGGTTCTTATATGCCGCTTTTCACTACCCAAAGGAATCTCAAAGTGGCTTACAATCACCTTCCTTTCCTCTCCCCACAACAGACACCCTGTGAGGTAGGTGGAGCTCAGAATGCTCTGACAGGAGCACTCTGTGAGAACAGCTCTATCAGGATTGTGAGTCATGTGGAGAAGCAGGGAATCAAATTCAGTTCATGAGATTAGAAGCCACCACTCTTAACCATTACACCAAGCTGGCTTGTCAATAGGCTTACTCTTAAGAAAGTGAATTTAGGTTCTCTCTCATCATAACCTACTTCACAGAGGTTGTGAGGATAAAATGACAAATTGTAAATCATGAACCACTCTGAGCTCGTTAGAGAAAAGATGGGATAAAAATCTGATGTACTTATATATAATTCTTTATCCCCACCCCCAGTTCATTCCCTCCCTTGCTGGTCACAGCAACTGCAAGGCAAGGGAAAGACATAGCCCATTTACTTTATAGCCCTGGAGTGTTGATGGAAAAATTGACCTACCAAATACATCTCTGAATACCATTTTTATGCAAGATGGAATCCTTCAATTTCTCTCTCTGGTGTCTGGTGTAAATCTCTGGGATTTGATCTTATTACTGTAGAAACTGATGACAACATTCAGGAATTGTATACGCTTCCTAGGTCATTTCCCTGATATGATCTTTCTTGTCCAATTTGGAGAAGTTTGTGCTGCACAGTTGCTACGGTTCTCTCTTTTGGCTTTTGTTTATATGTAAAATCAATTTTAAAAAATTATTACTGAAAGTTAGCAGACCCCAAAAGTATTCAGTAGGCACTTAAGGGCCCCTTGAAGTAGCTCCGTCATGCCTAGCCATGATCTGTCATGTGCACAGGAAAAATGACCTGCTCCATTTGTTGTAAGGATGTTTGGGGACCCAGTTGTATGGGGCTGAATCTCCGTGGAAGGTGCTCTCCTTCCCATGGCCATGTTGACAATGAAGAAAGAAAAGCATCCCTTCAGAGAGAAAAGCTGAGCCCACGAGGATTCAAACCATTGTTGGGGGAAATAATTCAGATAGACAAAGCATGCCAGGTTACATACTTCCCTTTTGACTCAAACAGTAGGATCACTGCATGTCCCAAGGCTCCAAGGTGATAGCTGGAGATCCCCAGGAATTATAGCTCATCTTCAGACTAAAGAGATAAGTTCTCCTGAAGATAATAGAAGGTGGGCTCCATAGCATTTGACTCCATTGCAGTTCCTCCTACCCATTCCTGGTCCACCCCCAAAGTCTCCAGGTATTTCTCAACCCAGAGCTGGCAACCCTAGGTGGTACCTATTTCTGCAGGAGTGGAGCCTGGCAGAGTGAAGCATCGCCTACTGGTACCTTCTGAGTTTCAGGGATAACTTAACTGAGAGCTCCACAGTTCATATGTTTGCTTAGCCACGGATGCTGAACCAGCACAGTAGCACCGGGTGTTAACCATGAGAAGAAAGTGATTCTATTAGCGTACTCTTTCTTTTAGAGAGATGTTTAATAAGTCCGGCTGTACTGAATTTTGGCTTGCCAGATTTAGAAGGAAGTCAGAGCCTGTCATCTGGGTTTCAACTCTTGTTTCTTTTCTTTTTTCAGTTTTCCCTTGATGTCCCAAGAAAATTCTATTTGTTATGGTCCATGATTATTGAGAACAGATCCCACTTCTGGCTGGGGAGTTAAAAAAAATACACACAAAATCTTAATCTCCATTCCCTATGCAGCTTTTCTTTCTTTCTTTCTTTCTTTCTTTCTTTCTTTCTTTCTTTCTTTCTTTCTTTCTTTTCTTTCTTTCTTTCCCTTCTTCCAAGGAGCTCAGAACAATAGACATAGATATCCCTTTCTCCATTTAATTTCTTGAACAAATTTTCTGGCCCACTATCACTTTTTTGATTTTGAAATATTGGCAATAATGTTATTGACATCAACCAGACATGTCTTATAAATGCACATCCTCTCTGCAGGCAAGATTTTCATATGTATTTCACATATGGGCAAGACTGCATGGATAGCTGTTACCCAAAGAGGAGGTCTCCTGATTAGTTGGGGAGTTTAGCGTCAGAGGACATAGTGAAATGGGGTAACTTGGGTTCTCCAACAATGTTTATGGGGATTGTTCCCTTGGAGAGACTCAGAATAAACCAGTTGGATGTTTGACCAGAAAGGCTTTTATTAAGGGGAATTTTAAAAGTACAGCAAATACACATATCAGACTGGAACACGGATTCTGGCTTAGAAAATAAGGACAGAAAAGGGAGGGATGCTTGCCAATCTAGATGAGAAGAGGTCAACGGATTCAGCAGCAAAATTACCAGTGTTTCATGGAAGAAAGAAGGGGGACATGTGTATAGGTCCAGGAAAGTACATACACACACACACACATACACACTGGATGGGTTCAGAATGTCTCTTGATATGGGAAAATGTTTCCTGAGGTTATGCTGATGTACTTGCCCCCAAAACAATATGTTGAGCGTTCTGGAACTAACAAAGATATGGGAGACGTGATGAGATTTTCCTAAAGTAGATCGCAGGCATTAATTGCTTGATGACCTCTAGAAGATGGAAAAGCTATCAAGTTTGGGAATGGTGTTAAAGATGCCAGGGAAGAGAGATTGGAGAATTGATGAGATTAGTTGTAAGTGCCTAGGAAACCTAATGTCCTAAATTATGCATCTCCCTGGGGTGGAGGAGGGCACCAGTGGGTCAGCCTCTCTTTCCAACATGTTCTAAACTATATGTCCATTCATGTTCTGGAGGCTTGTTCCCCGTTGGCATCCATTTTATGTTCCATTGGGCCAGACAGTGTATCTGCACTTATGATCTGGCTGACATTGTGTTCTGTGTCATTTTTGGCCAGGCAGCCAAAATTGAAATTACTGATTGATTGATTTGTAATCTCATTTATATGCCACCCTTCCCCAAAGGCTCAAGGCGGCTTACAACATTGACGATAAAAGCATAGCTGAATTTTACGATTTAGCAATAAAACATTTAAAAACGTAAAACAAAATCCTAGAGGCATCATTTCTATTTCAGTGCCGGGAGAGGGGAGAGGGTAAAGTGTTATGTGTTATGACATACAGATGATAACCTTACCATACCGGTACATGTTGTGTGCTCATAGGGAGGCCAGAAATTGGTGGTATTTTGTAGGCCTCAACCATAGGCCCAGTGGAAAAATTCTGGCTTGCAGGCCTTGCAGAACTGTTTTAAGTCCCACATGGCCCTGATCTCACCTGCAGAAAATTAACACCAGGCTGTTTTTTCAGGCTTCAAGTTACCCCAGAAGTGGTTAGTTGGCCACACCCCCTGCCGTGCCCCCATATGTCCCCAAATAAAAATTAAAAATATGCAAATAAACATACAAAACAGCCCATCTCCTCACCCCACCATACTTTGCCTAAAATGCCCCATATGCAAATAAAAATAAATATATGAAATCAAACGATGTCTCCCCCCCACTGAAGACAGCCTTAACACCCAACAGAAGACCCACTGGGCCAACTTACCCCAGCCACAGGGGAAGAAGCAGCAATGCTCCATGCAGCAATGCTCCATGCAGCCCTCCTCCATTTTATCCTTACAACAACAACCCTGCGGGGTAGGCTAGGCTCAGTGAGAGTAATTGGCCCAAGAACATCCAGCAAGCTTCCATGGCAATGCCGGGTGTCCTACATCTGAATCCAGCACTTTAACCATTCCTCTACCCTGTCTCTCTTGTGACGGAATTTGTAAGTGCTGAGTTTGCTGGGTTACAGCCACTAGCCCGGAGGTAGAGGCTTATTAAGCTCAGGACTGAGCCATTGTTGCTATTTTTGTTTCTTTTTCCATTCCTTTCTGTCCTCGCCAGGCATTTCCATTCTCTGTTTCTCATTTGGGGTTTTCTTGTAGATTCGACTGTATTGTTTAATTATCAGTTCTGAAGATCTATATTGCATTTTTCTTGGGCCTTCTCAAAGCTGCTAACAAAAATCAGGCAAAAATTACAGAAAAAGACTCATTTGCACAGAGACTACAGGCTGGTTACATGATGATTGGCCATGAAGGATGCTTGGCCATGAAGGATGCTTGGCCATGAAGGCAAACGTTTCAGTGGACCATGGCCTGGAGTCCATACCACCCACGGAGTCTTTTCTCCTGTCAGCCAGACCAATGCAAAATAAGTCTCTCCTATTGCAAGGACCCCAGGAAGGAAGGAAATGAGTCTCATATCTGCTGGACTGCACTGGCCAGGGTGGCTGCAGCCACAGCAGGAGCCAAATCCTCCCTCAGTACGGAGCATCGCAAGCGATTAAGTGTGACCCTCCTCAGCATGCACCAGCATGACATAAGATTAACCTTCCGTGAGAGTTATATTTATTTATTTTATTTATTTATGTTATTTATTTAGGTTTTTATACCGCCCTTCCCTACGGCTCTGGGCGGTTTACAGAAAACATTCCAGAACATTTACATGGAACAGTATCAGTATCAATATAACAACATAACAACAATAACATACCAACTAGAACTAGAACAGTATTTCGACAACAATAACTTTGACACACCCTTGGTAGGTTCGACCTCTCAGTCTGGGGGGGGGGGGGACACACACCTGTAGATGTTATGGGTCAGTCGGCCTCAAGCAAATGCCTGGTGGAAGAGCTCCTTTTTGCAGGCCAAGTTAGCTTGGTGCAGTGGTTAAGTGCGGTGACCTCTAATCTAGAGAGCCAGGTTTGATTCCCTGCTTCTCCTCTACATGCAGCTGTTCTCTTCAGAACTGTTCTCGCAGAGCAGTTCTGTCAGAGCCCTCTTAGCCACACCCACTCCACTGGGTGCCTGTTGTGGGGAGAGGAAGGGAAGACGATTGTAAGCCACGTTGAGACACCTTCAGGTAGTGAAAAGCAGGGCATAAAAACCAACTCTTCTTCTTTCAGTCCCCTGGCGCTTGCTTCTCCTTCCCCATTGCCTTCCCTCGTTCACAGCAGCCAATGAGCATAAAGGCAAAGTTTGTACTACTATATTGCTATACTGTTATATTGTGCTGTTATTTGGTTACAATTATTAGTTATCAGTTATATATGTTTTATAGATTGTTTTATGTATTGTTCTTTGTTATGATGTAAACCGCCCTGAGCCTACGGGGAGGGCAGTATATAAGTATGATAAATAAATAAAGTTGTTTCAGAGTTTGGGTTGCTATTCACACTGGAGAAGGGGTGGTGAAAGAGCCCTTGGCCTCTGTCTTAATTTGGGGGTAAACTGTGCGTTTTTTAAGATGGACAGCTAGACAGGGGCCAGATATTGTCTTACCTACAACTACATGGTGCACATGTCAATGCATATACCGGGAAGAGGAGATATGAGGAACAGAACATAATGGTGTGTATTATCCCGTTTCTCTCTTGGCAAGTGCTTTGCCATGGAAGCGGAAGAAAGACCCTAATTTCACAAAAAAGGGAACTTTTTCTTTGCAGGAGAAAACTGTGCAGTTTGCAACAAAAACAAATGAACCGCATGGGAATTCAGCTCAGGTTGAGAAAGCCTGTATGTTGCTCAAACAGGGACAGTAGTGCAGGCATCTGTAAGATAGTGCCTACGGGCCAGGGCCAGCTATGGGACCCGTGCCTTCCCCTCCATAGATCAGGGCGGTAGCCTCTCTCCTTGCCCCTTTCCCTCTTAAAGAACACTTGAAGTGACACCCCTTTCTGCTGTGGGGGGCCCCTCTGCCCCCAGTCTGGCTGCTTCTGCTGCAATTGTACTCTATTAGGGCCCCACAAATATTTAAACTGGGTCTGGTGCTACAGGCCCTGCAAATCCTTAAGCCACTCCTGCCGGGGGCACTGCAGCTCCCACCAACATCACTCTTGGTACCCAGCATGTGTTTTTATAAAGTGGGCCAGGTTAGGTGGAGTTTTTACCCAGCTGGACATCCAATTGTCTGTGCAGAGAAAAGGCATGGTTTTAAACAGAATTTCTGCTTGAAGTGTCAAAGTGTTCTGTTTGGAGTAATATATAAAGTCACTCCCAGACATTTTGTGGATGGCTTTGACACCTGTGGCACCCATCACCCTGTGTCAGAATTCTAGCAGGGTCTGCAGGCTCAAAAAGGTTGGTGGGGGGGGGTGCACTAATGGGACAGGAAAGAGCTAGGCATGTGCACCACCAAGCAAAGATTTTTTTTAGAATAGCACTCCTCTTTTATTCCATATGCGGCAAAGCGTCTGTCTCCAGCCTGAGCTGCTAATCTGCCACTTGTCGGGGGTTCATTTGTTTACTGGAAACAGGAGTCAAACACCAGGGGAGTCTGCTGTTTCCTGACTTTTTCAGTATCTTGTTTTTTGGAAACCATGCCCCCAAAAAACCCCCAACACACACCAACGACAACCTTGAGCGTTTGCGTCACTGTTCAGCATCACTGCTGGAAACCAGAGCTTCAAAAGAGCTTGTAACCAGCCTTTCTTTTCTTATATGACTTGCGATGATGCTGAAGTCTAGCGAAGCTGCGGGGGAGGAAGAGGAAGGGGGGGGGGCTTCTCTGGTGCAGATGCAAAGAACTGAGGCTTTGCTGCAGCACTCAACGGTGCAGAGAGAAACCGCAGAAGCGATTAGCACCACAACGCTGGGGGAACATGGGCTGCACTTGACAGTCCTGATGGCAGCGGACAGGGCTGAAGCTGGACATAGGGCCCTACAGGAAGCAAGGCTAAGTCCAGGAGGAGAAGGCATTAGGAAAGAGACTGCCCCGCGCATGGGCAGAGGAAACCTCTCTCCCCAATGAGGATTCCCGGCCAGCCCTTTGAGACCAGTCGGGTTATGCGGCAGGGCAATCTGGAACCCCAAAACCCAAACTCGGTCCTGATCTTGCCACATGCAAGTCTCACTTAACCATCCAGGCAAGAACTCATTTCCCTTAAGCCAAAAGAAGCCATGTCATTGCTGTTTTCTTTCAGAAACCGATTGCCTGCCTTCCCTCTGCCAGGAAGCAAATTGAATAATAAATAAATAATATAAATAATAATAAACCTGCCGAATCCATTCTTGCTGCAATGGGGCCATGTTAGACAGAAGTTCGTTTCCTTACCAGTTTGCGATCCAGTTTGGTTTGGTGGTTAAAGAACAGCAGACTCTAATCTACAACCACCTTCCCTTCCTCTCCCCGCAACAGACACCCTGTGAGGAAGGTGGGCCTGAGAGAGCTCTAAGAGAACTGTGACTGTCTCACAGTCACCCTGCTAGGTGTGGAGGAGGAGTGGGGAATCAAACCCAGATTTCCAGATTAGAAACTCCTCCTCCACATGCAGCTAGCAGGGTGACTGTGAGATAGGCACAGTTCTCGCAGAGCTCTTTCAGGCCCACCTCCCTCACAGGGTGTCTGTTGTGGGGAGAGGAAGGGAAGGTGATTGTAGGCTGCTTTGGGACTCCTTCAGATAGTAAAAAGCAGGGTACCAAAAACAGCTCTCTTTTTTTTTACCCAGGCATTTGTTTTTGCAGCAGAAACTAAAATTTGCCACTGAAGACCTGCACAGATGTGAGCGATGGACGAGACCCCTTCACACTTTCCCCCATGGTGTATTCCCCCCCTCTACTGAAAATCCCCCCCCCCCACAGCATTTCTAAATTGTAGCTTTTCCTACCACAGTTGACATATACAGCCCAGGACTTTCAGCAGAAAAACTGCCGGAGAGGACAGGTAACAACTACAGCCTGTATTCTTCCAACAAGACCTTCTGAGGCAAGTTTCTATCCCTGCAGCCACATGGGTTGGGGGACTTCATGTCTTGCAGGGAAAAATTGCACAGGGTTCCATGCATCGTGCAACTCGGCACATTGATGTATTTAGCCTCCACCTATGCTGAAGACTCCAGTAGATAATAAAAGAAAAAGAGAGAGAGGAGGTGAGAGAAAATCTGCCAAAGAAAATAAAAGATTGCATCTAAACCAGTAGTTTTCCACCAGCTGCTTAATCCTGAGCACTAGACGCCAGTCCGGACTTTATAGGTCTGGGTTCAAATCCTGTGAATGCTCTCATTTTATGTATATGTAGAGAAACCCCAGAATGTTGCGCTGGGCCCATATTTTCAGCTTCTTGACCCACTGGTTTATCAAGCAAGTTGCTAGACCATATGGTTGCAAAACTGTGCTTGAAAGTCGATAACATCTCAGAGTCTGGAGGAACTGGGCAATAAGTTTCCCAAGGGCCCAGCTGTGGTTTCAGTGCTCAGGAAGCTCCTTGCTTCTCCCCATGGCCAATAAAATTAAAACAAAGAGATCATACTTTGCATAATAAACACAGATTGATGGAACCAGAGTGTCATAAAGTAGATGGTATTAACTTGTGTATACCCGGCACTGTTTGTGCCTCTTTATGTCCTCCACCACCACTAGCGGCCATTGTGAGGGGTTGTGGCTCAATGGCAGAATGTGGGAGGTCCCAGGTTCAGTCCCCACCATCCCTAGTTTGAAGGGTCTCTGGTAGCTTGCGTTGGGAAAGAGCCTTCTTGGCCTGAGAGCATCAGAAGAGAGCCAAAGAGTAAGTTTCTGGACTGATTTTTAACATGTTCACTCATAGGAGCAAAGAAGAAGTGTTTGTAAGTCTAAGCTATATGTATATATTGTTCTCTACACCTGTCTTTGGAGAAGCTAGAACTTTCACATCGGAACCCAAGACCGGATTGCACCTTGCCATTCCAGCTCCAATCAGATGTAATTGGCTGCCATCCCTTGATAGCCTATAGGCCAGGGAGAGGAGGAGAGGGGGGGAGAGGAGGAGAGGGGAGAGGAGAGGAGGGGGGAGATATCAAGCAATATAGCGAGCAAATGCCTGGTCCGCATCCTGCATCTATTTAAAGTGCTGACCGTGGGAAACTTCTGCAGACGTGTGGTTTCTTGAGAACTGAGAGAGTCGTGCCTTTATTAGCTGGGGGAATGAGTCACAACTCTGAATTGGGGAGAGTGTGAAATAGAGAGAGAGAAAAAATGGCAATCAGAAGGCTGGCCTTTGAGGACAGGGCAGGCATTGTTATCTCCAAACAACAGAGGGGCTTGGTTTGGCTGCGCAAAGACCAGGAAAGATCAAAACAGGGAGATGTACAGATATGAATCAGGGCCCACGGTTGGGGAGAAAGAGTTGCTAGGACACGATCCTACAACCTGCACAGGACAAAAAAAAAAAAGGCTGCCAGTGTTTCTGAGCATGCGGAGAGTGCATTCCCCCACCACTGTCAGTAAGTAACCTCAACTGAATTTGAGCTTCAGAGAAGCCAAACGAAGTAAGTTCTTTCATTCCTAGGAACAGGGAGACATTTCCCTCACCCAGCCAGCAGGGACCCCTCCCAATTCTCCCATTTTTTGGTGGGTGGGTGAGCCAAGAAGGCAGTTGGGAAGACCTGTCAGGTGGTACTGCCACTCCCAGGTTTTTCCACTGTCAGGCCCAAAGCTCCCCCTCCCCCGCCAAATCCTGGAGCTGGACCTCAAGGCATGTCTAAACTTAGAAACGTGCAAGATGGTGGCTCTGCACAGCCCACTAATGTCCTGCTGCTCAAAGACTCATACGGCCGCATCACTCTGAGGCGCAACCACAGCCCCAAACCAGGGTTTTTCAGTTTTTTATAACCTAGACAGGGGTAGTCAAACTGCGGCCCTCCAGATGTCCATGGACTACAATTCCCAGGAGCCCCTGCCAGCATTCGCTGGTAGGGGCTCCTGGGAATTGTAGTCCATGGACATCTGGAGGGCCGCAGTTTGACTACCCCTGAAATTCCTTATTTATTTAAAATATGCCTGCCCTCCCTTATCGCCTCAGACTCAAAGGCAGTCCAGCAGAACAGCAAACAGAACATAAGCCTCCAACAGCAAGTTATATGGGAAGGGACAGGCCTCAGAGCATCCATTTTGCCCTCTGAAGGGCAAAAAATTTTAAGGGGACATTTTTGTGTGTGTACCTTTGTAGGCCTAGGCTGGAGATCCTTTTATGGCCTCCAGTTAAAAGGGTCTCAGAAGTTGGGGGAAATCCTTATTAGACTGAGGTCTTGGAGAACGAATGTTTATCAGATTAAGTGCTGGGCTTTGGGGGTGGGATAGTGATGTTCTGACTTGGCATAAAGCAGCTAGATAGGAACCGGTCTCTTCACTTGAGATTGCTCAAAGCAGTCATGCAAAGCTCAGACCTATCCAGGAAAAGCAGTTACCAGTTTCTCCAAGGAAACAAAGTCAGGAGACCTTTTATTTCACGGCTGGGGTTTCTCCCCTCAAAAAGGGTAGACAGGCGGGGTGTGGCTAAAGATGTCGTCCTGAGAGGGTGGCAGGGCATCTGCTCTGCTATCTCTGAAGCCTGACAGGGGTCAATTGTGCAAGCAATTGGCAGAAAAGAGGAGGGGTACGCAAACCCCACCTCACCTTTCTACCCAGGAAGTTCTTGGGGCCGTCTCCAATCCTTTAGGGAGTATATCTCCCTGGATTATAGGCTGTCAGCGTTCCAGGTCCAGAGGACGACTGCCATTTTCTACCTCGGACTTTCCTTTCTTTCTTTAATCTTAAAGTATCTGCTTCAACCCTACATGATGATTTACCACAAATGAACGCTTTGAACTGAGGGGAGGACATCGGCTGAGTTCCAAAACATCATTTACTGCAAGTATCTCTCGCTTTTTTTTTTCTCCGTCTCTCTTCCTGCATCAAAGCCCTTTGTTTCCCCCCTCCTCTTACTCTGCTCTGCCTGAAGCCACCTCGTTAAGAGGCAGGCTAATTCTCCTAACTAAGCAGAAGAAGGACTCAAATCAACTCGAATTAATTGGCAAAAGCTCTTATTGTAATTGTTTTGGTTTTCGAAGATAAGATAAGCTGTGAATGGGAAAATCTCACAAGAACTCTGTGCCAGCACGAGTATCTCTGCCTTCAATACGTCACATGCCTGTGCCGGAACATTAGAGGATAAAACAGAGGACCTCTACTGGCCACTTGTAAAATTGTTTGGGGCCGGTTTTTTTAAAGTCAAAATCATGTCTATGTTAAAAAGATTGGCTCATCTAATAGAGATACAAACCCAAGATTACAAAGTATTTTTAGATGGATTGATCAAAAATATCTCCAAGGAGATCCAAGATGGCAAGGAAGAAGTCTTCAATAGGAATGATGGATCAATAACAGTGACTGATGACAGCTTTAAACAAGGTGGAAAACCAACAGCAGAAGAGAAATCTGAAATTCATATCTTCAAGGAGATCCAAGATGCCAAGGAAGACGTCTTTAACAGGAATAATGGATCAATAACAGTGGCTGATGACAGCTCTAAACAAGGTGGAAAACCAACAGTAGAAGAGAAATCTGAAATTCTGGAGACGGAAAATGGGATGCCGGAGTTCTGCAGCCCAGATAAGGACACCCTTTTTAAAAAGACATACAGCCATCTCAAAGCAACAGTGTACAAAAATCAATCAAAAGAAATATGGATCTGCAGTGAAAGTAACCGATTTAAAGGATCTCTCTGGGGAAAAAATTGTATTGATACTGGAGTCCAGGAGGTGCAACGGCCTCAAGATTTATCGATGCATATTCTGCGGGAAAGAGTACAACTGCACTTTCTACGCCAAAGGCCAATGGGACAGAATATAATTTTACGGGAACGACAAGATGTAGCAAGCCTCGAGATGAGACCCCCTTAAGAAGACCGAAAGCTCATATTGTTTTATGTTTAATGTTATACTGTATTCTATATTTCCATTTTTATGAAAAAGGGGAAGCAGTGTCTCTCTCTCTCTTGTTTTTTTTTTGTCTCTTTTCTTTTGTAGGCATATAGGTAATATAATCATTAGTGCTGAAAATGTAAAATGGGGTTCCCCCCCCCTTATTTTTTCTTTCTTCTATTAGGGTATTGTCCTAGGACTAAAGCCTACACTGACTTGTAGAAAATGTTTAATGTTAAGCTTTCAACTTAAATCTGAAAATATATCTGTCAGGATGGTTCTTAGAATGGGTCAAGCATAAATTGTTTTGTAGATGTATCAGAACCAAGGATAAGGAGAAGCTATAGAAGACTGAAAGCTTATATTGTTCTATGTTTAATGTTAAGCATTTAATCTAAACCTGGAAATCTTATTATTCTCTGTATTAACAACATATACTGTATCCTACATTGCTATTTTTATGAAAAAGGGGAAGCAGTGCCTTTTTTCTCTCTTGTTTCTTTTTCTTAGTAGGCATATAGGTAATATAATCGTTAGCGTTGGAAATATAAAATGGGGCTTTCCCCCCTTATTATTATTTTTTTTATTGGTGTATTGTTATAGGGCCAAAGCTCATATTGATCTGTAGAAAATGCAAAGCTCTCAACTTATACATGTCAGGATGGCTCTTAGAATGGGTCAAGTATAAATAGTTTGTAGATGTATCTGTATTAAGGATAAGGAGAAATTATGAAATCCTTTTGTAATTTTTTTTCTTTGTACATCTTTAAGGCAAAGCCCTACTTTCCTCTCCCTTCATCAGGGTATTGATACAGGGCCAAAACTCATACTGTGCTATAAGAAATGTTTAATGTTAAGCATCTAACTCAAACCTAGAAATCTGCTAGGATAGCTCTTAGATTGTATCAAGCAGTTAATGTGAGGTCTACGATCTCTCAAGTAAGTTGATTAATAATAACTTTTCTTTTGTATATCTAAACAGGCCTTTTTTTTAATGTAGTGGAAATGTGGATGGCTCTTAGACTCATGGCTCTTAGAGTTCTGGGCAAACGTTTATATCACTGTGGAGTCAATGTGGGGTCGTATATTCTCAAATGATGATTATATTTCTATCTTTATGAAAATAAAAAAAAATCATTATTAAAAAAAAAAAAAAAGGGTAGACAGGTGTCCACTTCTTAGCATCAGGGGACCAATTGGGACTTTTTTCTCAGACGTCAAGCTGTCCTGGGAAGACCTACATACATGGTGAGATGAACCCCAAGGCAACCTTTGCCGTCAGCTTGGGGAATTCCACACACACACACACAAGAGAACGAAGAAATCTCATTTTTAAAATTATGCACGGACAATGCAGACATGACAAAGGCAGTTTCCGGCATAAAAATAAATTGAACGCCGTTGTTGTTGCTTTTTTTTTAATGCCCCCAGACAGACTGATGGGCTCGGCCTCAGCACGCAAGGACAGCTTCTCAAAATGCCACATCTCCTTTTTCTGCCTCAGAAAGCAGAAGTCTGAACAGAGGCAGGGAAATCATTGGTTTTTTTATGGTCATCAAAGCGGTTTTTCTGCACCTGCTACCTCAGTGCAATTGCAAAATGCTCAGGCTGTGAGACAGGATGCTGGCTGAGAGATGGAACAGGGTGGGGAGAGGTCCTCTTGGGAGGCTCAGATTTCCCCCCCCCCTTTAAAAATGCAACAAAAAAAACCCCACCCAAAAACCCTTAATTGCTGAAGGTTTGTCAAGAGCAAATATTACAAAATTATAATTTCTTATTCTTTCTTTCCTACCTCTGTGCAGTCCCAATGGATGCATCCAGGCAACTGAATGAGGTGATAGAGGTCACTTCGGGATGAAGGAATGTCAGAGGGTGAGGTATTTTCCCTGCCCCCTTATATAAAACGAAATAGAGAGGAAGGCTTGAGCCAGCTCTCTCTTTACCGTGCTAGGTTTCTACCTGGGAAAAGTAATGGAGGGAAACATTTTTAAGAAAGTGAAATCAGAAGGGCGAAAGTTGACAGGTTGAATACAGCTAGCTTTTTCTGTCAGTCTTGTGGTTCTCAGCGTGGGGGTCGCGGCCCCTCAAGGGGTCATTAAGGCCTTTTCCCTGAGGTTGCCGGTGGCTGCCGCCGTATGGCACTGGCCTCTTCTGCACCGCCTCAGAGCTCATGGAAGCTGCGGAGGAGGCCAGCACCACGGTGAGCACCACGGCAAGCTGGAGTGGTGGCGGTGGCACGTCCGCGTGTGCGTCTGCCCGTGCACGCACGCATGTGTGTGTGTGCCGCCCCTGCTGTAGGGATTGCGGCATTAGGGCAGTTGAGAACCGCTGTTTCTCTCAGAGCTCTCTCAGACCCAGCGACCATGCAGGGTGTCTGTTGTGGGGAGAGGAAGGGAATTATAAGCCACTTTGAAACTCCTTTGGGTAGTCAAAAGCGGGGTATAAAAACCAACTCCTCTTCTTTCCACACAATAATCTACCAGAGTTGAAATGGACGGTGTATTTTTAAGTGAGCATATTAGCTTTTCTCAGCCGCTGTTCTCACCACTACACCATGCTGGCCCTCATGTAGTATGTGTGTTATTCAGCCAGGAGATCCACAGATTGTCTGGCAGCTAGAGATGTTTGGAGGTGGCTGGCCGACCCGACGTCACGACCCTGGTACTCCATGGAGGTTGCCCTTCCAAGTGCTAGCCAGGGCCAACCCTGCTTAGCTTCCAAGATCTGATGGGATAGGGCTTGTCTGGGCTATCAGGGGCTGAGGAGAGCCTAGGTTCCTGTTGCCCTTCCAGAGCATCTGACTAGCCAGTGGGAAACTAGATGGATCATTGGTCTGATCCAGCTCTTCTTGCATTCTTCAGGTCAGTAGCAATGACTACCACACATGGACAGCCCCAGACTCTGCAGCAATGGCATTGCACTGGTGATGGTTAAAGCTCCAAGGAGATACCCATATACCCCATCCTGGCCACCTGCTTGTCAGAACCCCTCCCCTGCAAGCTGTAGCTGCAAAGGCAGCACTTCCCAGGATATTGTGCTTGCTGCCTAGAGGGAATCTGATGGCCTATGCAGAAGGTTACTGCCTCGGGAAAGGAATGTGTAACCTGTATGGTGTTATCTCGTGCATTTGTGGCAGAGGTAAGATTTGAACTGGGGACGCCTGCCTCACAGGTCTTCATTGCTCTCCTATACTAGCTTGACAGGCATTAGGCAAGGGGGAACAAAGGATCATCAACACAGCTTTTATGTTTTTCACTAGTTCTATAGCTTGTTGTGGTATACTGGCACACTTGATTTTGGAAGTGTACTGCCACAGGCCCAGCCCTCTGTGCCCACAAGGTTTCTGACCACTTTTTTCCATGTACCAATTTTAATTTGGGTTTTGCACATCCTCCCCCGGCCATAGGCTTCAAAGAGGTCTCCATAAAAACTGGTGGAGGCCTTAGATTTTAAAGAATTCTTCTTATAATTACAGGCATGCGGATTAGTTTTGGGTGTGGGGTGGGGCTTCATTGCCGGCAGGAGGAAGAGCACCAGTCAGAATAAACTTTAAAAGGCTACCCATGCTTTAGCAAGGCAAAGAGGAAACGTGGACAAGATACATTCAAGATATGTTGTGTTAGGTGCATCTGTCACCTTCTGGGTCCACCAAAGTGACAGGCAGTTTCAAGCCAAGCCTCTGCAATTATTGTTCAATTCTTAGTTTCAGGAGGTGATGTAGGCTTGCCATGTGTGCACCGATGGTGGGTAAACGCCTGCCCTTGGCCCCAATCAAGTGCCCACAAGAAATTGATGAATGGGAGAAAACGTGCCAGAAAATTTTCCCCATAATAGCTCTCTAGGCATTTCCCCCATGCCCCTGTGGTAAATATCATAGGGATTAAGGGAAATTCCTAGAGCATCACCTGGAAGGGACATTGCACCTTCCCCAGACTCCACATACCTTGTAAGGCAACAGCACCTTCCTTAATGTGCCACCCCATGTAGTCACTTGAGCGGTGTGGCCAAAGAACTGGCCCTGGTCTTGTTGCAGCCTTCCTTAATAGTCTGTAGCATAAAGCTTTTGAGGGCTACAACCCACTTTGTCAGATGCATGAAGCCTGTCCTCGTATACAAGTACAGAAGCAGGGAGAGAAAAGAAATATCAGAGGTCTCTTCTGTAACACTTTCATGTCAAACTCAAATGGATATGAACACAACCATTTGCAAAAGCAGGAGCTACTAATGAAACATGAATCTTTCTAGTTTTGCTATGTAAATGTAATGCCTAGCGAGACAGAAAACAGAATGGTCTTTCAGAGGGAGAAGGCCAGATGTAGAAATGCTACCATAAGGCTCCTTGTCTGACTTTCTCTCCAGGTTTCAGATCTACAGACAAACTGGTCTTGTTTCCAAAGTAGGACAAACCCTATTGCACATGAAGAAGAAGCTTCAACACCACTACCACCCCATTAATGCAACTAGGGCCTAGTCTGCACACAATAGATAATGCACTTTCAATGCACTTTAGAAGTAGATCTTCCTGTTCTGCACAGGAAAATCCAGAAGAAGAATTGGTTCTTATATGCCACTTTTCCCTACCCGAAGGAGGCTCAAAGCGGCTTACAGTTGCCTTCCCATTCCTCTCCCCACAACAGACACCCTGTGGGTTGGGGGCGGCTGAGAGAGCGCTGATCTCACTGCTGGGTCAGAACAGTTTTATCAGTGCCATGGCGAGCCCAAGGTCACCCAGCTGGCTGCATGTTGTCCGCACTCCTAAACTGCCAAAGCACATTGAAAGTACATTATCCTATGTGTGCAGAATGGGCCCTGGTCTCAGGGGTGCTATTTGGCCTGGTGGAGAAACCCACATGATCCCAGGGAGACAGGAGGGCTTCCCCAGTGACCTCAATAGTGCCCTTACCTGAACTGCTTCAAGTTGGTAAAATGGCAAGGTAGAATGAAGTCCCTTCTCCATGTGCGATGGCATCTCAATCCAAATGGGGCTTCACACATTCAGGAACAGGCATGAACTCTGTTCACCTGTGACTATCACACTGGGTGGGGGTCACAATGTGTAAATTGGCCTTCAGAGAGGTCCAAAACATGGGGTCTTGTAAAGACATGGAGTGTGTGGCCATATTAGTCCATTGTTGCAAAATAAAACAAAAGTCTGGCAGTGAGTTAAAGACTAGCAGCAACTATTTCAATATGAGCTTCGTCTTTTTGTTTGTAAATGATTGTGTACCTTGAACTTTTTGTACATACGAATGAAGCACTTCCTACCCCACCAGATTTGTTAAACCCAAATGAATTTTTCTCACAAACAGCAATTGGCAGCCTACAAATGTCATAATTTCCACAGAACCTAATTTTGTACTATATAGTAAGTGACAGCTTAGACAGCAGGGATGCAAAGGAAATATCTCCTTGCTGGTTTCTATTCTGATGCCACATTGGCACAGGATCATGCCTGAAAACCGGTTTGTGGTTAGAGCAAATAGATTTTACAGGAAACAAACTGTTAGCTGTAGACTAATGCACAGCACGGTTACTGGAAAGCTCAGAGGTAACGCGGGATGGCTACTACGTCTTAGGCAAAAGCCACAAAGCACTGTCGCTTGGGCAGGGACAAAGTGGCACAGCTTGCATTCAAGGCATTGAGCATTATATTCAGAGTCTGGCCAATGGCTCTCAGACAATATGACCAGGGAGAGCTCTTGGGGACTACACTGCAAAATTTAAACTGGTTTAATAAGTATTGGATCCAGGAGAAATTTTCTGCAAATAGGCAGGGAATTTTTGCCTGTTCCTTTCTTCCCACTGAATACTTTGAGGCTGTTCCTGGGGCTACCCATCCCCCGCATTTTGGTCTTCAGCAGAAGGGGGGAAGCGGGAAACTGATATTGCTACATGGATTGTAACATAGCTTATATTTAATTTACCCTTTATTGTCCTGGGACTAGACCACCTAGAACCAATGGATCCAGGTATTTGTTATCCTGTGGAGGATAGAGATAGGTCTATCAGTGACTACAAGTCATAGGGACTAAAGGGGACCTCCACATTCAGTGGCTGTAAACCTCTGAATACCAGTGTCAGGAGGCAACATCAGGTGAAAGCCTCAGCCACTATGCCATGTTGTTTGACCTCCAGAGGAACTCACTGGCCACCATACGAGACAGGAAGCAAGAGTAGATGGACCACTGATCTGATCCAAAGGGCTCATCTTGTGTTCTTATCCTTGTTAGATGCTGCTTTTACACAATTCCACTTATGTACTACTACAAGCCCCAATGTGTTTTCTTTGCAATCAAAAGGAGGGTGTTAGGTCTGCAGACAGGAATGGCTAGGCTTCACATGCAGCCAGCTGGATTACCCTGAGCCAGTCACGGTTCTCTCAGAGCTCTCTCAGCCCACCTACCTCATAGGGTGTCTGTTGTGGGAAGAGGAAGGGTAGATGATTGGCAGCCACTTTGAGACTTCTTTGGGTAGTAAAAAGAGGGGTACAAACACCACAGCTATTCTTCTTCTTCCTCTTCAGAGCCTTCTTTGATAGTCGGTCACCCATCCAAGTACCAAACTGGCTTCATTTTCGAGATCTGACCAGATTGCGCTATGCCAAATCTCCAGCAGCTGGCAAGAAAGCACCAAAGCTTCTCCTTCTCTTCCAGATCTCCAGGAGTACCTTCTCCCAAAGTAATAAAAAGGAGTTGGAGCACAAACCCATTACAAGTTTTCTTTAAAAAGAGGATGGTGTCTTGAGCCATGAATAGTGTTTGGACTGACCTAATCAAAACTTCCTTGGGTTCCATTAAAATTCCTCAAATGTTTAGTCCGGAAGAAAGGAATCCCCACATTAGCTTCAAAATTTTGGTACAGACAAAACGTAATAACCTCCCTAGTCTCAGGTCTTGTCAGCTTTGTAACTATGAAAGGACTTTCTCCAGAGAGTTAGGTTTGAGTTGGATGGCACTGGTTTGTTGTGTGTAAAGCTGTGCTTTGTGTCATTGAGTGGCTGCATGATTGTGTTTTGAAGAAGAAGAGTTGGTTCTTAAATGCTGCTTTTCCCTACCCGAAGGAGGCTCAAAGTGGCTTAAAGTCACCTTCCCATTCCTCTCCCCACAACAGATACCCTGTGAGGCGGGTAAGGCTGAGAGAGCCCTGATATTACTACTAGGTCAGAACAGTTTTATCAGTGCTGCGGCAAGACCAAGGTCACCCAGCTGGTTGCATGTGGGGGAGCGCAGAATCAAACCTATGACAGATTAGAAGTCCGCACTCCTAACCACTACACCAAATTGGCCTATTATGGTGCAGCATTTCTGATTTGCTGCTAAACCGGATGTTATTGCATATCAATTTTATGTATATCTCTTTATGCTGCACTTTAGAAGGGCAGGATAAAGACATAATAAATACAAATAAATACAGATGCAGGTGAGTGGCCATATTGGTCTGAAGTAGCAGAACAAAATGCAAGTCCTGGGGCACCTTTAAGACCAACAAAGTTTCATTCAAGGTGTGAGCTTTTGTGTGCATGGCTGAGGAAGTGTGCATACACATGAAAGCTCGCACCTTGAATAAAACTTTGTTAATCTTAAAAGTACCTTTGGACTCACATTTTGTTCTAGAAATGTTGCATGCCATTACAGAATTTCTTCACCAGTGATGATAGAGAAACATTTTAGGCTAGAGAAACATTCAGAGCACAATGAAACCCAGCATCCTTCATTAGCAGATTCTGAGATGTCAGAATTCAACCTCCTGGAGTGTTGTGAATGAAACACCTGCTCCCTGAATTAGTACTCTGCTGCACAGAGAAGGGGACATCAGCTGGGGATAGGTTTACGGATCTCAAAGATCCCTCCCAGATCCCTCAAGGAAATGGGAGGTTTGGAAAAATGGAAGTCCTGGAGATATTACATTCTCTGCTATGTTCCCACCGCTGCTTAAATTCCACCCTCTTCATGTATTGCTCCAAAAAAATTAAAAGCCCTCAGGAATTACTCAAAGTGCAATTTAAGTTCAATGGCATCGTTAAGGCCAACATTTTATTCAAGGTGTGAGCTTTTGTGTGCATGCACACCTCCTCCAATATGCTACTTCAGAACAACATGGCTACCCATCTGAATCTGTCAAAGTGCAACTGGCAACCTTAGCGGGCCATTCTACCTAGGAGTTTAATCCTAAATAGCTTGGGAAATTAAGGAGGACCCATCTGAATATGACTGAGAGAAAGATTTCTTGGTTTAGCAATTCCCCTTAGCCGGGCCAGTTCATTTCTCTGGAAAGCTGTCTTAACTTTGAGCTTTCTGCCCAACCTTACTTTCACATAAGAGTCCTAGGTAAGGAGAGGCAGAGCTATTCCAAAAAGTTTTTCTCACATCCTCTGAAATCCCTCCCTGGTCATACTGCTGAAAGGAAGCAAATACTGACAGGAGGAATCCAGGGAGTATCTTTAGCAGCTCTGTGTGGGAAACCGCCCCCTTGTGGGCCCGATGAGCAGCTTCTCCTCAGAAAAACAACTGGTTTAGTATAATTAACAGACCAGCTACAGGAGGTGGGGAGAGAAATGTCCAACTATAATAACTTAACCATGACAAGTAAGGAGGGGCAGAAACCACATTCCCATTATTTCAGACATAGTAACTTTGGTCAGTTCCTCCCCCCACCCCCTGTTTCATTAGCCCACTCTCTCACAATAAGTAATTTTCCCTTAAAGCCTCAAATCACTCTCGATACCACTGTGGTGCATGTGTGGCCGGCGTGAAGTATGAGGAGGTCACGGGCGATGTGTCTTCCTTTTGTGTGGGGTTTTCATTAGACGGGAATGACCACAGAATTAAACAGCCTGTAGGCCAGCAAAACTGCCCACTAATTGCTTTAGTGTGTGTTTTATGTGTACACCACAATTTCCCCTCGTCGATACTGGGATTTCTCCACTTAATCCAGCGGCCATCACCAGGATTAAATGAAGACACAAGACTCCCTCGTTAGATAAAACAGTTTTGTTTGGCGCTTCCCCCCTCCCCCCTTTATTGAGTCTTTGTGGCCTCTTCAGCCATTTAACCTCAGAGGCTTGTAAAGTTACTTAGAGAGGCCTCGGCCTGGTGGAGCCGCCAAACCAAAATCTCTAATTACAGGACAAATGCTGACAAAACAGTGACTTCCAGGGCTAGATCATTAAGCCACTGGGAAACCACTGGCGTTTCTTTGGTGTCGAGGGATGTGGGTCTCTTTGAAGAGGGTCTTTAGGCAGTCATCTTAACCTGAAAGCTGTCGCTGGATACCACTAACAGTTAAACTTTAAGTCAGGTTCAAGTGGATAGCCGTGTGGGTCTGAAGTAGCATAACAAAATTTGTGGCCAATGGCACCTTTAAGACCAACAAAGAATATCAACAAATAATAGTCAGGGATTGAGCCCATAAGGGGGTCTTGACCCAGGGGCAAGTCCAGTGGGGATTTAGCCTCTGTGTCACCTTTGCATACCAGAACGGCAAAGGAACTATGCAGTGCCCAAGCCGCACCTGCTAGAATACCTCTAGAACAGGGGTAGTCAACCTGTGGTCCTCCAGTCCAGATGTCCATGGACTACAATTCCCATGAGCCCCTGCCAGCAAACGCTGGCAGGGGCTCATGGGAATTGTAGTCCATGGACATCTGGACTGGAGGACCACAGGTTGACTACCCCTGCTCTAGAATACCTTAAAGACTAAGGCAGATCCAATAAAAATATCTGAGCTCCAACTCTACAAGGATTCCAGTTCAGGCTTCAACAGACTAGGTGGTTCTCATGAATACATGAACCTTGAGTCCATCACACCAACTGGCATCAGTTTTCCAGAGTCTTTCCCATAAATCTACTACCTGGTTCTTTCTACTGGAGAAGCCAGGAACTGAACCAGAAATTTCCTGTTTTCAAAGCAGATGTTCTGGCACAAAACCATGATGCCACAGCAGTTTGCTGCTGTGACCTTGATCTTATTTAGCCACACCCAGACTTACCTGCATTTAATTTATTCATGTTGCGCTCTTTCTGGTCGAATATAAGAATATACTCAGGCTGTCCTAGTTTTTCCTCTAGGTGATCCTAAGAGGCTGGTTGGGGTTTTAGGATCAACTTTATCTCTCTACCATCACTTTGATGCCTATACTTCTATAAAATCTGATACCTGAACATGAAGGAATGGGCAAAATGCATGACACATGTTCATGCGACTTTCAATGGGATTAGTTGTTCCTCATTCCTTTGAAAGTGTCAAAACAATGTCATAATAAAAATATAATTTATATGTTGTATGGCAGAGTTATATATAATAATATAAAATAAAGCATATAATAAATATAAAGGGGGGGTTAGTTAACAATGGACGTAACATGCAAGGATATCCAACCAAACCCAACTCATGCTAGTAAAACACAAAGAAAAAAGTCCTAGAGAGGAGAGAGAGAGATACAGACAGAGGGGATATCAAAAGAGTAGATATACATGCTGCATAATAAGTGCTGGAAACAATTGTTGTCTGCCTTTGAGATGGGTGTTGATAGCATACAAAGCCACTAAGGTTTCCCTATCTGGTGGATTTGTGACATTCTACTCAAATAGGGATGACACCCCCCACACAAACACAAGACAGCCACTGCATACAGTGAATATTCCATATTGATTAGGGCAAAAGAGAGGGAAACAGTCAAACCTGTTTATGATGCACACAATCTGGCAGGAAACTCTCCTATTTGAGACCTACTGAAATTAGAGGAACTTGTGCAGGTCTTGTGATAGGGTTTACACTGGAGAGTACCCCAGTGGCTTTTGCAGGGTGCTTGAGCCAGGTAGGCATGATTGAGGAAGGAGTAGTCACATCAACTACAGGTCAACTTTGTTAACATCAAGTACAGGTCAACTTTGAATCTTTGCAAGCAGCTGCTTTATGCAGAGTAGGTCATCGGTTCATCTAGCTCAGCAGCAGCTACTATGACAGGGGCAACATGTTCACTAGGTGAAAATACCAAGTTCACAGCTACAGCCTCCAGTCAAACCTCCAATCTGTTTGCATGTCTGTCACCTGTGCTGAACAGCTGTGGAATACAGTCACAGCTGTACAGTAGCTGTCATAGTGGAGCTTCCTTTCTTGTGATGGTGGAGTTTCATTTCATTCACTTGTGTGGGCTTTGGCACCTGCACAGGACAGTGGGAGGTGAGAGTACTCTAGCTAGGGTTATGGGTGTGTGTGAGAGAGAGATAAATGATGTAGGGGAGACCACTCTGTAAAACCGCACATGCACAAAACGACAACCAGGCTGCGTGAGAACATACAGGCATGAAACAGCACTCATTGCAATTCTCTGTATGGTTTACTGGTATGAAAAGTAAGCTGACAAACAGGCTCAAACTGTTCCCAAAAAGCCAAACTGGCTGATGAACAGTTGGCTTCCTGTTCACAATGGGCATACTGGAAGCTAAGATGATGGGTGTTTGAGCATCCCTAACCGTGACCCATGGCTCTCCAGTGTCTCAGGCAGGGGATACCTGATGCCTGAGATCTCAGTCCCAGCTACCTGGGATCATATTACTGTAGTTGCTGACTGGGATTGAACTCAGGATCTTCCACAGCAAAAGTGGGAGATCTTCCCCTGAGCCACTGCCACTCACCACCTGTAATATACTATCTGTAAAATGATACATAGGAACATCATTGGTACTTTCTGCTTTATGCAGCCCTGTGTCTTTACTTGGCCCAGGAAGAAATGGGTCTTAAAGCCTATCCAAAGTTGGCACCTTCATTACGATATCAGCTTCAAGGCTTGCCTATTGCTATCAGGAAGGCATAGGTATGTTGCCCTCCTTTTTTGTTCTCCCTCCTTTTATTTTCTTTTTGCTTGAGCCCAGTAAAATGCATCCGACGTCGTAATGTCCTGTTCTGTGGCCGAGACTTGCATTAAGCTTTCAAGTCTTTGTAAATTGCCTACACAAAATGGGGCTCCATGCGGTTGCAGGGCATTCTCTGTTTAACTTGCCTCAAAGTGCTCCAAAGAATTGCGAGTGCATTAGTGGTCTGGCTTGCAAATTGCTGCTCTAACCCGGAGACCTCTGCCAATCAGTCTTGCTGACACCCATTAAAATGAGCTCATGGTGCTGATTTTATGGCCGGATTAAGTGGCGTATCTGTCGATCAGGCGGCCCAGAAAGAGCGTCATACTGCTAATGATTTTGTTATTGATCTTTAATGATTTCCTACATTAGTAGGAGCTGAATTAGCTTCATCAACAAGCTTTGGGGAGAAAATAAGCTGGAGGAATCATTGACTTGGTCCAGCAGTGATCACAGAACGGCTCGTCCCCCTCGTCTGTGTTAATAGGAAAAGAATCCGGTGTAATTACATTGGTTGATCAAAGTATATTAAAACCTTCCCCACCACTTTGTAGTTAACACACTGAAGAAAAATCCCACTTGTCCTGAATGAAGTTATTACCCGAGCAACTATGTAAGTTTTATACTGCACCTTGCAGTGAAGACAGAAACTGCAAGCATTGTGCAGAAAACCTGAAACTGCTTACCACTTCTCACAATACATTTTGTGGTGTCAAAAAATGCCTTCCTTTTCCTGTGATTTTTCAGCACCATTTGCAAAAATTTCACCTGCTTGTTTCCATAACCCTCCCCTGACTGGTCGCTCCTTCCCTCCACCCCCCACGATGACCCCTTTTTTGCCATCCATGGTGTCCTGCAGCTACCAGATCTGATTGGCTCCTTGTTAGTACAACCAAAAGGAATACTGCAGCAAAGAAATCTGAAGGAAATAGAGACTTGGAAGAGCAGCCATGGAGGAACTAGAGAAGATCATTAAGTGTCAGGAAATGTCACTGGAGACCAAGATAATTCATACTATGGTATTCCACATTATTATGTATGGATGTGAAAGTTGGACAATGAAGGAAGCTGACAGGAAGAAAATTGATTTGTTTGAAATGCGGTGTTGGAGGAGAGGTTTGTGGATACTGTGGACCACCAAAAAGACTAATATGTGGATTCTCAATCAAATTAAGCCTGAACTCTCCCTAGAAAATGAATGGCTAAACTGAGGTTACAGAACTTTGGTCTCGTTAGGAGAAGACTGGAAAAGTCACTGGAAAAGCAATAATGCTAGGAAAAGTTGAAGGCAGAAGGAAAAGAGGAATACATAACACGGGATGTATGGACTCCACCAAGGAAGTCACGGTCCTCAGTTTCAAAACCTGCACAAGGCAAATGATGTGCAAATGATACGATGTTCTGGAGATCATTAATTAATTCACAGGGTTTCCATCAGTTGGAAGTGACTTGAAGGCACATAACATGCATGCATAGCAAAATGTAAATATCACCTACCATGGTGGAACCTTTTTGTGTCACGCAGATGTCCAGTGTCTTTTGTCTTCATCAGCCTTTTGCAACCATTTGACCATGGAGGAGCCCCTGAAATAATTTTTCAGACTTAGAGAAGCCCTGGAAGTGATGTCAGCTGACCTTACCCCTGCCGCATCCCCACATCACTATCTCCAACCTTAGCCCTCCTTTTGCTCCTTCCCCCTGCCTTTACTACTACTATGGTGACTCTGCCTCATGTAGACTAAAAAGAAGAGAAGGAGCAGAGAAGACAACCCAGACCATCACCACCCATACCACAGCCCCTTCTGAGCTCCCATGGACGTCCTTGAGAACTTCCGAGGACCCCCAAGGGTCTACGGACCCCTGGTTGGGAATGTCTGGTCTAGAGCTTACGTGTGGCTCAGTACAGAACCAAATATGATTATTTTAAAGATTCTTGGAATGCATATCCTGCGCAGATTTCTGCCAAGGCACGAATACAATCAAGCAGGGTAGTCCTCCTTAGATTGATGGCTTGTCGTGAGAATTCAGGTATGCCACTCCCTAACAAAAGGCATGCAAGTGCCAGTGTTTGGACTACAGAAATGCCAAGGAATATTAATCAACATGCCAAGTCTCAGTCATATTAAGTTACCATTTCTGTGGTGTCATTGGGCTTTCTGATACTCACTCTTTGTTGATCTCTGGTCCTCCATTCTGACATACTTTGTCTGTTTAATTGGAAAAGGTCAGAAACCCCTACTCTAGGTTGTAATTGGAGCTGGGGGTGGGGGGTTACAATGCAATCTCATTGAAATTGCCTCTGAAGATGGATCAAGTCCTGCAAGCTCATGACCGGCTTCTAGAGCGGTCACAAATACCTTGGCCTTGTGATTCCATTTCAAGGTCTAAGGACTGCAATTAATTTCAGTCAGCACACCAATCAGCTAAAGATTTATCAATGGAAGGGGGGACAATTGTGATCACTGGGGCTCATTAAAAGTATTCTTATGTAATTTTGGAGACTGTTTTGATTCTGGTGAGTGACTCTAGTCAAACCAGAAAGGATTTAGCTCATAAAATCAGAAATTCTCTAACACTTCACACAATACACCAAAGTTCGTTTTGATGTGCAAATATACTTGGTAGTGGGAAGTGCCACCAAAGTCACAGCCGATTTCTAGTGAGCCTATAGGTTTTTCCAGGCAAGACACAAACACCTGCGGTTTGCCATTGCATGCCTGGTGTAGCAACTTAGTGGGCTTTCTCAGTGGGCTTTCATCCCAGGCTAGCCAGGGCTGTCCCTGCTTAGCTTCCAAAATCTGACAAGATCAGGCTAGCCTGGGCCATTCAGGTCAGATAACAAATGCATTTACATTTAATTAACCACTTAAAGACAGATGCTAGCAATCCCCTTTGCAGATGTGTGACCTTTGAGACCCAATGTGATATTAGCCTAGTATTTGGATGGGAGACCTCAAAGGATTTGGTGGAGTTCCAGCAAGGAACACTAGGGGTCATGACACAGAGGCAGGCAATGGCAAACCACCTCTGTATGTCCCTTGCCTGGCTGCCAGACAATCATAGAATCATAGAGTTGGAAGGGACCTCATGGGTCATCTAGTCCAACTTCCTGCACTATGCAGGACACTCATATTCCTATTGCTTATCCACTGCAACCTGCCACACACTTGAGGCTTCACAGAATCAGCCTCTCCGTCAGATGGCTATCCAGCCTCTGTTTAAAAATTTCCAAAGATGGAGAACCCACCGCCTCCTGAGTAAGCCATTTCCACTGAGAAACAGCTCTAACAATCCTCGGGGTCTCCTGGCTATATGCTACACATGCCCTGTTATCAGGAGTAGTTTAAGGATGTGTGGGACCCATAGCCCCAGAGCCAGTTTAGGGATTTGCAGGGCCCTAGCTGCTGTGGGAGCATCACGCCACACACAGTGAAAAGGAGTGTCACTCTGAGTGTCCTTAAAGGGAAGAAAGGGGGGTGGAGAAAGGCTACGCCCCGATCCATGGGGGGAGGGCACCTTGTGGAGCCCCTAGAAGTGTGGGGCTTGTAGCACATGCTCCATGTGCTGCATGGATAAACCAGCCCTGTCTGTGTTAAATAAATAATGTAGGCCATGGGCTAAGAGCCAAGGGCCCAGAGCCCTTTGGCTCACAACAAAAGACTCACAACTCTGGCCATGTTCAGGCTTTAATACCTGAAACAAAAAGCAGGTAGGTGCTCAGCCCAGATCTCAAACATCTGGCAGGCAGATCCCCATGATCCCCCTCCTTCTCCCAAAGTAGAGAGAAGAGCTGAGCTGTTTTTATACCCCGTTTTTCACTGCCCAAAGGAGTCTAAAAGCGCCTTACAATTGCCTTCCCCTCCTCTCCCCACAACAGACAACCTGTGAGGTACATGAAGCTCATAGAGTCATGAGCGAACTGCGACTGGCCCAAGGTGACCCAGCTAGCTAGAATTGTGGGACGAGTGGGGAATTAAACCTGGTTCTCCAGATTAGAGGCTGCCGCTGTTAAGCATGACACCACACTGGCTCTCTTCGGTAGGCATGCTACCAAATTTTGGATTCGCATCAGTATAACGCATTATAAGATGGAGAATCATGAGAAAGGCAGGGTTAGATGAGTCACAAATTGGGAGCAAGATTGCAGGGAGAAATATCAACAACCTCAGATATGCAGATGATACCACTCTAATGGCAGAAAGCGAAGAGGAACTAAAGAGTCTCTTGATGTGGGTGAAGGAGGAGGGTGCAAACGTTGGCTTGAAACTCCACATCAAGAAAACAAAGATCATGGCATCCAGCCCTCTCAATTCCTGGCAAATAGATGGGGAAGAATTAGAGGTAGTGACACATTTTATTTTCCTGGGCTCCAAGATCACTGCAGTTGGGGACTGCAGCAAAGAAATTAAAAGACGCTTGCTCCTGGGGAGGAAAGCTATGGCAAATCTAGACAGCATCCTAAAGAGTAGAGGCATCACCCTGCCAACGAAAGTGCGTCTAGTCAAGGCTATGGTCTTCCCAGTTGCAATGTATGGCTGTGAAAGTTGCACCATAAGGAAGGCTGAGCATCAAAGAATTGAGGCTTTTGAACTCTGGTCAGTCCTAGAGGAGATAAGCCCTGACTGCTCCTTAGAAAGCCAGATCCTCAAGATGAAGCTCAAATATTTTGGCCACCTCATGAGAAGGAAGGACTCCCTGGAGAAGAGCCTAATGATGGGAGCAATTGAGGGCAAAAGAAGAAGGGGATGACAGAGAATGAGGTGGCTGGGTGGAGGCACTGAAGCAGTCGGTGCAAACTCCAGGGAATGGTAGAGGACAGGAAGGCCTGGAGGATCATTGTCCATGGGGTTGCGATGGGTTGGACACGACTTCACACCTAACAACAACAACAAGATGGAGAAAGCAGGGCAAGATCTGGCCTTCCCAAAGCTTTTCAGACTTGGAATAACCAGCTATTACTGCAGTTTAATCAGTTGGATTGCTGGTTAACAATCCTCTGCCCCTGGCTAGAATGACAGGTAAATTTCATGTGGAAGCGGGTGGGGGTGAGGGCTTTTCATTTTATGGATTGCAAAGACTTGCCAGTGCAGCATCAGAAGGAGAGTGACGATTAAAAACCCAAGTGAGCAACATGTGCAAACGCCATGTTCTAGGTGCTGAGGGTGCAGCTTGTATTTTTAACTTTCTTGCAAACGTGCTCTGCCAGCTGCCCCACCCCATCTGCAAGAAGGCTAAAAATATCTCCAAGATCTGTTTCAATCTACTTTTATGAGGCCAACTTGAAAAAAAAGTTTTTTGTTTTTGTTTTTAATGACTCTCAATTTAAACAAACAAACTAGTAAACCAAGAGTTATTTTTCATAGCTTGGGCTGTGTTGAAACCACAGATCATCAACAGCCTGCACACTATTGAGCACCTGTAGGAAAAGCACTGATGCTGTTGTGTGTGTGTGTGTCCGTCCATGTGTGTATGTTTATTTGTTTACAATTGGGTCCCAAGTTGTAGGCACAAGATCAATAAAGTTAAGTCATACACAGAGAAGAAAAAGGGAAACACACACATATGAGGGAAGGAAAGCAAACAGCCTGATAAAGACGGAGCATGCTCCAAGAGGCACAGAATATTGAAAGCTGGGTGTGGAAACGATGAGAGTCAGTTAATGGGAGGCTAAGGAGCAAAAGGAGGAAAATTAGCCTGTTCAAGAGTCTGAGACCCAATGGAATGCTGGAGTGGGAGTTTGGGGGGGGGGGGGTCCAGATTGTTTCCACTCATCCTCAAAGATCCCCACTCCCAAGCTTCTTGTTGCTACTGTTACTACAAATGGCAACAACTGATCAACCAGTGCAAGCGACATGAGATGCCAGGGCTGAATCTGCACGGAGCTTTTGTTCCAATCCTTGCCATCTACACTGAATGCAATTTCCATTTTGATTTTGGCTGATTTAAATTTCCCCCCTCCAACAAGCAGGATTGATCCAGAGTGACCCTACCTTTTCCCCTTGATATTCTGGAGTGGATATAACCCCCGATATTTGAAAAATTGGCATGAGTAAAGGTCCAGCTCCCTGCTTGTCCCAAGCTAACTAGCTGCCTCGAGCCTCCAATGCTGTAGAAAAGCCCTGATTGGCCACGGTGTCAGTTCAAAGGCTTCCTCGTTCCCAGGTTGCAAGGCTTCCCTTAAAGGGGAAGCCCTAACTTCTCTCAGCAGAAGCTACAGAAGCCCTAACTTCTCTCAGCAGAGATTTTCCTCTTGAATTTATTCCTCCTCTTCTGCTGTCTCCATTCCTCTCCCCTCACTTTTCAAGAAAAGAAACCGGCTCCTGCTGTGCTTGTGGTTCCCCCCCCCTTCTGAGCTTCCCTATTCATGTGCGGAACACTTTTTGGTTTCAATGGGGGGGGAGCAGACAGAAGACCCGAGCTCAAATCGATCTGAATGCAGCAGGATCCACAATGGAATAAACAAAGTAAGTGCAGAATTAGCCCAGGAAATATAGAAACACAGAGGAAGAAAAGGGGAGGGGGTTGAGGTAAAAACTATTCTAGTAGACTGCAGATTCTGGCTCTCCATGCTTAATCCAGAATATTTCTGATATTTTAGGGAACTTTTTTGGGGGGATCCTGAAAAATCCCAGATACACTATGGTGGAACCAAAAATACCGATATATTTTTGGTTCAGTCACACCCACACGTTCTAGTGGCATCGTGTGCACTATGACATCACTTCTCGGGGAAACTATAGAGCCTCCAGCTATTTGGAAGCTACCCTATCTCACTCCCAGGTTTTCCATAAAAGTGACATCAACACACATGGCGCCAACTTTTTGTTGTTTTTTCTCCTGCTGCCAATTGGAGCAATGGCTGTCAATAAAGGCTGCCAAGGAGAGGCGTGGCAACACTATTTCTGATGCCTATAAAAGCTATACCTGTAATACACACCTGGGACAAAATTCGGGGACGCTCAGCAGACTGCTGCAGAAGGGAGAGAAGGAGGTAAGTCCCACTCTTCAAGGTCCGCTCTGTTACTGGATTTCACTAAATAAAAGCCACTGTGACTAACGTGAAAGGTTTTTTTTTTTAATGTGCAAGACTAAATGGAGTTGTCCAGGGGTCCAGCACAGACTGAAGCTCCCTGCCTTCTCTTGTACATCAGACATTCTTTCTGGTATGCCTCAGTGCATCCTAGAAAATGTAGCTTCATTAACCTTTTTGGGTCTCTCAGGTCTTGCTCCCCTGTGTCTTCCCTGCCACTGACAGAGGTACCTGCCTTGGTCGACAGGCAGGCAAGACTAATAATGGCTGGGATATAGGGGTGGGTAGCAAGTGAAATTAGTTGCTAGTTAGAGTGTTGATGTTTAATTTTTTAAATTTCAATTTTAACTTAATAAATTATGTTCTTTTTTAATTATGTTGGAAACCACCTCGAGCCCATTTTGGGAGAGTTTAAGAGTATCACCATCATCCCAACAACAACAACAGCAGCAGAAGTAGGAGATCCAGCACTGCATGGCCAGCACACTAAATGGGATGATGAAAGGGTGGCATTATAAAAATTACATATACATCAGCTGACTGCCAACTAGGTCACATGATGCTGCCAAGGGCCAGCGGCACAAAATGGATATATCACAGAGGGGGAGTAAAAAAAATCTTAAAGCAAATAGATAGGATCACAGAAACTGTGACCATTCATAGAAAAAAGGTGATAAGTAGACTCTGTCAGTGGTCCCTCTCAGTTATGCCCCACAGAATATTCAGAAACCCCCATGAACTGTGACCGCACTTCCCGCTGTGGGCTTGTAAGCCTCAAGGCAATTCAGTGGTCTGGATGAACTGATCCCTCCACAGCTAGTGTGGTTCAGACTGGGAAGCCGCTAATGCCTCTGTGTCCTGGACCCTGAAGGCTTAATGCCTATTGATCCTCCAAGTGGCCAGGTGTCTGGTGTCTGTTCTCTGATACTCACAGCTCACCTTATCAGCTGTATTGTAGCATGTGTGCCAGTCAGGGATCCAAGATTGTGAGCCATTCCCAGCTTACAGCCTGGCCCACGGAGAAGCCACCCAGTGCAATGTCATGTTCCACCAAGGCCATGAGAGAGTGGTACATGGACCTTATCTATTATTATTTATTCATTCCATTCTTATGCTTCACTTCCTCAAAGGCTCAGGGCATCTTCCAGATTAAAACCATAAAATACATCCACATTCATCAAATTATTAAAAACATTAAAATTATAAATCATTAAACAAACCAATTGCTGCATGCTTCATCCCTCCAGGGGCAGGCGAGGCAGGTTATATCATTCCAGTGATGTTTTGGTGGGTGGGTTCTTGGTTAGGGAGGTCACTTTATTTGGAAGTGATTCCCCACTCCTCCTTCACATGGGGTCAGCAGGGTGACCTTGGACCAGTCACAGTTTTCTCAGAGCTCTCTCAGCCTCACTTACCTCACAAGGTTGTTGGCAAGAACAGGCCATAAAATCACAACCTGAAACACCTCTTTTCTCCCACCATCTTTTTTATGTTCTAATATCCAGCTTGATGAAGATTTACGGAGAACTAAAAACCTTGCAGATCGTTTTCTGTCATTTCAGTTGGTCTTAATGAAAGTATTATTTAACTTTTTTTAATATTCAATTTTTATGCTGCCTTTCCCCCAAGGGTTCAGGGCAGCTTACGGCAAATACTGAATAATAAAACAATAATTACAACATTTTAAATATTTTAAATTAATTCTGCAAATTGTGTTTGGTTCTGTATTTAGACAGACAAACAGATGGATGGATAAAGAAAACAGAAATCAAATGGCACCTTTCAGGCTAACTAAATTTATTTCAGCAAAAGCACTTCTGACACTGTCTCTATACACTCAACTTACCAAGACGTATGAAGAAAGGTTGGGGGAGGTTGGTCTGTTTAGCCTGGAGAGGAGACGACTGAGAGGGGATCTGATAACCATCTTCAAGTATTTAAAAGGCTGCCATGTAGAGAATAGAGCAGAGTTGTTCTCTCTTGCCCCAGAGAGATTGACCAGAACCAATGGGATGAAATTAATTCAAAAGAAATTCCATCTAAATATCAGGAAGAAGTTACTGACAGTGAGAGCGGTTTCTCAGTGGAACAGGCTTCCTGAGAAGGTGGTGGATTCTCCATCTTTGGAAATTTTTAAACAGAGGCTGGATAGCCATCTGACAGCGAGGCTGATTATGTGTAGATTCAATGGGGTGGCAGGTTACAGTGGATGGTCAACAGGTCACTAAATGCTACTATAAATAGACAGATAGGCTTCCTAGCCCAGCTTTTGGGGGCAGGATTATATTAACTGGTATCACTCAGACACTCCAATGTCACTTCCAGAGTGAACCAGAAGTGATGTCACATCAGGGCAGCTCTCTATGATTTCACTGAACCTCTATGGTTTCACCATAGTTTCCATGGCTTCCTGAAGCACTGACATCCAGGATTGCACTGGAGATGTAGTGCTGGAGCAATGCTGGATTCCTTCAACCCATTTCCCCTCAGTTGCCCCCCCCCGGGGGGTCAGTAGGGGCCCAGGACTGCTGCCAAATAAAATAATTTGATTAATTCAGTTCCTTGGAGGAACTCGCAGAAGATGTCTAATGTGGTGGCCATCCCTGAACACGTGACAGCCACAAGTACTTTGTAACATGTGAACTGGGATATCATATGAGGCCTAGGAACAAGAATAAGAAGATTTGGTTTTTGTACCCCACTTTTCCCTACCCAAAGGAGTCTCAAAGTGGCTTACAATCCCTTCCCTTCCTCTCCCCACAACAGAGACCTTGTGAGGTAGGTGGGACTGAGAGAGCTCTGAGAGGACTACTATGTGAGAACAGCTTCTGTCAGGACTGTGCCTAGCCCAAGGTCACCCAGCTGGTTGCACGCAGAGAAACAGGGAATCAAACCCATCTTGCTAGATTAGAAGTCACTGCTGTTAACCACTACCCCAAGCTGTCTGGACCTGCACCCCTTCTTGTCTTCTCTTCAGTGTAGATGCTGTTCAAATAAACTTGATAAGGTTGCTTTAGGGACTGCCTTTGTCAATGGATGACTTTCCTTCAAAGGACATCCTTCCAAGAGACTTTTTATTATCTTCAGCTCCTTTTCGACTTTCTATATTGAGTTTCCCAGTTGGCACTATTAACCAAATGTTCTGGCTCCCTCAGAAGGCGGCCTCTTTATCATTGCCTTATAAAGCCTAATCCACTGATATATCTATTATTCATTGGGAATCTGAAAGCAGTCAGAAGGCACTCTTCGTCATTTTGTTATTAAAGTAATCTGCAGCCTCCCTTTCTGCCAATGCAAAGTTTTCTTCCTCTCTCACTTAAAATACATTAATGACCCATTAAAGGGAGGAGATCCAAAACAGTGCTTATATATAGGAATGTCTTTTGAGAGTTAGACATTGATATAAATAAACAGTCTTTAATGTGTTCATTAAGAAAGGAGTTCAGGGGATAGGGGACAAGATATTTTCCCACTCTGAGTTCCCAGGAGAGGGTGAGATGTCTGACAAGAGATGGCCTTGCTTACAGCCATTAATAATTTGATGACTTTTTTTTTTACTAAATATAGCAGTGACAAGCAAAGGCAGTCAGAAAAAACAGAGCCAGTTTCTAGACCCTCAGCAAAAATTACAATTTAGCATACCTGAAACAAAGATATACTCTTTTTAAAAAGCACCAACCTGCACACAGAATACTTTGGTGAAACTGTGGGATCAAATTTGGTGGTCTCCTTCAGGGTAGGGACAGGAGAAGATGGGGTTTGGAGAGGGGATGGACCTCAGCAGGGTGTAATTCCATAAAGTTCATGCTCCAAAGCAGCCATTTTCTCCACAATTCATTTTTGTCATCTAGAGATCAGATGTAACTCCAAGAGGTTCGCAGGCTCCACTTAGAGATGGACACCCATCCTCTAAACTACCACTCCAGCCAAAGAAGTATTTCTGAGGTAAAATTATTCCTCTCTCTTCTTAATTTGACCTTGTGATGCCTCTCCTTCAGGGTGGACAGCTTTTTTTAGAGCCCAGGTTTCTTTTCTGCGACCGCTCCTCTGAAATAGAAGGCTCTGTTTTTCTCCAGCACATTGAGCTGATGAGAATCAACTTCTGAGCAGCCACTGGGGAGCAGGAGGACAGGGACCCAGAGTTCCCTAGATTTTGAAGGAATGGTTATTTTATTATAGCTACTACTTGAGTTCATTGGGATGAATTTGAGAGGATGAGCTATCACAAGGGAGAGCAAAGAAGGGTAAGGGTAAGCAAGTTGTTTGTCCTTGTAGGCCCAGAGAGAGAAGACCAAATATGCAGCTAGTTTTCTGTAGAGGATTTTGCCTTCCTTTAGTGCTAGGCAAAGCGAGAATTGACATGGAATTGGGTGTGCTTTTGCTTTCTTAGTGCAACCATCTGCTTCTTCTGAGTGTGGTTTAGTGAAGGGCTTCATTTGCATTTCCCAGTTATTTCAAAACGCAGGACATTTTTTTGTCTGATATGAACTGATACAGCACAATGGTACCTGTCTGGTTGGCGGAGGTTGGCTAGGACAGGGCCACAGTCCACAGACTGGCACTGGAGAAGGCAGAAGGTTATCCAAAGGCCTGGCCCTACTCATACCTAAATGATGTCTCCCATCAGTTGTCATTGTTTTAACTTAAAGCCTCGGAAAGATTTTAACTTTTCATCCCAGTGTTTCATCACAGTGATTCTAGTACTAAAGTATCACCAAGCAGCAAAACTATGGTGCCCACAAGACAAGATTATACTAGTTCTGTGGTCAGCCACCGGGGGCTTTTTCTGCTGGCAACCGTTTTTGTGGACCCCTGGTCCAACTTTATTTCATATTTTTTCCCTCTAAAGATGCAAAACATATATGTGCAGAGGAATCTCTTGCTTTCTAAGTAACATAGAACACCCTGTACTTGCCTCCACCATGAATGCGGTTGACATTTGCAAAAAAGGCATGTTTCTTGCCCAAGGAGGTTTTATGAAATCTATTAATGGCAGATATCAGCTAAGAAGAGGCATTCCCTCTTTCCTTTGAGAGGCATTCTCCCTGCTTGAACACAGAGAAGGGAATTCTTTTCACCTCCTACATCACAAGCATTATTGGCAAGGTAAGAAAGAAAGTGTTGCTTTATTGACATGCAAAAGCATATCGGTCTGTGGATTTGTGGATCCACAAAGTAATTAAAACCCAAACAGCTGCTTAATCAAGGCTGCATACCTATTTGGGAATTAATTCTCACCCATGTGAGTAAAGAGGCAGATAGAATTGCATGGGAAGGTTTCATTTGACAAGTAACTGCCCAATAATAAAGCATTTTTTTTTGTTGCCTTCCACAGACCACAAAAATGGTAGTGGTGGCCGTCAAAAACCTCCCCATTGTGGTATGTTCTTCAAGGAGAGTATAATGTTTGCCTTGCCAGGTATCAGTCCCAATCTGGAGAGGTGGAGGAACACAACTATAACCTGTAGCATTCTTCTCTTATTGCAAGGAAGGCATTCATTCAGCAAAGGGTGGTGCACAAGACCTCCTAGGATAGACCCCGATGGTCCCGGAATAAGGTGACCAGATTGTCCCACTTTTGGAGGGGCATCTGGGGGCACCTGGCAAATTGTACTTATGTTGAAATTTTTAAAAATATATTACAATACTGTTTTTGCGTTCTATGAAAATTTTTGTTGCTCCATATAGACCAAATTTTTAATCAAGAATACCCCCGGTCAATGGTGTCCCGCTTTACCAATGTTAAAATCTGGTCACCTTATCCCAGAAGCAAAGAGAGAAGTGAAGGAAAGGTTTCTTCTTGTGTGAGCAAGGCGCCAGTGGCCAACCACAGGTGGAAAGAACCCTGCATTGTCAAAGGGAAGGAAAACCAAAGCCAAGAGCCACAGAACCTGAAACAGACATTGCAAATTGTTTCCGAGATACTGTCTCACCGCACAATGGTAACCTAGCGTGTCAAGAGCCGTGAAGGCTGTTGAGCTATGTGTAGAGTCGAGGGCCTGCCTTGAAGACAAGACAAGGAAATGAAAGAGACAGGAGTAAAACCGTGATGAGAAAAGTCCCCTGGAATGTTTCACCCTACTCTGGAACTATTGCAGAATCACCTGCCCAGGTTGCATCCTCCAGGGCTTCATGGGGACTAGGAAGTTTATGTGCCTCAAAGACTTTGCATGGAGTGGTGGATAATAACAATAACAATAATAATAATATAGTATTTATCTAGACCCATGCAAAAGATATAATCAACATCCAGAATTTGAGGAGAATGTGTTTTCATGGCATTTGCTTTAGTTTGAATCCAGGCAATTCTAATTTAGCAGTGACTAAATAACTGCACAGTATCAAAATCTGTACCTAGCCCCTAGCTGAACATAGTGTATCAATTTATTTCTACATTTTCTGATCAAAGAAAATCTGTTTTTAAAAACACACCTGTCACCTGAGCCAGCTAACTGCTCTCCCTCGCAAACCCACCTAACCTTTTCCCAACTGTCTTGCTCAGAGTTGCTCCTTCCCCACCATGGCACTCAGATCTTACCAGCTTGTGCAGATACAAATAACTGGGAATAACCATTCTGTTGCTGTGCCATTTGCTCACATCTCATGTAGCAACAGGTTGATCAGAATAAATAAGTTCTCAAAAGGTAAGCCAAGCAAAACACCACTTTGCAGAACTGTGACCGGCTTTCTGAACAGCAACTCATGGAGTGTAGTTTTATTGCTTATTGTTGTATCCATAGACATAACAACCCAGAATATACAAATATACAGAAAGACAGACAATCAGTACAAATGTCGCAGCCAAAGGGGATAGTTACATAGTACAGTAAAACTTAGAAGTTTAAAACTAAAATAGTAAAAAAAAAAGAAGATGCAACAGAATAAAATATCAATAAAACGGTAAAAAATATAATTTAGCTAAAATTCTCCCAAAATTAGCAGGGGTACTAATTTATTCCTTTTATTTAATGATAAAAAGACAAAAGTGGCCATTTTGAAGGTAATAGAAGGGATGGCATCAATCAATAAAAAGTTAATATATTCCTCACCTGGGCCAGAAAACTAACGAACATCGTGTAATCCACCTGATTAAGACCACAAGGGCAGAGGCATTGATCCAGGGTTATTTTTTGACATCTGACCTGTAGATACACAGATGGCATAGTTTGAAAACGTACATTAGTGAGTGCCTTTCTTAATGTTACATTAGAGAGATCAACTAAGTACTGGAAGAAGAATTTGTTTTTCTCAAACTGAGGATAGTGTCTCAAAGAGACAGCATCTTTTCAGAAAGCCAGTTATGAATTTTGGGTCCCAAGACTGCAGCCTCTAAAGAAGGCATGGAGTATAATTGCAAGTTGGACCACTGATCCCCTTCTCTGTAGTCCTCAAAACAACATTTTAGCAGATTGTCTTTGGAAATACTATCAGCTTTCTTCTAGTATGTTCATAGTTTCAAGTGGGTTCTTAAATAGAGGGTAGACCAACTTCTGATTTTAAGTATGCAGCAGTGGTTCACTGAGCTAGGCCCAATATTTTCCTTAAGTAGTTATTCCAAATAATTTTGAGTTGTCCTAGAATTTTCTCATTCTACCCCCATACAAAAATTGCATGATAAGTTTGGCCAGCATGCTTTAAGGGCAAGAACTATTAGCAAGCCACACTTTGAAAAGAAATTTCTCAAAGATAATGCCCAGTGTACAGCAGACAGTTGATAGTGACATTAAAATGTGCCTGTGAATACAAAACCCCATAAAAATAATGCCTAAATATTTAAAGGAGCATTATTCTATTTTGTGAGCATTAATAGCCCATCTATTCTTGATTCTGTTATCACCAAAGATTATGACTTTTGCTTTATCTTAATGCCTCTCTATCACAGTAAATAATCAACCCATCTAACCAGCATCCTTGTGAGCCCAATTGCGGCAAAAGTCTTGATTGCCTTGTCATCTGCATACAGCAGGACTGGGAATATACCTTGTGAACAGCACTTGGTTATCAGACTGAAGGGGGCTCATGATCTTAGGGCATATCTGTTGGTATTAGTAGCACAATGACATGAAGCTGCCTTATACTAAATTAGGCCATGGGTCCATCAAGTCAGTATTGTCTACTCATACTCTTCAGAATTTCAGGATGAGGTCTTTCATATCCCCTACCACCAAATCTGTTTAGTTGGAGACACTGGGGATTGAACCTGGGACTTTTTGTGTGCTAGTAGTTCTCAACCTTCCTAATGCCTTTAATATGGTTCCTCATGTTGTGGTGACCCCCAGCCATAAAATTATACAAGTGTTCTTTCACAAAAATTAAATTGAAACTGACCAATGGCGTGAAGATCTATTGTTCATGATTGTATACAAATTATTTTTTTCCTGGGGTTTCTCAGTTCAACTCTGTCTCTTGTCCCACCATGCCAATCTTGCTCTTTTCTGCTGTTCCAGGCAGACAAAAGCTCTATCACAATCTACCCCGCAAGGCTGTTGTGTGGATGGCGTCCCCCAGCCAAACTGCTTGCCCTGCCGCGACCCCTGTGAAAGTGGTCCCGACCCCCAAGTTGAGAACCATTGCTGTGTGCTAAGCAGAAACTCTACCACTGAGCCCCAGTCCAATTTTTTAATTCAGAGCCCCTTTCTGGCTTGGCAGTTGTTAGCTATTTAAAGACTCACTCTGCTAAGAGGTGGTGGGGAGAGAATATGATCCAGTGATATTTTTTTTGTTAGTTTTGTTCCTACAACACACAACTGAGATTAGTCTCTCATATTCCTGTAAAAGGAACAGAAACTGGTGTGACTGCCCATTCAACAAATGCAAACCCAGAATACACAGAACTACGTGCGACTCACCACTGAAATTAAAGCTAGAATCTATCAATATACATTTTATGAGATGGGGAAATAGATGGAACAAAAAGTGAGACCTGGAAAACACAAGAGCACCACCTAGGCTGGAAAGGGTGACACTGCGGCTGAAGTGCAGGGAGAGCGTGACATTCATTGAGAACCCATAGCATCACTCCCCCCCCCCCCCCATGTCTGGAGACGATCCTTTCAGTGGAGGTCCCTGAACATCGGGGCTTTCCCAAGCCAAAGCACTGAGCCGGAACCCTGTCCCACATCTGGCTGCTGCTGCTGCTGTGCCAAGGTGGCATCCACACATCCTTGTTCTCTAGCAGCCATCTGCATACAGAGCTGGTAGCTTTATTGGTTTCAACAGGACCACATTTGTCCCTTAGGGCAGGTGTTCCCTGCTGAACGGGTAGGGTAGCTGAGATACCACACTCACCTGTAGTGGGGGCAATGCAGAGGAGAACAAGCCAGGGCAGCGTTCCCACCTGTGGCAAGCTGCCTCAGGGGCACAGGGTATGAAATGAATAGGTCTGCTTCCGGGGTTCCTAGTCTAATAATGTCCTGGAGTTATAGCTCATCTCCAGGCTAAAGAAACTGAGAAAATTTCTGCTTTGGAGGGTGGACTCCATAGCATTCTTCTCCACGGAGGTCCATCCTTGACCCAAATCCTACCCCCTTCTGGCTCCACCTCCAAAATCTCCAGGTATTTCCCAGCCCTGAGCTGGCAACCCTATCCTAGTCTGGCTTTCTAGGCAATCACCCAATTCTACCAATTGCCTGGACCAGGCAACTAAGCAACTGTAAATATCCCTGCATTGATATTGAGATGATCTGGAGACAAGATAGACCAGTAGGATGTGCTTGCTGGCATAACAGACAATAGTACAAATGGAGGCCGCCCCAAGCAGCTAGAGCACAGAGGAGCGTGTTAGTGGGTCATTTGGGGGAGGGATGGTTGGGAACTATATTGACCTGCATGTACCTAACAAATCAGTTTCAACAAGAAGTATCATGAGCTCTGTTCCACTTTATCAAGAAACTGCTTTTGCTAACATACTAAGCCTGGTTCATTGAGAAGTCAGCGGGGTCATGACAACCATGATTCCTCATTCATGCTGCAGAAAGCTGGCTCCAAGATGGTCTGTCTTGGTGGTGGGTGATAGGACCACCACAGGAGTGGCAGGAAGCTCACGTCTGCTCCCACCAGCTTCAGAGGCAAAGTGGTGAAGGAGTGTGCCCTCCCACCCACTGTCTTGTGCCACCCTGATTCCAAGTGGTCCACAGAAGGCCTCTGCAGACCATTACTGGAACTGGGCAGGTTGGGAAGTGGCAGCAGTCACAATCCAGCTGGTAGCTTTCTTCTCCGTAGCATCCCCACCTGCCAATTTGGCAACCCAAGAGGACTCTTAGGAGGCTATGTCCAAAAAAAGGAGGAACTGAAGAAGTGCAGAATCCCTTTCCCTCTATTGTTGATTTCCCAAGGATCTTCTTCAAAACCAGAGGTCCCAAACTTTTTGAGCCTATGGGCACCTTTTGATGTGTGGGTGTGGAGGTGCTCATGCCAGTGATTACCATGTCAGATTAGCACTAGGGAACCTTGGGTACAAATCCAAACTTTGTCATGAAGTTCATTGGGTGGCTTTGGGCTAGGCAGCTTAACTCACCTTACGGGGTCATTGCAAGGGTCAAACGAAAGAAGGAAGCACCATGGAAACCCTCTGCACTCTTTAGACAAACAGTGGATTTGAATTTTCAAACAACAATAAATTAAAAAATGCAGTCCTTCCCTGCACAAATTATGTCGAGATACCCATCAGAATCAATTCTGTTTCCTTCTGAGCCAAAGCACTAGAGACAGCAGGGCCTTGGGTTCACTGAGCAGCACACACGGAAATCACTGTTGGGAGGGGGAGGGGGAGGAGGCAGCCCGTCCCTGAAAAGGACTGTTCCCGAATTGACCCCATTGTGTTTGGAGAAAACCAGTAGACCAACCAACCAAACAACCCTGCACACACCTTCCCAGGTGCTCTGGGAGTCTGCTCCTTTGTCTGGGGCCAAGCGTGTGGGCTGCCTGAAACCACCACCAGACAAAAGTTGTTAATTATTACAGTAGTTAAAGAGGTTTGTTGTTGTTTTTCTAAGGAGGAGAGGGGAAAACCCCACACCCCAATGGCACCAGCGTTATGGGGTGGTTATTACTGACCTTGTATGAGCAAGCCTGCCTAGGTAATTTCGGTCATAATTAACGTCTTTAGGCCTAATGGAAGTTTGGTCCATTGGATAAAAGGGGCATTGTTAGTAGCAGTAACTCCTGGCGTTTCTGCTGTGCCGGCTGAGGTTAGAATGACCAGGAAATCTTGACTTTCAATCTGCCATTAGCGTCAAAACAGCAGTTATGCCCAGGAAATTAAACTACTCACCATAGTGAACTTTTAATGTGTGTGGCTGGATCTGACAGCTCATGAGTTATGACATGGGCTTATTCCTTTTTCACTCTCTGTCTCCCAAGTGTTTATTCAGTCTCAAAGCATCAAGGGCAATCTTTTCCACCTCCTGTATTTATTTGTTGATTTGGTGGATTTTTTTGGTGGGAGCGCCTAAGTTTCAAGGACAACAAATACAAACACCCCCCCTCCAATATATTAAAATATCCAAAGGGAAAACTAGAAAACCTAGAAAATGAAAGCAGCAGCAATAATTTAACAGAAAGGGAAATAATGAGCCTGAGCCAGTCTCGGAAAGGTGGTTTCAAAACTGAATAAATAGTAATAATAAATAGTAATAATTTGGACCAAACTAAATTTGGAGGGGGGAACCTGCTTAAAAATATTGAGTAGCCTGGCTGACAAGGGCAAGAACATGATCTGTTTGCTGTCTCAAACCATTGGTATATCTAACCCATACCATTAGCTGGTGAGAATTTCTCCCCTATGAAAATTGTATCTTCAGGTAGGTAGACAGGCTGCGGCAGCGGTGGGGGGGGGGCATGGATTTCAGAGGGTGAGTATAGATAGCCAGGTTGTGAGTGTGGGCTTTAGGTTGGGGGGGGGCAGAAACGAGATAGTAAATATTCTTCCTCCCTGTCAGAGGCATCAAGCAAGGAAAAGCAGACAGGGGATTGGGGATAGAAGCAAGTGGGTTAGATGTGTTGGACCAAAGTAGAAGAACAAAGTTTGAATCCAGTAGCACCCTTAAAACCAACAAAGTTTTATTTGAGTGTGCACAGCACACTTCTGCCAGACTTTAAGCTTTCATGTGCACAGCACACTTTTGTCAGACACAATGTAATGAGAATTACAAGACGGCACATATAAGCAGAGAGTGAGCCGGATTAGTACACGGCATAATGAAGGTGCTTACCACATACAAGGGCCTTACAGAAATAACAGGCTAAGTTTATAAGGTCGTCATTCATTCGGGCTCAACTCTAAGGGGAAAAACACAGTAAAGGAAATAAAAATGTCAAGAATGGACCGATGGATTCCCAGTTGCGGATTGGGGAGGCAGCCTGGAAGAGCGCATGCTTTGTATGCGTGGCACACAAAAATTTGCCCCATATGGAGTCAGACAGTTGGTCAATCAAACTCTCCATTGATTGGAAACAGTTCTCCAGGGTCTCTTTCATGTCACCTCATCAAGTGACTGGAGACTGAACCTGAGTGCTTCTACATACCTCCTCCACACAGCAATGCTTGTTGCTGATTTTCCCATTGCCACTGTGGCTCCTGAGAAAGCTCTATATCAGTGGTTCTCAACCTTGGGGTCACCTGGGCCCTTTCCCGGTGTCACCAGGTTGCCCCTGGAGATTAGTGAGATTTGGCCCGGTGCTGTGGGAGTCCAGTCCTATTTTGCATTCTGCATACAAGCATACTAATGATGCAAAAAATGACATCAATTAAATTTCAGTCCTGTGGGATGGTCCTGTTGTACAATTAGACCAATAGAACCATATAGTTTGACTTAAAAAAATATTGCCAAAGGGAGCAGCACCATTCAGTACAAAGCAAACATGCATCAAAGGCAAACCTTTGGAAAAAATCAGACCAAAACTAGTTTGATATCTGGAGCAGATGAGTAATAGCCCCTTCCTAACAGCCTTCTACTGAGGCTTGTCTCCTGATTGGCAGCAGCTCACCAGGGTCTCCATGTTACTCCTTTGGGTAAGTACTGATGGTCATGATTCTGCCCCCCTCTATGCACGTACAGGGTACATGATACTGAAGGCAGTGTATAGAAACAGTGGGAAAGAGAAAGGCCAAAGGCATTAACCGTTCCTGAGGAAATGCTGCCCTAGTTTCCAGCAGGCGACAAGAATCTGTGCTCTGCATGGATTTTGCTTCCATTCATAAAGCATCTCAAATACCTTCGCAAGCCACAACGTGCCCTTAATCCCACAACAAAATCAAGTCAAAGAGCAATTAATATTCTGATACCTGTGGCCAGCCAAAGTGATATAGAGCTGATGATTTCTTTTTCCATTTTACTCCAGCTGTGGTTACTTTCCACTTTTCCCCCCCTTCAGCCCTTCTCTGGGCAGTGGTTTTGGGAGCATCAGGGTTCACTTCTGTGGGTAACCTGCACTGTTAGCTGTTGATTTAATTAACTCAGCCTTCTCAGTGACTTGACGGTAACGAGTCAGGCAGGGCTGAAAGGCCAGCCCAGATTCTAGCCATAAAATGGGTTTCCTTGTTTGTGGAAGGAGTAAATGAGATGGCCCCTTGGTTTACGCATTGAAGGAACAGCAGACAATTCTATGAAAGGCAATCCCCTTTTTAAAAATGTGCAAACCTCCTGTGCATGCCAGGAGTCTACAAGCAGCAATCCTCCCAATACGTGTGGTTTCCATGTGCTGTGAACAGAGGCAACATGCGTATATGCTGTGCCTTGGTACACATGACCCATGAACAATCCAGTGATCAGGCTGCGTATACTGAGGCCGCCTGCATTCTTCACACAGTATGTTGACCACTTTATTGGGAAGATTTACCTGCAATTGGCAGGCCCCTGCTACATGTGATTGTAATCTTTGAAAAGGCCTTATAATCTCTATGGAACTATGCAAAGCTGTAAACCCTCAAATTATGTGTCTTTGGAAATAATGTGTCTTTGGGTGTGGTTCCTTCGGTAAGAGCAGTGGGAGCAATATTAAATCTACCTTTCCATTTTATATAAAATATATACCTTTTTTCTATCTCTAGCCAATCCATGAAAAGTCTGGAGCATGTAAATCCAAGAAAAGGGCAAAAGAAGAAAAGAACCTATTGGCTAATGCCAATAGTATCACCAACCCCTATCCCCATAGCGACAATTAAAAACATGTGTCAGGTTCTTGTTTTTTTTTTAATAAGACAAATGATGAGTGTAAATTTATCCATATATGTTTGGCTTTGAAATACTGTTTGTCTTAAAAGGCAGGAAGCCCACCCCAGAGAGGAAGGAAGGTAGATGACAGGAGGTTGATCTAGTATTCAACTAGATCATAAGTTTGTGCAAAGCAAGCAGTGGCTATGGGCAGTGCTGAAATGACATCTGCCTCTGTATGTCACATGTTGAGAACATGGGCAGGAGAGCTTAGATATCAGAACTGCAGCCTTAAGCGCATTTACTAGCAAGCAAATCCCATTGAAATACAATGATTTCTAAGAAATCATGATTACTGCACTTTGCATTAGGGTTGGCCGTTTGATCATTCAAAAAAAGATCTGGTCAATTGACAGGTCAAATATTGAATACACTTGGCCAAAGGTTTCAAAAGTTTTAACTTGAGGGCCGAGATCCACACCAAATACAACACTGATTGCAAAAACAAGTAGATTAATTGGAATTGCAAAACCACAAATTAACTCTATCTATCTGTCTTTCTCCCTTTGGGAAATAAACATTGCAATATACTATTAGAACTTTTAATAAATGTTTGGTAATTTTAATGACTCACCTAATGAGTCTTGTCATTGACTTTTATTCTGGCATGCCAGGGGTGGTTTCCAATTCTGAATTTTCTGAAAAGGAAAATAAAAACCTGAACCAGAAATGAAACACTTTGTTTATTTGTTTGTCATATATCACCCTCCCATACCGGCTCAGGGTGGTATACATCAGTGGTAATAACAATCATATAAATTAACTAAACATTAAAATCCTTTAAATTACATTTTGCATTTGAAATTCAAAATTGAGCAATATCATCAGTGCACTCATTTACTGGTTCTGGCGTAGAATTATTTTGATGTTCTCTGTCAGGTTTTTCTGTTGAGGGGCCATTTTGCTGTAATTAAATTACGGGCCCCAATCAAAAGCTTGGTAGAAGAGCACCCTTTTGCAGGCCTTGCAGAACTGTGCCTGTTCCCACAGGGCCCATATCTCCTCTGGAAGCTCATTCCACCAAGTAGGAGCCAGGACCAAAACACTGAGGCCAGACATACCTCCCTGGGGACAGGGAACACTAGCCAGTTGGTATTGGCCAAGTGTAATACTCTTTGGGGGTATAGGCAGAGAGGCAATCCCTTAGGGACACCAGGCCCAGTCTGTGAATGGCTTTAAGGAGAAGAACCAATACCTTAAACTGTAGCCATAGTTCAACTAGAAGATAGAACAGCTGCTGAAGGATAAGTTGAATATGGGCCTCCCCATATTGTCAGGGTTGAGGTGCTCAAGGAGGCAAATGGTGAACTCTTTCTGTTTGGAGGCATCTGCAATTGTAGCAGGTGGCCTAGAGTAGGTGCTCTGCTAAGTTCCTATGTGTGCCCCCTACTGTCGGAAGGCAAAGGGAAAAGACTCCTTCTTCTTCTAATGTGGCACCATAGTGAAAGCTGTCACAGCTATTTGATAATATGTAGGCTGGCAGATCATTGTAGCCCAGAGACATCTGGAGAGCCACAGTTTGGCCACAAAGAGGAAGAGGAAGAACAACAACAACAACAACAACAACAACAGGTTTTTATACTCTGCTTCTCACTACCTGAATGAGTCTCAGTGGCCTTCCTTCCTCTCCCCACAACAGAAACCCTGTGAGGTAGGTGGGGCTGAGAGAGTTCTGACAGGACTGCTCTGTGAAAACAGCACTATCAGTGCTGTGACTTGCCCAAGGTCACCCAGTGGGCTGCATGTGGAAGAGTGCTCTTAACCACTACACCAAGCAGCCTAATCACCAATCCACATGACCAGGTTTCTTACCAAGCATCTAACATAAAAATGTAAAATTTCCATATTTAAAAAATGTATATTGTTTTTCTTTTTCAAGAAAGTCACAGACATACAGACATACAGAAACAAGAAGAAAAGATACTATACACATTATTTTGGGCCCATTATTCATGACATAATAAAATATTAAAGACCTAAATTATCCTCTTCTCTTCAAACATCCTTATTTAAATGTTAACAACTTTTAACCTTTAACATAATCTTTAACACAGTTTATTACTCTATTATAACTTCTATTGTTTGATGTAATTGCAGATAAAACATTATCTTGATTCTGTATATAATTTACTATTTCCCTCATTTGAACATATTTCTTGCTATAAATTCAACTACAAAGACAGAAATCTTATTCTACTATCATTCAGAGTAACTATAAAATAATATTAATTTCCAGAAATTTGGCATAGATTTTTTACCTTGAAACCTTTCTCTCCAAACCCTCCCCTGAAACAGAAATTTGGAGGAAACTTTAAATATAAGCAATATTTACTTTCTTTTAAAACTTAAACTTCCTTTATTGAATGAACAGTTTAAAACATCATTTACAATTTTGCATGTAAAATTGTACTATGTGGCATATTTGTGGAATTCAAAATCATAAATAGCTTAAATTGTTTTAAATATTCAAGAAGTAGTTGCAAACTGGCATACTCCATGGTACCATGCTGCATGTACCTTTAATTTTTGACATCTGAGGGACAGAAAAAAATAAAATTTGAAACTAGAAAACAAATTATTTGGTAAACAAAAAAAGTCTTCTTTTCTCTCATAGAGCCACAGTAGGTGGCATGTTTGGATATTAAACTAAACATTTTAACACTGAGAACACTAAACCCTTTAAATAATGTATTATCAACACATTTTGTTTAAATGTAATAAACAATTTTAAGTGTGCCCCCAAATTTCCAAATCTTTTCATTAGAAAAATCAAGAAAGTCCTCATACTTTTCATGTTGTACATTTTCAATGAGTGAAACGCTTTGTAAGCCAGGATTTGCCTTAGTCAAAAAGAGACAATATTTCATAGGACTTTTGTTTCAGTTTCCTATCTTCCCCCAAATTTCCCATTTTTCCACTGAGATAATTTACAAAGCCTCAAACTTCTTCCTGGTATATGTTCTCTGTTTGAAAAGCCTTGCTTTAAGAACTGTTATTGCTATTCTAGTAGGGATCCCCACCTCAGAGCTTTCTAAATTTTCCAATTTTTCCTCCGGAGAATCTGGAGGGGAAAGCGCTCAGAATACACCTGCCTTCTTCTTGAGTTTCATTCTGGACCTTCATTCTAAGGAGAGCTCCAGTGCCTTACGAGGCTCAGCTTGGCTGCATCTCCTGGGCTGAAGCCACAACAACATCCTTTGCTCGGGGCCAGAAAATACCTTTAACCACTCCTGCTAGTCCCCCTCCAAGGGAATGCCAGATTTCCCATGTGCTATTTTTTGAACAGATTCAGAACCAGTCTGAATGTTGTCAATCTCCAGTGTTATCCACTGACTCTTCTTCAGCTGGAAGCAATGTTTCCGAACCTGAGGGCATGTATATGTGTTAAATTCACACCCACACCTGGATACCATAAATATATCACTTCGTAGAACATGAAAACAGGGTGGTAAAGCAATGCAAGTAAATAAACGATGTTGCAGCTTAAATTTCTTTGCCGGTTGACCCCCTTCCCAATACACAAATAAACTAGAAAGGCTTCCTTCCATGTTGCTTGTGAAAAAAGAATCATGTTGGCAAAATTTCACCTAGTTTTATGCAAACATTTGCATGTCTTCATTAATCTCCCCCCCCCCAATAAAATACACACACACAGTCCTTGCTTCTGAACCATATAGAAATGAATTGATATGTCAGGAATGAATTGCCGAGGTCATTAAAACTTCACACAGTGTTGAATCGCCGGTTTTAAACAGCAGCATGCTCAAGAGGAATGAAAGTGTTGGGCTGAGGCTAACACATCATTCTGTTCCCCACATAATGGCAGGGAAGTTTTAACATACACATCTCAGAGAGAAATGAGGGATGTTTTGATTTTGTCTATGGGTTTTGGAACAGGATAACTAATTTGGCTACAGACCATACAAAAATGCAGTAAAAAAACAAATTTTAAAAGCTGCTTGGCATAATAAACCATCAGGCTAAATCACCATGTCTAATAATAATAAAAGAGGTGGCTTGTGCCTATCACAGGAATGGCAAAAATTGGCCACCAATGGCCAATTCCTAGATATATCAAACTAGCCAGAGAGAGAGACTTGGAAGGGCAACCATGAAATTGCTAGAAAAGATACTGAAATGTAAAGAAATATTGCTGGATACCAAGACAATTTATTGTACAGCATTCTCTACTACCATCATGAGTGTAAAATCTGGACATTATGAGAAAACAAAGATTAACTGAAAAAGTCAACACTGCTAGGAAAAGTTAAAGGCAGGAGGAAAAGAGGAAGAGCCAACATGAGATAGATTGACTCAATAAAGGAAGCCAGGGACCTCAATTTGCAACACCTGAGCAAGGCTGTTAACTATGGAATGTTTGGGAGGTCATCAATGCATAGGACTGTCATGAGTTGGAAGCAGCACACGTGCATATTAGAACTAAATCTTCATAAATGAACTAGGGGCAAAGCCCATTGCATTCAGGAATACAATGGGTGCTAGACTGGGTGGGGGGGAGTGGAGTAGAAGAACTCTGTGGTTGCCCTCTCCCTCCACCCAGGACCTGGAAAGACTGCAGGCTGGAGGCCCTGGGCAGGGAACTCACCTGCAGGAGCAGCTCTCATGTAGCAGGAATCCACAGCCTCCAAGCCTCTGAGAGAAATGGAAGGAGGAGGGGGTGGTCAGGGGTGGGGGACGGAAGGTGATTGGCTGGCCACTGAACAGACAGGCAAGCCGGTTGGAGGAGGAGGCACTCAGGAGCAGGACAGCCACCCTGAGTGGGTGTTAAGTGCTGAGTGACACTTAAGCCATGAGACCAGTTCCTCCTCCAATCCCTTACCAGAAATATTAAGTGGAACAGATTACAAGGAGTGAAAAAACCTGATGAGGATTGAGCAGGTTCCAAAGGAATGTTGAGGGCACTTGAGAGAGTTAAATCAGGGACAGGCAACTATAATAGGCCTGAGAACCAATTAAACTGCGGCGACCTTGCCGTTCCAAATTTTAAAACAGGCAATCATCTACTAACCATTCCCCCCTACCCCAAAAAATGCCCTCAGCTTTTGATTCAGGGAAGCCTCACTAAACCTCTTCCAAAACTCCCAGCCATTCCCTTTCCCCAACAGCCTCAGGACAGTCTCTTTGGTTTGGCTTGGCCTTTGAGGAAAGCTCGTTGAAATTTGCATTGATTTGTTATTTATCTGACGGACAACAGAGGGGGGGGGGAGTCGTAATTCTATGCACTGGGGAGATTGAATTCCTGTATCACTGTTAGCTACATTAACTTGCTTCCTGGATTTCGATTCAATTACGACAGCATTCCCTAGCATTAATAAATCAATACGGATGCCATTTTGATACATATATTTGAATGTCTTTCATTATAGACTTCAGGGGCAGGGATTAGAGCTGGCGGCAAAGTTAATGGGACATGACAAGGCAGATCAGGTTGGGTAGGTAGAGCTCTGAAGCCGTTAGCTGTAATTGCTTTCTGTTGCTAAAGATTGTGCCAGAGATATACTGGAGTTGTTTAACTTTACTTTGGTTATGGCACACAGAGAGAATTTGAAGCCTATCCCCCCCCCCTTTATGAAAACTTGGAAGCAGGGGCTTTGGCCAGGCATCAGGTGGGTTCAGGTTCCAAATTCACTGGATTCAGGTTCTGGAGAATTTCAACTCTGCCACCTGTCCTACCAAGCCGAGTTTTTAATGCTTATGCCTGCAAATATGAAGAATCAATTTCCTACTGCCCAGTATTTGGGGGGTTTGGCATCAGACAGGTATCCAAATAATAATAACAGCTTTTTTTTGTACTCCACTTTTACGACCCCAAAGAATGTCAAAGTGGCTTACAATCACCTTCCCTACGTCTCCTCACAACAGACACCCTGTGAAGCAGGTGGAGCTGAGAGAGGTCTGAAAGAACTGGGGGGTTTCCGCACCGGGATCCTTGTAGCAAATTGTTTGCTGAACGAAAAATCGCCATTTAAAATAGTGCAATTCATCATTATGCATACCTGACTTTGTAGTGGAATCCAGTTGCGTTTCTATCGTTTCCCACAAGCTTCCGGTCTCAGCAAAAATCGCTAGAAAGGAAGCGCTATTGCCGAGCTCGTCCCGCCCCTGGCCGTCAAGCAGCCAATGGGCAGCCGTTAGCATGCTCCCAAACAGCCCCTTTCCCTTTAAGAAAGGTTTTTTTTAAAAAAAAACACACCCATTGCAACGAATATGTGTTGATTCGTTGCAACGGAGAGACCCATCAGCTGGCAGGTGTGTTTGAGCTGTCGTTTCATCGTTGCCACGCTCCCCCCAAGTGAAAAAAAAAATCCCCCCCCCCCCTCACGGGCCCGATTTTCAGCCGAAAACAGTGTAAAAAATAAAGGGAAAATACATCAGCAAACGGGCTTCTCCGCTGGCAGGGGCTCCTGGGAATTGTAGTCCATGGACATCTGGAGGGCCGCAGTTTGACTACCCCTGTTCAAGGCCATACGCGTCAGGGCACAGTGTACCTCCCCGCCTCCCTGCCTATGGCCCCAAAGCAGCCATTTTCTCCAGGGAAACTGATCTCTGCAGTCTGGAGACGAGCTGTAATTCCTGAGGATCCCCAAGTTCCACTGGAGGCTGGCATCCCTAGTGTTCGCACATAAGCATTTGTGCAGTGGAGACAGTGCATCCATTCTCTAATCAGCCAGTAGCCGGAAAGCAAGAACTCTCATTGACAAAGAACAGGACCTGATGGATGAGACACGCAGCATGGGCCCTGAGGCGTCCTCCATCATAATAGGTAAGATCTCCTTGCAAATGGAGATCTTCGCCTCCCTTGTTCTCTATCCCTTTCTCCCCCTCACAAATTGATTAGGACAGTCCTGATTGCCAATTAAGTGACTCAAAATCCTTGCTGCTATATCCATTCCTTTTACTGCTAGTTCCTTAAAAAGATATGAGCCTTGTCATTTATCACAATGCCTCCTGGAGACAATAAAACAGGCACCTTCCAAAGGGCAATATTCATCTTTTAAAGGACTTAAAAGCATTTCTCAGTTATGAATGGCCTGGAGGGAGTTACTCCTAATGCATCTAGGGATAAATAAAGATGGAAAATAATAGCATATCAATACTGTTGAAGCTAAGCTCTGGGTACAGATAGGGATCCCCCCCCCCCGCCGCTGCATGTTTAGGCAGACAGATGATTGTGTTTAGGTGCCTAAAGATACTATATTTGACATTTTTTTTGAGGGGGAGAAATTAGTTAAATTCACCATCTACATCTTTTCTCTGGAATCTGCCATGGATGAAAATACCCCATGTAGTGGAAGTCTTTTAATAGTTCCTCACTCCCTCCTGAAAAAAAATGGCGCCTTTATTTTTGAATTTTTAAATTGGGCTTTTATCATTATGATTCTGCTAGTTAGTGGGGTTCTTTTGGTGGCTGTGTTTATGCTATTTCAACGTTGTTTTTCATTTCTTGTTTGTTTCAGTTCCTAAGGACTTTTTAGAAAACTGTAAGCTGTTTTAAGCATGAGTTCTGTTGGAAAAGCAAGACAGATGTAATTCTGTCAAAAATATAGCAATTTCATGTTTTGAAACATCAAATCCTAAAAGGCACAATGTCCATGCATACTCCCCCATCCCTGCAATCGTTTCAGGTTGTGATTCTCTTTCCTAACCTACTTTGATAAATTATACTGCGGTTCAAGGGAAAAGTCATGTAAGAAAGCCCTGTTTTGTAGTCAGCTGTGGCTAACTGCACAGGAATAGAGCCAGTAAGAAAATAGTAACTGTGCTCCAGCTTCATATTTCTCCCCCTGTCCAGTTAGCTGGCATATCTCTACATCCACATAAACAAATTCTACATTTGCAAGGGGAGAGATTCTGTTCAGAACTAGCTGACTGGATATATTATGCCATTTTTTATGAGATTTTATTGGCCCCAAATGAATATCGGACTGTTAAATTGCTATTCTTTCCAAACAAACAAGCTGCAGGAATAGTCATATCCAGTACAGGAAGAAGGAGGCAGGGAATGGATGAAAATATTCTAATTAAAGCAATTAGAACTTGGATTGATCTTTGAAACCAGGTGGTTTTGCTTTAAGGGGCACTTTAATCCACACCAATGGAGCATTTATGCACATTTTCCATAGCTGATTTTTGGAAAATAAGAAAGCAGGTGATCTTTTTAATTAAGTTGCTCTCAGCCCGACGCTTAATAGCCCAACCTGAAGTGTGATTAATCACAAGGAAGTCCCATGTGTTCAGTCAGAGCTTTCTCTGTGCTGCTTTATTTCTCTTTTAGGCACAAACAAAATATGATGTCAGGATACTTTTGCTTCAATCTCCCTTGTTTCTTAAAGAATAAATAGAAGCCAACAGCAGTGGAGATTTGAATTACGGCTGCACTCTCTTTGTGAATAAAACTTTTCACTACACACCAGTGCTCATATTACACACATACACACACACACACTATTTCTGTCATCGCAGCTACTTTGAACCTGATTGTAGTGGAGTTAAAGCTGCCACTTTATGCACATTTACTTGGAGCAGTAGTTCTATTGAATTATTTTGAGCTGACATCCAAGTAAAAGAAGGTATCAGGAAGTTAGCTACTGTATTTAGGACTGCAATATTAGGTCATAACTCAATGCAGCAGCATCTCTAGTTGATGATGATGGGAAATTAAACTTAATCTGATCCTTCAGGGTTTTTTATGTCCCCTCATTCTTTCTCCATAATATTTAGTAAATGAGGGAAGTGACTTGACACCCTCACATCTGCTACTGCATGGAACTGGTGAGGAAAAAGTCAAATGCATCATATGATAAGAGCCCTGCTAGATCAGGCCAGTGATCCAGATAATACATACATTTCTCCTCTGATACACTGCAGGATTTTCTATATTTTATAGAATTTATAGTATATTTTTCTATATATACTACTAGTAAAGCCCATTGCATGCTGTAATGCAATGGTTGCTAGCTGATGGTTTGGTGTGGGTTTTGTGCCTCACCTGGAAACTGGTAACCTAAGAGGTTTCTCTGCACACAACAGTCCTGACCCAAATCAGATTCATGCACACCTAGGAGATGTGGGATTTCAGAATAGGAACCTCCACCTATCTGGCAGCCTTACCTCATCTCTGAAATAGGCCAGGGGTGCTATGTGGCTGGTTGGGTGGCTGTGGAGGCATTCTCCCCTTTTGAGGCCCCACTTTCAAACCTCAAGCCTAGAGGTTCCCAGCCTAGAAGTAGCCATCCTCCAGATGGGGCCTGGAGATCTCCTGGAATAACTGCTCATCTTTGAGCTATAAAGATCAGCTCTCCAGGCCCAAACCCCTTAATCATATGAAATCTTCTCTTCTGCACATTTTGTCCAGGTCTGCGATAATCATATGAAGGAATTCAGGGCAGTGTAGGTTATCCCCTCCCACCTCCATTCTGTCCCTGTGAGGATGGTTAGGATAAGAATGTATGACGAGCCCAAAGTCACCCAGCAGGTATCACAGGCAGAGAGGGGTTTGAAATCTGGGTCTCCCAGATCCAAGTCAGATGAGTAATCACCACACTCAACTGGTTTTTATAGCAGAGAAAGGAAGCAAAAATACTTCTGCTCATGGAATGGATTTGTGGGATCCAATCCACAAAGACAGAAAAAGATAGGTGGAGTTTAAATGTTCAGTGGCCCATTTTGAAGAGAGAAAAAAAACAGACCAATGCATTCATTTCTACTTTTCATAAGTTATGCCAAAAACATGGCAGGAGAGGGGGTGGTCACTCCTGCTTCTATTCCGACTTGGAAAAGCTTTGCAGTTCCTAAACTTTGCCAGGTTACATATGTTAACAGCTGCCTTTTCTGAACTCCCACATATAGGTTCATGAACTCCGTACCTTCCCCTCCTTTGGGGCTTGTTTAGCTTGGCCCTTTTGCAGTAAAAGAAATAGAAGGTATGTTCAGTTAATGAACTGCAAGTGAGACGTTTTCTACCTTCTAGCTATATGAAGTCCCATAAAACATGGAAGTTCACACTAGTGTGATGTTTTAAATTGAGCCTGAAGGTAGATTGGAGATGGTTTGTATGTGGACCCCTCCCTTGCTACAGTTTTTCATTCCAGGTGAGGGCAACTTATAACTGAACCACTAACTGATGTTTGATGAGTTTTTTAAAAAGTGATTTAAGGATTTTTTACAAGATTGAAATAACGCACAAGTCAGAATGCAGATGTGACAAAAGTAATGAAAAAGATCAGGCTGAAAATAATGATAAAACAGAGCCCATAATCAAGCATTGCCTCAAATCGATATCAGAATTTAGATTGACAACCAATTTATTTCTTTAGAAAATCTCACAGTGAACACACAGAGCTTTTCCATACATCTTAAAAAATGGCGTTACACCAGTGCACTAAAAATAATCACGCCTCTGGCCATTCCTCACCTTCTGCCTGTCTGTCTGCCGCCTTTTTGCACTCCTTGCACTCTACATGCCTGCTTGAAATGGTGGAAATGTGCTTTACACGCGACTCTCTTATGCCTGTCAATCAAGCGAGGCAACCAATCCCGTTCTCAACTTTTTAAAGGGCCTGAGATGCCCACTAATTTTTTTTAAAATATTCAAACCTCCTCCATTGAAACGCCTATGCATCTTATCATAGATGCATAGTGCTTTTTGAATGCCACCCATTATGGTCTCATGAGTCTTGATAATGAAACAAAATAATCTCATTCCTGAATGGGGGAACTTTAAAGGGGCATGTTTTGTGTGACTACTTGGAGGGGAAAAATTTTTTTTGCTTTACCTGCTCGCTTGTACACCTATTCATTGTTCCAGGCAGTTTGCTTAAAAAAAAAAACGTCCCTGGGAATAGGGAGAGGGAGGCAGGTGCGAGGACATTGGAGTTGGAGACAGCACTTCTTCGCCTCCATACAGTTCTTTAGCATATGGCCTGCTGATTGCTCTCCTTTAGCTGGCACTTTTTAGCTTGGGGAATCAACCTTATGTGATTCCCCAGCTAGCGCTTTAGAATGAAGGATGTTGCTAGTGGTTTGCTGCTTGGATGCTGGATGTTGGCGACGTCATGCGAAACGCCAAAAATGTAGCATCTTCAGCAAGTAAGCATTTCACTATATTTATGGCATGCGGAAAGGCCCACAATAACTATCCATTAGGATAATAAACAAATATAAAATATACATCATAATAAATAGAAAGTCATAAAAATCCATCAGTATCAAAAGTAAGTTAATTAAAATAGCTGTTGTTTTTTTAATCTTGCCTTTCCCCCAAGGGGATCTGGTGGGCACATGTGGTTCTACCCTCTTCGTCTTATTCCTGCATGGTAAGTTAGACTGAGAATGATTGGTCCAAGGGCACCTCATGGCTCAATGAGGATTTGAACCCAAGTCCTCTTTGGCTTCTGATGTGTCAGAAGGGAGTTTCATAAGTGAGGTGTGGTGCAGCCATTGTGCTGCAGTGGTGACAGTACTGTAGTAAGTCCTAGGAGTTCTGTGTTCAGGTTCCTATTATGAGCCAAACTATGTGGTACCCTTTCCCTTTTCACATATTTTCATGTGTTTCCCATAGTCCCCCAGCAGCTGCAGAGAATTACTTCTTTAAAAAGAAAAGGAGAGCCCAAACAGGTTTGGAATGGCGCTGTGGGAGGAGAGAGCTCCTGCCTCCACTTTGAAGCAGTGAAAACTCTGCTGGGGGTAAAGCATAGCTTGGGTCTCAGTCATACACCACACTGGGCAAAAGTAGGCCTGGGCAAACGTAGAACTATAGGAGCTGCTTCTGAACTAAGTAATCCCTGTTGCGTTCTGGGAGACCGTAAAGCTTTGATTTCATCCTAAGGCAGTGGTCCCCAACCCCCGGCCCAGGGACTGGGACCAGTCCGTGGATTAGTTGGTACTGGGCCGCTGCTCCTCCTCATCCTCCTCCCCAGCTGCTGCCTCGGGGGCTGCCCTGCAACTCTGCCGCCAGCCCACCTTTGGTGCTCTCCAGTGGCCGCCATGGCTGGGGCTCTCCCTCGGTGTGGCATTGTGCAGCTGCTGCTGGCAGCGCCCCCCAGCAGGTGGCGGGAAGTCAGGGGCGCCAGCAGGAAAGCAAGTGGAGCAGGGGCTCAGACGGCAGCGGCGACATCCCTCAGCAAAAGACTACCCCCCCCGGGCCTCAGTAAAATTGTCAAACGTTGACCGGTCCTCAGTGATAAAAAGGTTGGGGACCACTGTCCTAAGGGGCTTCTGCTGTCCTTAATTAGACTTCAGTGTAAGCACTGGTTACCAGCTGATACAAAACTGGAAGTGAGAAAATGGGCAAAGGAACTGAGTTTAAATCCTGCTGTCTGCAGGTGCAATGAGTTCTGGAGAGTCTTTGTGCACATCCTTTGAATAGCAATGCAAACAGGAAGTTGATTTTACAGACTTGCCAATGCGATGCTTAAGGTTCGTTCTCCTACAGTGCAGTCCTCATGTATGTTGGGGAACATGAAGGACTATATCATACATGCCACAGGAGTTTTGTAGCTCCCAAACTAACACTGCCGACTCTGGGCACGAGTCCAGAAGGTATGTGTTACCACGGGGTGTTGCTGCTGAAGTTGCCATTTTCTCCTCTTCCCCCTGCCTGCTGCATTTGCAAACAGAAAACACCCAGTGTTGTGCATGCATCCAGAAGGGACAAAACTTCCATTGCACAATGGGATGCAAAGTCCTTCTGTTGCTCCCCAACAAACAGGTGGACTTCAAAATAAATAGATAGTGTGAGCTATGGTTGCTAAAGTCCAAATGAGGTCTAGGTATCTCTTGGAATTACAACTGATCTCCAAAGTACAGAGAAGATACATGGGTAACAATGGACGGAAAGAAGGGGGGGGGCAATCGGGGGGAGAAGAGAAATGGTCAGAATGCAAAGCAGAGGAGGAGGGGTGGATTTCCACAATACTGCATCTGGGGGAGCAACATAATGATGATAGTTGTCCATTTTGGACATTATAGTTACATCCTCCAGGAGCCTACAAACCTGTAAGGTAGGTCAGCAATATTATTCCCCATATTGCAGAAGTGAGATAAGGCCATAAAAGTCCTTATATGGTCAACAAGTTCAGGGTAGAGTAGGGTTGTCAGCTCTGGGTTGGGAAATGCCTGGAGACTTTGGGGGTAGAGCTGGGAGTGGGCAGGATTTGGGGCAGGAAGGGACCTCACTGGAATATAAGGCTATGGAGTCCACCCTCCAAGGCAGCCATTTTCTCTAGGGAAATTGGTTTCTTCAGGCTGGAGATGAGCTAAAATTCCAGGGGATTCCCAGGTCCCACCTGGAACTGGCATTCCAAGGGCAGAGGTGAGGCTGAGGTTTGGAACAAGAGGGCTTTCATAGCTCAGCAGCATAGCCACTAGCCCACAATCCCTCTGTAAAAGCCAGTGTTGTGTGGTGGTTAAAAGCAGTGGACTATAATCTGGGTAAATGGATTTGATTCTCCATTCCTCCACATTCAGCCAGCTGGGTGACCTTAGGCTAGTCACAGCCATGATAGTGCTGTTCTCACAGAGCAGACCTGTCAGAGCTCTCTCAGCCTCACCTACCTCACAGGGTGTCAGGAGAGGAAGAAAAAGCTGTTTGGAAGCCACTTTGACACTCCTTTGGGCAGTGAAAAACAGGGCATAGAATAATAACTCTTCTTCGAAAAGTGACAAGGACATAATCTGTTGTGACTCCATAATGTCTTGGGGCTGAGTCACTTCTTTGAACAACTGCTAGCCTCAGTCTTCCTGTGTAGGCCACTGAGGGAATAAAGGCCTGTGGTACCAGCAGTGAGGTAAATATGTGGCTTCATTCTAAGGCTTTCTCCTGCACTTGGCCAGTGGCTCTTTATTCTCAGGCACCTGTACCCCCTTCTCTTGCGCTTCTACAGAGAGAGAGAGAGAGAGAGAGAGAGAGAGAGAGAGAATTCATTTTTCTATTTTAGGAAGAGGAAATATTTCATTCCAGACCCCATTTCCTGCCTCACAGCTGCAAACCAAAAGACAGAAATCACACACACACACAAACTGAACAAAAATGTCCTTTTCCTTACCACAATGCTGTCAGGCGTTCCATCTGTCCACCCACAAGTCTGAAAAACAGTCACATGATGTCTTGGGGTCCCCACCCACTTCCTCCTCTGAAAGACAAACAGAAGAATGAGTAAAGAAAGGGGCACAGAGAAATGCTCACCCATTCCACACAACCCTTGAAGAGAAGGTGGGCATAACAATTGATAAAAACTCAGCAAACTGCTGGATGATTTCAGGGGACTTATCTGCTCACAAAAAGCTAATGACCTTGTTGTCTGCAACATTAGTGGAAGGTAAACGGGGTAAAATCAAACATGGGTGTAGCTGGTCATAGTTAATATATCATAATATGATTTGGTGAATTACAGGTTCTTTCATTGAGGGGAGTAGCTCTGTATCTGCCCACAACCACTGCCAAGGGGAATATATTAAATCTAGCTAAAATAAATGTTCTGCAGTAAGATGGAATTATTAAATTAGAAATGTAGCATGCCATAAGATTTGGAGAAATGAGGCCAAGAAAACATGGGGAGCACGTCCCACCCACATCAGCATATATTAACTGAAGTTCAATGTCCCAAATCATTCTTTGAACTGTCCAAAATATATATCCTTCTTCGGAATTAGCCAAAAGGTCCAGATCTATGTCCAAGGATTTAATTTTAGAAGCTATTGATTGGAACTATTTCAAAATGTAAGGGTCAGCCGGCAAAAGTGCCACCAAGCTATTTAATGGGGGGGCTAAATTGTAAGTGGAGCTAATATTCAATGATAATAATTCACGCTCGGGCTTCATTAGTCTATCTAGATAGGCACTTTCTACATGTTAAATGCACGTCTCTAGGGTACTAAAGGAAAGTCTTACCTTCTACCTGAGGCAATTTATTTGGAGATGGTGGGGACTGAACCTGAGACCGTTTGTGGGCTCTGCCACTCAGGGCTAACTGCAGGTTTTTATGAGGCCGGAGTGTATATGGAACATGCTGTTCCATATACTCTATCCCCTCTATAACTCTATCCCCTCTGCACACAGAATTACACACAAGCATACCTATTGGTTCCTTTTAATTCTTTCTCCACAATTGTGAATATTCTGAAGAAAGCAGAATGCTATTTTCTTAGACTATGGATTTTGAAATTCTGCTTCAGATGGAAGAGAGCAGCCCAGAAATGTGAACAGGGATAGTCAACCTGTGGTCCTCCAGATGTCCATGGACTACGATTCCCATGAGCCCCTGCCAACGTTTGCTGGCAAGGGCTCATGGGAATTGTAGTCCATGAACATCTGAAGGACCACAAGTTGACTACCCCTGCCATACACAGTGTGGTGAATGGTGTCATGCTTTCTCAGGCATTCTACTGCTGGTTTCAAAAGTCCCTATTCTACAACAAAATAATTTCAAAGGGAGAATCCAATGTGAAATGGCCAAGTTAGGATTAATCAAGAAGTTCAACATTACACCCCCCGCCCCCCTCAGTCTTAACAAGGACTTAGAATCCCTCCCTGACTCTAGGTGCTAAAGTCTTGTCTTCTCCCACTGCTTACAGAAGTTAGTTCAGTTACAACTCTGTAATTTCCTTTTAGGTCTGCTTATCTAGTTTCCTCCGGCACTTTCCTAGATTAGATTTTATGTTAGTTATGCTTTGCCTATTTTTCAATAGCTGGGATTGCTCTGTGCCCACTTTGAGTAAACTTTGCTTTAAACTGGACTTAGTGTTTTGTTTTTTAAAAACTGGCCTTACTTTATAACACTTTCATCCACCCCATTAGGGCTGCCAACTACAGGTTAGAAAATTACTGGGGATTTGAGGGTAGAGCCTGGGGAGGATGGAGTTGGGAAAGGGGAGGGAGTTCAGGAGGGATGTGATGTCGCAGAATCCACCCTCCGGAGCTGCTATTTTCTCCAGGGGAACAGAGTCCAGAGATCAATAACGATTCTGGGAGATTTCCAGGTCCCAGCTGGTAGTTAGCAAACCTGATATCAGAAACCAAGGCTACTCTCTCATAGAAGACAACTGAGGCATTCTTTATTTTTTAAAAAGCTTAGAGCTGTTTATTGTGTCCAAGAGGGTACATCTGGAAACATCATGATAGAAAGTCTAATGCTAAGAACAACTGGCTTGGCCAGTCTTGAGGTACATATAGACATTCCCCTTCCCCCACCAATACACCATTTTCCTGCCATTCTCATGACAGAAGGGCTTTTATCCTCAAAGAACAACTAGAACAAAGTGAAATCTACAATGTTACACCTGGTGGCCAAAAGGCAGACAGATTTACGCACTAGAGCCATAACATGCAGAGTAAGAGAGATTATTGTGATGGCCATCTTCAGCTTCTTTGGAAGAGACTACAGAGTGAGTGAGTGAGTATGAGTACTGAGAACCAGACTCAGGAGAAGGGGATCAGGAAAACAGGATTAGAGCCAGAGGATTCCTAGGGTCTGGTTTGCTTATCACCAGAATCCATGGCATGTAGTATGGGGCTACAGGACGCCTAACCCCCATCTTTCTTTTGTTTGCAGCAAAATGTACTTGCCTGAACAATACAAATTCCATGCAGCAAATGAAGTGACTTCTAACTCACAAAAGCTTAAGTCTTCAAGGTGCCACTGTACTCCTGTTTTATGTTTTCTCAGTGCTCGGCTGGATCCTGGAAACAGGAAGCCTCATCTATTAACCATACAGCCACAGCAGCATAGCAGATGGAGCAATATATATGAAAATGATCAAGCCCGGAGCATGATTATACATCTCAATAGATGAAAGCGATACCCAGGGGCACCATGGCACCTGCCAATTTGTTTCTTGTTATTCCCTTACTGCTAGAGCGTGCTGGTTAAAAAACTGGAAGAAACGACTAAACAGCAAACTTCATTCCCTACCAACTGAATGGCTATCAAATCGCACTGAGCTCCTCTTGGGAAGATATGTGAGAACCCATGACTTGGTCATAAGCACAGACGTTTATATATCTTATATATGCTTAGAAACCGATGTCTGTGGCACAGAGATGCCAATCTCCAGGTGGGACCGGGGGATTCCATGGGTTTACAGCTCATCTCCAGACAACAGAGATCAGTTCCCCTGGAGAAAATGGCTGCTTTGGAGGGCAGACTCCATAGCATTATACTCCACTGAGGTTACCTCCCTGCTCAAAATCCCACCACTCCCGGCTCCACCCCCCAAAGTCTCCAGGTATTTCCCAACCCAGAGCTAGCAACTGTACTGTGGCAGCACAAGGATCAGACCCTACACTGCGGAAACCAAGTGGGCACTCATACCCAAAGCAAAGAGCTGATGTTCTTCTGTCTATGAGTTGCTTCAATACAAGGCAGGAGACATCCCCTTTGTGTTTTCAGGGAGCACCCATTCAGAAGGAGTTGTCTTTACAGTCTTGAAATCTCCCAATATTTTGGGATCAATCCTGCCATTTTATGAGAGAGGGTTGAAAGGCCAGGCCCAGGAACCAACAGGACACCAAGGGATGGCTGATGACCAATGATGTGACATTGTTTCTGGAAGTGACATCAGTCATCCCAAACTCTAATTCATCCAGTACCTACAAAGGTCTGACATCACCAGGCTTCTCCAAAAGTGACATCAGAATGGTATCCAATAGCCTTTCAGAGGGGCAAACCAAACTCCAACTCTCAGAGGGGCAGTGAAAACACTAGCTGGGGCAGAATATCCCCTACCTTCACCAGGGGAAGGAGGCTGGAAATCCTACCTCAACCCCCACAGCCATTTTGTGCTTGGCTCTGACCCAAGGCAGCCATTTTGTGATTGACCCTGACAAAAGACAGCTGTTTTGTTACTTGTTCTGCCCTAAGACCCTGTTTTGTGATTGGCCCTGACCCAAGACAGCCGTTTTGTGCACTATCCTTTCTCAAAATTTCCGGAGTTTACACAGCTCAACACAGTACTCCTACCATAGATTGAAGCAATACATGGTCCTCTCTGCTCATTTCACCAATTAAGCATGATCAGGGTGGAGTAAGCAGTGGGCGGGGTTCTCCTTTGCCAGCTCCATTTAATTGTATTGGAAATGCAAAAGAAACGGCTCATTTCTACGCAACTTCCTTGTGTACACATCTACTCCTGCCCAGCACTCATTTACATCAGACATGACCTTTTGATTTCTCGGGTAGAGTGTAAATTGCATGTCGCCAGCATAAAATATTAAATCCAATTTATATTTAATTATTGATGTTATTATGAATTCCATGGTAATGGAAGCGAGGGCCGGGGAGGGGGAAAGCCACCCTCCTTCCCCCACCCCGCCATTAAACAGCTCTGTTGCATTAGCACTTCTTGAGGTTAGCTAAGTCCCTCCGTTTCTTCTGAGAGGGCATGATTGATGGTTATGGAGAAGTTGGTAAATAGTCTTCCCAAGATATTTTATATAATTATTGTGCCAATAAAAGAGATCAGGAGGCTTCTTCAACCCCTGCTAATTATTTTTGCGCAGGGAAAGGGCACGGGAGGGGGGAGTCATATACGTTAACTCCTTTTGACCCTCCCCTTCGGAGGCTTTTTGCTTTGATGTCCTTCTGGTCAAAGATGCGCTTTGTGAAAACCATCGTGGGTTTTATTAAATAAAGTCAGCGGGAGGGAATAAAGAGTGGGGAACCACAATGGTTTCTGCAGCCGAGAATTTTAACCGAACATTCAACTTTGCTCGGGCAGAGTTTTGACCAATGGATTAATCGATCCTGTCGCTAGTTGATTAGAGCTTAATTTTCTCTCCTGGTCATATATATTTGATGTATTTGATGTTGATGATTTGAGGAGAAATGAAGTCTCTTTGCTCTGGCTGGTGACTCTTAGTTTTCCACAGTTCAGCAGAGTCAACCAGAATTGTTCATTTAAGAAATGTAAAAACATCACTCTCCACCTCAGTTTCCAGACAACCTGAGGGACTTGTCAGCCAACTGAACTCCAGAGGCCTCAAGTGAAGACAGATGTAACAGGGGGAGGGACTCAACCACTTGGCTTCTTCTAGCCTCATAATACGAACAGCAAGCAAAAGGAACATTGGGTCAATGTACCTTAAGATTAGTCAACCATTTTGTCAACCACACTACACTGACTGCACACCACAGGCGAAGACAGATGTAATGTAAAAAGGAGACTCACAGCCTGCCTTTCAGCCACTTGGCTTCCTTCCAGCATCATAATCTGAACTGCAGGCATATCTACCACCAAGTTGAACACTGGGCCAGCTATTTTGTAAACACCACTCAAACGGAACCTGGAGGGCTCAGACAGGTGTAATAGAAAAAGTAAACCCACACTGTTCCCTTCAGCTGACTAGCTTCCTTCCAGGATCACAGTCTGAATGGCAGGCATACATGCCAGCCTTGAGCAGGTTCTTTGCAGAGGCAGTATAGAAATTTTTGAAAAAAATGTCAAATAAATAGATATCAGAACACTGAATGCTAGATCAGCTGGTCTCTCACCCTCTGTTGTGTTTCAGGTGGACTCCCCCCTTTTAAAGCACCTGCATGTGTATTTATCAGGTTTCATTGTTTAAAAAGAGTAAAAAAGCACTGGAGGTCGCTGGGTGTCACGAGTGATAGCAAGTTGATACTTTCTCCTGCCATCTTACAGATTGACCGGAGCTTTTGTTTCAGAACGTGACCCTGCAGAAGAAAGGTAGGTCTAGATCGGTTAAGCTGCATCTGTCAGCCCCACTGCCTCAATATGTGGTCCCTATTCCTGTCTTCTCATTAAAAGCCAGCCTCTTAAGTTCCTATATGTGGAGAATAAACAACAATGCTGTACACTGTACAGCAAAAGCTCTCCTCAACCTCTCCTCAGACCTTTGCATCTGGCTCTTCAGGGTACCACACAACTCTTCCTGAATAAGAGAGACAAGGATGTCTGTCATGTACAGGCCCAGGGATGCCTATACTGGGGACTGAACCAAGATTCGGCCAGGCTACTCACACAGCCCACCAGTTTCTCCTAGTGCAACCCATGACTTTGCCAGTTTCTGTGAAGCTCTATCCCATATCCATAACCAACAATTCTGCTAGGCACCCTCCCATAAACCACCAGTTTCTATTTGGCTCCACCTATAAGTTACACAAGGCTACCCTGTTGTTCACCAGTACTATATTGGTTTTGCCAAGAACCCATCAGATTCCTTCAGGCTCAGTTGGTTTTTTTTTTTTAATTCAGAAGATGAAAAATCCTGGGACACACCCGTTTTGAGCTTCCTGTCCCTCCCTCTCACTCTCCTGTCCTTTTTAATTATAAATTGTGGGCAGAGATTGGGTGTGTGGCTTCACTCCATACCCAAGTTCAACCAGCTTTGCAACATGGGCTAACCCATAACCATGCCATTGCTTGCCCACTCTCAGAAGCTTTACCAGGAGAAAACAGCAGTTGGCATGGATGCGACTGGAATTCGGACTGGTAACTTGCAGAAGAAACCACTCGGTAACAGCACTGATTGTTTTGACATGGCCCACAAAGTTCAGGAGAGCCTTGCAGCCACTCTTGGTCTTCTTGGGCTGGCATGGAAAGGTTAGGCAGAATGGGCTTCTTGCGCCATGGACAACTTCCAGAAGGCCTTTGTATGGAACACTTCATGGTGTCTCAATTAATGGCACAATCTCAGGCGCTGTGGTCACTTGAGAGGCCTAGGCATCCGGACAAGTCATGTGGTCTGTTTCTCTTCCTTTTTGAATTGAACAGTTAGGAGAACAGCCCCCCCCCCCCCAAAATCTCTTGACTGATGTCCCGTGAATACTCTTAGTAGTCCTGGAAGAAGCAAAATGCCAGCAAACTTCACCTTCTGATGGAAAAGCCTTAAGAGTTTGGTTCTTTTAGGGACAAACAAAATGGATAATGAAGACAGGACATGGCAGTGTGGATAGAGAGAGGGTATTTTTCCATCTGTAAACTGCTCCGCGGTATTAAATAAAAGGCTAAGGGCTAAGTGGGAGGAGAGTGGGCCTCACAGGCCAGCCCACGGCTGCCCCCGGGTGTGGGGACGGGGCCCGGGAAGCCGGAGAGCCACCCCGCCCAACGCATGAGCTCCGCTAGCGCCCGCTGTATTTCGACTACAGCGGGCTTAGTTTCTAGTTTCCCATAATACAAGAACTTGGGGTTATCAACTAAAACTAATAGGCAATAGGTTTAGGGAGGATAAAAGAACACACAATTTCAGTGGCATTCACAGCAGGAGGTTGTAGTGAGGCCTCCTGGTGCAGCCATTAAAAAGTTGGTTTTTATAATCTGCTTTTCTCTAAGGGGTCTCAAAGTGACTTACAAATGCTTACCCTTCCTCTCTCCACAATAGGCACCCTGTGGAGTAGGGGGGGCTGAGAGAGCTCTGAGAGAACCCTGACTGACCCAAGGTCACTCAACAGGCCTAATGTGTCTTAGTGGCTTATAATCGCCATCCCTTCCTCTCTCCACAACAGACACCCTGTGAGGTAGGTGAGGCTGAGAGAGCTCTGACAGAACTGTGACTGGCCCAAGGTCACCCAACTAGTGGCATATGGAAGAGTGGGGAATTAACCCCAGTTCTTCAGATTAGAATCTGTCACTTTTAACCACTATACCATGCTGACATAGGTCTGCCAACCTCCTAATGGGTCCTGGAGTTTTCCAGAATTACATCTGCAGAAAGTGGACACCATGGTCTTACCTCCCTGCTGAGCTCTCTCCTCAAACTCCGCCCTCCCAAAACTCCATCTCAAATCTCCAGAAATTCCCCAAACATTAATTGAAAACTCTACCAGTGATTTTAAAAGGAAATTCACAGACAATGGCCATGACAGCAAAATGGAACAATAAGGTAAGACTTATGGTTATTTAGACTCCAGAGACCCTGCCAGTGCATGTGAAGTTGATTCCCCTGCCATGAATGGTATTCAGAGGTATACTGCCTCTGAGAATGGAAGTTCTTGGATACATATATTTATTTCTCCAGACAAAATGTATGTATTACCTCCCCGGTCAACTATTTGGGGTGCCTTTTGCAACCTAAAGAAACAATTCAAATTAAAACTATCAGACTAATTAAGGCTAACATGAGCAGCAAAGGAAATTTAGCAGCTCATAAATGAAATAGCACAGTCCCGGGAGCAAGATACAGCATGATAAAATCAGCTTAAACCCAGGCAGAATGCAGGCCACAAAACTATTTAAAGATATTAAAATGCCCAAATAAAGGATGAGATACTGGATAATGCTCTTTCTATGTGCTTTTGTAATTGGATTTCCCTGTGTAGAACAGGAACATCTACTTCTGAAGTACATTGAAAGTGCATTATCTAACATGTACAAAGTAAGCCTGGACAGCCTGGGCTAATCTGATTTTGTCAGATCTCCAAAGCTAAACAGGACTGGCCTTGGCTAGTATTTGGATGGGAGACCACCAAGGAAGTCAAGGGCTGCAGTACATAGGAAGGCAACTGCAAACCACCTCTGAACTGCTTGCCTTGAAAACAGGGAGGCCAGCCTCCAGATGGGACCTTGGGATCCCTACAAATGACAGCTCATCTCCAGATTAAGGAGATCCCCCTTGAGAATATGGCTGTTTAGAAGAAGAAGATGAAGAAGATTTGGTTCTCATATGCTGCTTAGAGAGCCTCTTGTGGCGCAGAGTGGTAAGGCAGCCGTCTGAAAGCTTTGCCCATAAGGCTGGGAGTTCAATCCCAGCAGCCGGCTCAAGGTTGACTCAGCCCTCCATCCTTCCGAGGTCGGTAAAATGAGTACCCAGCTTGCTGGGGGGTAAACGGTCATGACTGGGGAAGGCACTGGCAAACCACCCCGTATTGAGTCTGCCATGAAAACGCTAGAGGGCGTCACCCCAAGGGTCAGACATGACTCGGTGCTTGCACAGGGGATACCTTTACCTTTACCTTTACCTTTATGCTGCTTAGAGACTACCTGAAGGAGTCTCAAAGTGGTTTACAGTCGCCTTCCCTTTCCTCTGCCTACAAAAGACACCCTGTGAGGTGGGTGAGGCTGAGAGAGCACCAATATTGCTGCTCGGTCAGAACAGTTTTATCAGTGCCATGGCACGACCAAGGTCACCCAGCTGGCTGCATGTGAGGGAGCGTGGAATCAAACCCGGTTCGCCAGATCAGAAGTCTGTGTTCTACACCATGCTCCTAACCACTACACCTCTTTGGAGGGTGGACTCTATGGCATTGTACTCCTTTGAGGTCCTGGTCCTTCCCAGACTCTACCCTCAAATTTCCAGGAGTTTCCAACCTGGAGCTGGCAGCCCTTCTTCTCCCATTCCCTGCTGGTAGCCAGGGTGGACCTGACAACTTTGTTTGAAAATCCCATGACAGGTCACCATAAAACAGCTGTGACTTGAAAGCACAATGCAGAGGATATTCCAAAGTTGGGGGTCACCACCAAGAAAGCCCAATCTCTTAGACACCTCACCTCTGTAGGCACAGAGAGCTAGGCTTGTAGAAAATTATTGCATCAAAAATCTTTGGTGCAATATTTGGCTTAAATCCATGTGGACAGGATGTCCACCCACCTTGTGTCTATTATTTACAGCTCTGTTAGGTACCATCCTGCAGGAATGGCTGTCAGTATGGGCTCTGCCTGAAGCTCTGCCTTTGCTCCTGAAGGTAAAAAAAGAGCAGGAAAGGATTAGAGGTGCCTGCCTCCGGTGGGACCTGGTGATCCCCCTCCAAGTTCCCTTGGAGAAAATGGCTGCTCTGGAGGGTGGACTCCACAGCGTTAGACTCCACTGAGGTCCATCCCCGCCTCAAATCCCACCCAGGGAGTAGAAAAGTATTTGCAAATATATGCAGCATGCTGTTTCACAATGGGATAGCCTCAAGCGTGGACTCTTTTTGCCTGTTAGGCAAGTTCAGTAACTATCAACTGAAGCCAGGAAATGGAGCCTTCGTTTTCAGGATGAATGTTCCTCCTGAAGTGCAAGGTCAGAGCTGAGAAGAGAAGATATGAGTTTTGGCTTGGGTTGGGCGCTTTGGCCGCCAAAGTGGCTGTTCCACCCCGAAGCAGCCAGCGCTGTGGCACACGGGGGGAGAGGTGGCGCCAGTGCCGACATGCCAGTTGCTCCTGCATGCATGCGCCATCTGGCGTACCGTGGCTACCACTCCCCCCCACGCCAGAGCACTGGCTGCTTCGGGATGGAACGGCCACTTTGGTGGCCAACGTGCCCAACCTTAGTTTTGGCACCCCACTTTATACCATCTAAAGGAGTCTCAAAGCAGCTTACAATCACCTACTCTTCCTCTCCCCACAACAGACACCCTGTGAAGTAGATGAGGCTGAGAGAGCTCAGAGAGAACTGTGACTGGTCCAAGGTCACCCAAGTGGCTGCATGTGGAGGAGGAGTGGGACATCAAACCCAGTGCTCCAGATCAGAATCCGTGGCTCTTAAGCAACTACACCACAATGGCAATTTACGAATGGAGCGCTGGAGCTGGGCCGGCTTCCCTTTCACCAGCCCATTTCTTCCAGAAGCGAATTACCAAGAACCGGGCTGCTTGTTCCCACCACCACTTGAGGATTTTCTTAAAAGGCTATTCTCTTTGTCCCAAGAGGCCAGCTCAATTGGCCTTTATGAATAAACTGCTGGAAAAGACAATCAATAAATCCATCAGTCAGACCAGGGAAACAACGGCCTTATTCTACAACCTGTGCTTACATCACAGGCAAAGGACCAAAACTGTGGCAGGGATTCCTGAAAGCCAAGCTATGTGTTTCATTCTGTAAGATGCAACTTTTCTGCTTTTAATCTCATAAACAGCTGCAAGAGGCTGCTGTCAGGAGTGGGGAGCTGGGGGTCTGGACCTGTTTTCACACACACACACCCCTTCTTCAAAGGGGCTTTTGCATTGCCTTTAAAGAAATGATACAAGCAGATCATCACAAGGAAGCGCCAACAGGTTTCTAGTAGGAGCAAAGTTAGATGTTTAGTGCTGACATGTGATTTGACAAAAATGAAGTCAAATTTGGAATCTCCAAGGGCTGAAGCGTCGTGCTTCCCAGCTAGTCATTTTTTGCAGTAACATTTATTGTTTTTCATTGACTTGCTAACAGGAATCTTGTGCTGCAGAGTTTCACCCTTGGAAGTCCCCTTGGTTGCACCTTTCAAAGTCCATTACGGTGCACTGGATTCAGGACATCTGTATTCATTTCTTACAGGTTGAGAATGAACCACATGTGACACCAACATAACCATCATTACCACCTCTAGCCATCATTTCTAAAAATCAAAATAGTGGCTCCTGTTAAGAGTGGAGTCATGGCAGAGGGAGAAAAGATTTAATCTATCCCTTCTCACACTAATCCTGTTCAGAAGTTACATTGAATGCACGTAAAAATCTGTGCCCTTCGTTTTTCTTTATTTGTGTGTTATGTACTTCTCATGTTATAATTCAGTGAGGTATAATGCCATGCAGTCCACCTTCTATGTGGTTATTTTCTCCAGGGGAGCTGATCTCTGTTGCCTGGAGATGAGCTGTGATTCCAGGGGATTTCCCAGGTCTCACACGGAGGGAAGAGAAGCCTAGTCTTGTTTGACTCCATTGACACAATGAAATATTTTTTGAAGAAAGGAATTATATTTCCAGAAATAGCTTTCCACCAGTAGCTATTCAAGTTCATTTTGGAAATTTCACTGGTCTGAACATACTTTCATTTGTTTCTGAAAAAGGGTTTTTGGTCACAGTAAACATAAACAGTCTTATATATTATCTATTTCCTTTTTCTTCCGCTTCCTACAGGATTTTCTCCAGCTCACCTGGAGACAGGCATGCCTTGTGCTGTGGGGAAGCAGGAACAAAACCCACTTTCCCACAGCACTGAACCAGAGACACCTAAGCTGTGTGTAAATGTCCCTAGACAGGCTGCCATAAACCAAACCCCATTTTCCCTCCCCTCCACCAATTAACTACTTTCTCCAGCTTTCCACATGGTCCTGCTCTGCACTGATGAAGGAATTTGGCTCCAGTTCTCCCTGGGGGTGGGGAGGGGCTAGGCATGAAGCTCTCCAATTTATTCTGGCACCCGCACGGGACCAAAGTCCCAGTGTCATCATCCAGCTCTCCTCACTCCAAGGCCAGGCCTGCTTGGCCTCGCTCGGCTTACAAGCGTCGAAACATTGCTCCGTTCCACTGGGGCAAGAGCTTGATTATGTTATTAATTAAAGCAAGATGCCGGGCCGGGAAGATTTATTTTCTTTTCCAGATCTTTAGCAATAAACGCCACTCAGGGAGCCCAAAGGGCCATGTCAAGTTTGGTCGGCTTCTGAAGGAGCTTTTTGTTGCTGGCTGCCCCCACCCCCCCCCCACCCCTTGATTTCAGCTGGACCCAGCAGGCCCAGCCCAGGAAGGAAGTCGGTGTTGTGGCAGGCCTGCTCGGCTTCCCCTCTTCCTCCTATGAGCATCACCAGACATTTCTAAGAACTGTGCTGCAAGTTCTCTTCCTCTGCAGCGTGTGTGCACAGGGGCTTGTTCTTCTGTCTTGTGAGAGGGATCTGACACTGATCTTCCCTTCCTTCTTCTTTGCAGCTAGGATGTGCCCGGCATGTTCATTATGGGCAGGCAGTGTTGGGGGACTTTCTGCAGTTGAAACGAGGATGAAGAATGTGCCGCCCAGTTGCAACTGATTCATGGTGATCCTATCTGCAGGGTGTTCCAGGCATGAGATGAGCAGAGATGGTTTACCATTGCCTTCCTATGCATAGCAATCCCGCTGTCTTCCTTGGTGGCTCCCAACCCAGTACTGACTGAGCTGACCCTGCTTAGCTTCCAAATCCTAGCAAGCTCGGCCAAACTGGGCTTTCCTGGCTGTGTGGGTTCGCCAGTAACTGTGGCTGGCATCTTCAGAGGCAGGACATGGCAAAGTGTGGACATAAGAAACACTTCCCAACGGACTTGCTAATGAACTCCACCCAGACGCAGGAAAAGTTCTTCCTAGTTCCAATCCATCCCCTGGGAGACTCCCAGATAAAAGAGGAATGTGATACGTTACACACACACACACACACCAAGAAGTAAGTAAAATGCCCAGCACCTCTTCTCACAATCTCCACACTTCAGCATAGAGAGATTCCCCTCTTGCCATGTCTTACCTCTGAAGATGCCAGCCACAGCTGCTGGCAAAACCAGACCACATCCACACAACCCAGAAAACCCACAACAACCAGTTGACTCTGGTCACGAAAGCCTTCAACAGCTCATCCAAAGATTAACCCACTGAACGCATAATGGGAGGCCATTTTAAGTTGGGGGGGGGGGCTGAGACCGTGGATGTAGTGGTTAACATAGGTGAGAATTCCAGTCCTCACTCCACCATGATGCTCACGGGGTGACCCTAGGCCAGCCTCTCTCTCTCTCTCTCCCCCCCCCCATCTTGCAGGTTTTTTGTAAGAACAAAAAGGTGAAAGGAGGATAGGGACGTCATCCTACAGGTGATGGCTAGATATCTCCTGGGATTACAACTGATCTCCAGATGATAAATTCACCTGGAGAAAATGACTGCTTTGGAATATGAAGTCTCTCCCTGTTCAAATCTTACCTTCATCTCCAGGTATTTCCCAACCTGGTGCAGGTAACCCTATGGAACCTGCCAAAATGGCATCTCTGCAGCGATTCATCCACAGGTCAGACTTGCCAAGTGAATTCAGTGCTTGGCATTTTCCACCACCACCTACAGTTGCACAATTGGCCCTTTTCTCCTATCTCATTCCTGCCACTCTCAGGTGACCTGTGGAAATGCAACTAAAATCAAATGCACATTCTTGAGCATCTGTTACGGAAAGGGAGATACTAGGCTTCATGGGCAAATGTGACGAAAGAATAGATGTTGGCTAACGAGTGGCCGTGGTCAGTGAGACTGATTTTATTTTAATGAACTGACTCAGAAGGATCCAGCTTACCTTGATTCAATTTGGCTTGGCAAATCCTGCTAAGGCAAAAGAAGGAGGTCCACAAGCAAGAGGAGAGGGGAGACCGAAGAGAGTAGAACAGCAACGGAAGCCATGATGGAAACAGTAGTTCATCGTCGGTCTTCTCTGCAGTCCCACATGGGTTTGGGTTTAGGTGTGGCCAAGAAGGTTGAGAAACCTGTACAGGGTGCAACAGGAAGCACAGACTTATTTGTTCCACCTTCCTCTGGCATCATCCCTAACAGCCAAGGAGACGTAGGCAAGACATTGCTCAGGCACACAATCCTCACCAGTTTATAAGGGGGGGGGGAATCAATGCTCTTAGTAGAAGTTTTCTCTTTGGCTGGGCTAAACTAGGTACTCAAGCTGAAACAGACTCTGCCAACCAAAAACTGGAGATTTACTTTCTAAAAATGCCACCAACCATCGCCCATTATTTCCAGGTAGCAGAAGTTGTACCATCATGCAGGGACAGTGATTACACCACCGCCCTTCTGTAAGTTCCTGCCTCTCCCCAGGTTTCACTGGTTGCCTGGTAGCCCTATTTCAAGGGTCTCTAGTAGAAGACTTCTATATAATCGATTACCTGTTCCTTTTAACAAGAGATGCCGGGGATTGAACTTCAGACTTGCTGCATAGAAAGCAGACGCCTTACTACTGAGCCAAGGCTCCATCCTCGTGCACACTCAAGTGACACCAGCACAAGACCCAATAACAGGGGTAGTCAAACTGCGGACCTCCACATGTCCATAGACTACAATTCCCAGGAGTACAATTCCTGGGAATTGTTGTCCATGGATATCTGGAGGGCTGCAGTTTGACTACCCCTGCTAGGGCTAGTTTATCCGCATACCTTTAAGATAACATAAGCAACAATGAGCCAGCTGTGCCCCCCTGTCACCTGCAAGGCCAACAAGAATATAAGTGGACACAAATTCAGACACTGAAAATGGAAATTGAAGCCAGTGAGGTAGCATTTCAGCCTATCTGGATGGTCAACAACAGATTTAAAGGGTCAGGACAAAGTTTGAGTCCAGGAGCATCTTTAAAACCAACCAAGTTTTATTCTGGTTATAGGCTTTTGTGTGCATGCATATTTCTTTAGATAAACGGTGCAGCATTTCAGAAGCTGGGTTTCAAAGAGAGGCTCCAGCAGGAAACGGCAGAGTTGGAATCCCGAAACAGATTTGGTATTAATAGACTTGGACCCAACAGGAACTCGAGGCGGTTAATTGTCTCTCTTCTTTCAGATTTATGTATACTGTTCAGATGCGTCCTACATTGCTCAATCATCAACAGCACAAGATGGTCCACACCCACACACTGCTTGGATCCTTTGCTCTTTTCCACTGATACCCCACCACCACTATGCATACATACACAGCTACCCTTTCTGCTGTTTGTAGCTTTGGATATATAACTACACCATCTGACTGTCAAAATTAGTTTATTGGTCTTTAAGTTGCCACAGGATCCCTGATCATTTTGATTAATGATGATTCACCGCCTGGCAATGTGTACAATTCAATTTCTTGATGTTAGCAACTAAGCCAATGTGGTATAATGGTTAGAGTGCTGGCCTAGGACCTGGGAGATGCAGGTTCAAACTTCCACTCTGATCATTCCGCACACACTAGATAATGCATTTTTAATGTACTTTTGCAGCTGGGTTTTCCTGTGCTGAACAGGAAAATCTTCTAAAGTGCATTGCATTGACCAATGTGTGCAGAATGAGCATTATGGAATCTTCCTTCATGATCTTGGACAATTCATTTCCTCTCATCTAACTGAGATGGGAAGATCCACATATGACCGCTGCACCAGGTCTCCTTGAAGGAAGGGCTGGATACACTTACACATGTGCCATCAAGTTGCAATCAACTTCTGCTTACTCCAGCAAGGGGCTGTCAAGGCAAGTGAACAGCAGACGTGGCTTGCAATTGCCTTACACCGTAGGGCAGGGGTAGTCAACCTGTGGACCTCCAGATGTCTGTGGACTACAATTCCCATGAGCCCATGCCAACAAACACTGGAAGGGGCTCATGGGAATTGTAGTCCATGAACATCTGGAGGACCACAGGTTGACTACCCCTGCAGTAGGGTGTTCCATTGTGGTCTCCCAACCAAGTACCAACCCAGCTTGGCTTCTGAGATCCGAGAAGTTCAGGTGATAACATGCCACCTTCCCTCTCAAGAGCAGGATTATATTGCACTAAATAAATAGTTCTTAAGATTCAAACGTTTCTATAAGCTATTTTAACATTACCAGCTTCTCAGTCCTGCTTTGCAATAACTGTCAGGCTGCCTTATAGCTGTCCCCACAGACGATTTGCGCATTACAAGCAACTGGGCCATGTGTCTGGCCTGTCCTCTCCTGGCAAAACCCATCATTCACAATCAATGTACTTTTTTCTGTGGAAGTTGCCATATAAGCTACTTCCAAGCATCCAGCTGTCTGTTAATATTTATTGACAACTAAAGTGTGTTGTCAACACAGACATCGGCAAGGCATAAATGCAAGAAGAGCAATCTTCTTTTTAAAAGGGGGGGGAAAGCCTTGCGTTTTGCGGCAACTAAAATGCTTGCTTTTGCTTCTTCCCCTCCTTCTCTCTAATTTTAGTGAAAACTGCTGTGCCCCCAAGCCAGGAAAGTAAGCAATGTGGTCATATTTTCAAGAAAGGGGCAGGCGGGAGCAGATTCTGAATGCGTCTGAGTGGGGGAGACCAAAGCTCAGCACCTAGCTGTCTGTCATTAGGACCGGCCGAGGGGATGGGCCATGAAGAATAGCCAGCTCCCTCTCCGGTGACCTATTAGAGTTAGAATTCAAACCATTTCCAGTCAGTTTCTGGAATATACAGTCCCAGAGGTGGGACTACACATTATCACAAAGGCTGCATTCAAACTAGTTGAATTAGCACAGACAGATTCCCCCCCCCCTTTTAATGGCTGATCTCCATTTTATTTAATGCAAAGGAGAACTGAGCACATGAACACATAAACTGCCCTTTACTGAGTCACAACAATGTTCTGTCAAGGCCATTATGGCCTACTCTGAATGACAGCAGCTCTCCAGAGTCTTAGGTGAAGACTTTTATATTCCCCACTAACAGGTCCTTTTAAGAGGAGATGTAGGGAATGAGCCTTTCTGTGTACAAAGCATGTCCACAGTCCCACCCTATGAATGTGAAGTTGCCTCATTCCAAGTTAGGCCATTGATCTATCACTGTCAGTACTGTCTACTCTAACCGTAAGCCGCTCTCCAGGATATCTATTGGAGGCCTTTCACACCCCTGCAATCTGAAATCCTTTACTTCAGTGGTCCCCAACCTGCGGGCCGCGGCCCGGTGCCGGGCCGCAAAGGCCATGGCACCGGGCCGCGGCTCCCTCTCCCCGCCCCGCCCCCGCAGTAAAAAACTTCCCAGGCCACAAGCTTGCGGCCCGGGAAGCTTCTTACTGCGGGAGGCGGGGAGAGGGAATCAGGGCCGGGCCGCGCCTGTGCGGGCCACGCCCGATCCGCGGGCGCGGCCCGATCCCTGGGCGCGGCCCGGGCGCGGCTCGGGTGCGGCCCGATCCGTGGGCGCGGCCCACGGGCGCGGCGTGGGCGCGGCCCGATCCGTGGGCGCGGCCCGCGGGCGCGGCCCGATCCGCGGGCGTGGCCCGCACGGGCGCGGTCCGCGGGGGCGCGGCCCGATGCCCTGCCGGTCCCCAGCCTCGGAAAGGTTGGGGACCACTGCTTTACTTGCAGATGCTGGGACTTGAACCTGCGACCTTCTACATGCAAGGCAGCTGTTGTATCACTGAGCCATGGCCCTTCCCCAATAGGCGATACAGACCACCCAGTAAATATAACAAGTGGATGGGATAATGGAGGAACAGAGGCCATGTTAGTCAGTTTTTGAAAAACAAGATGATAAGAACTGAGACATACCACACTCAGTGCTGACCACATCCAATACAATATCCTTGAGACTGGACTATCTGACCCATGAAATCACTGGAAACATAATCTAAGGGCCAACTGTCTAGATAGAACTGTCTGGGGAATGGAAGAGAATTGTGTTGCCTGGGAATTGCAGCTGTGAACCTGGGAATTTCAGCTCAGATTCATCGTGAGTTCACCATCTAAGCAACTTGGTGTAGTGATTAAGCTAGCCTGTAAACTGGAGAACTGGGTTTGATTCTCTGGTCTTCCGCACTCAGCCAGCTGGGTGACCTTGGGCTAGTCACAGTCCTGTTAGGGCTCTCAGTTTCACCTATATTACAGGGTGTCTGTTGTGGAGAGAGGAAGGGTATGTGATTGTACGCCACTTTGAGACTCCTTCAAGCAGAGAAAAGCAGCGTCCAAAAAAAACCCCACTCTTCTTCATAGATGGTTTTTCTCCTGCCTGTTGGTAAATCAAATTGTACCATTTGAACCCAGTGGCTCCAAGCTTCAAATCTAGCCTTTCCCATTCTTTGACAAAAGTGGGGGCTATAAAAGTCAACAGACCATGATTGGAGATGTAAGGGTTCAAGTGGGCTTCAGATGTTGTTGGGCAACACCTTCCATCCCTAGGAGCTCTCCCAGGTCCTGAATTGCCTGATTTGGATCAGTTCTCCATAAATTGGCTCTTTGCCTTCTAAGAAATACTTTTGCTCCTTCCTGCTGCCGTAGCTTGCTGCCAGCCAGGGAATAACTTCAGCTTCCAGTCCTGTTTTCCCCAGAAGTTGCACAGTTCCCCATTGCAGCCAACTTCACCAGGGTGTGGAAATGTTCGATTTAGGATCCACCTTCTAGCCTTGCTATTCCGGTTGTTTGGGTGGTTCAAGTGTATCTGAACAGCGAGGTACAGAAACTCACAAAATAATTATAGAAGAGCATCAAAACATTTCCCCTCTAGTCTTCAACAATCTTAATGTATCAATCTAACATTACAACAATTCCAGCAAAAGATTTCTTTGCATTTCACTGGAGCAGTTCGTGGAATTATCCTGGGCAATTCTGCTTTCTAATTCTTTTTTCAGTTTTACAGTCTTGTGCAACTTCAGAGCATTAAGCACAATACGACAAGGTTTTAATTTAAATTATGGCTACATAAACTCTGTCATTTTGGAGTCTTGATAATAATGCATTTTGTGTGCACAAAAATGTACCTGGGATGGAGTCTTCTTTAGGTTATTTAATACTTATTTTTGCCTTTTTGTAGCAATAGAACAGTGATCCAGTAAGGATTAAAATATATAAATTTTGAAAGTTACTCTTTTGAATAATGTAAAAAAAATGAATAACTCAAAGGATTAAAAACTTGTTTTCTTTTTATCTCTAGGAATCTGGGTCTTTGGGGGGGAGCAATATTTATCATATTTTTATCCTGTACTCCCTTCAGTTTTATTAAATTTACCCTATCGGCTGTCAACATAGTCAATCTTTCTCCATAGAGAAATTAGGACAGACATCAAAGATTGACAGTGTTAAAATACCCCAAAACACCAATCAAGATCCTATGGCTGTTTACAAAATTTAATAAATTGCAACCAGTTTTATTCAAAAGTATGAGCAGGCCACTGCAACAACTGCAAGACTGGGAAAAAGCTCTAGACCTGGAGACAAATAAACCATCACCAGTTTGGCATGTTTTTCTGAGCTGGGCGAGGCTTTGTTCAAGTTAAGCTCATTGGGGAAAGACATCAAAGCGTGTTCATGTTCCAAATCACCCTGTTTGCTAGCTCTCCTTTCACACAAGAGTACATGGCTTTTATGCAAGACATAACAGATGCCTCGAAGGTGCATTTCCAGGGGCATCCTTAGCAGAGTTACACCCTTCTAAGTTTCTTGACATTACTGGTCTAAGAAGGGTGTAACTCTGCTTTGGATCACTCTGTTTGGTTTCAAGGAGGGTTTGTAAAAAGACAGTTCAAAAAGCAACTCAGGAGATAAACTAAGATTTATTATTTTCTTTTACTTTTGTGGTTGCCGAGGTTGTTTATGACCTTGTCCTAATAACTCACAAACCCAAATCTGCATTGATCCAAGGGAAGCATTACATTATCCTTCCCCGAGCGCTTGGAGAGAGTATTCCCCTTTCGTTCATTTCCTGTGACACAATGCCCCCAGTTTGTTGGGGGGGGCATGGAAAGGGCTGTGTGCAACCATTCTCAGGGCCCACACACGTACACTGGGGGTGGCAATGTGGTCACGCTCACCAAAGGCTCAGTTCACAAAACCAGACACCATGTACACATGCACCTGAGGGACAGAGGCACGTCTGAATGTGAGAACTACCTGGTGTCCATCTCATGCAGAATCCAGTTTAATTAGGAACCAAGCCAATGTTCCTGGAAGCAGAAGACAAAAGTGGCAGCCATATCTTCTTCCACCAGTGATAAACAGAACTCAAATCTTAGAGTTCAGTGTTCCTGTAGCAGGGGAAGTGGGCAGGAATCACATATTGCTTCCTTAAGCTAAGTCAGCTCGTGGTTCTTCTGTGCTTCTGTTCTTGCAGTGGGTCTCCAGAGTGTTTCTCATCACGTGGTACCTGAACCTTTTAGCTGGAGGTGTCAGGGACTGAACATGGGACCTTTAACATGCAAAGCAGATTCTGTACCATTGAGTCATGGCCCTTTTCTAGCTATTTTATACTGAGATGTTAATCTGTCAAGGCCAATATTATCACCTGTACATGGCAGCATCTCTTCAGGGTCTCAAGCAAAGATATTTCACATAACTTACTATCTGATCCCTTTAACTGGGAATTCCTGGAACTTTCTGCATGCAAATATGCTCTACCCCTGAGTTATGACTCATCCCTTGGAGCTCCCAAGTCAATTCCTTTGTAAATAACACCTGCACAGAGGCCCAATTCAGATCCTATGGCATGAGGGGCTTTCAAGTGTTCCCACCATAGGGTTGGTTCCAATCAGGAGAATGGAAGCAGGGAACGGATGAAACTAAGCTGGGCCTCAAAACAAATCTAACTAGAAGATGTAAGTCTATTCCAAGGTTCACCTCTGCCAAAACCTCACAAGGTGACCTTGCTACTCTCCCCCAATCACAGCATTCTTCAATATGAACAACAACAACAACAGTGATGAAGCTGATGTCCTAGCTTACAGGGCTGTTCTAAGAATTACAATATCAAAGTCCTCAAAGTGCTTTTAACAGGATTGTACTATTTGGTGGCCAAACTGTAACTCTCCAGATGCCCATGAACTACAATACCCATGAACTCCTAACCACCATGCTGGAAGGGGATGAATGAATGAACAAGCATACAAACAAACTCCTGACCACCATGCTGACAGGGAATCATGGTAATTGTAGTTCATAGCATCTGGAGAGCCTTAGTTTGGCCACCCCCAAACTAAGTGGGTTTTTTATACTCTACTTTTCACTACCTGAAGGAGTCTCAGGGTGACTTACCTTTCTCTTCCTCTCCCCAGAACAGATACCCTGTGAGATAAGTGAGACTCAGAGAAGAGTGGGGAATCAAACCCAGTTCCCCAGATTAGAGGTCACTGCTATTTAACCAGACACTAGAACACCCTTGTCCTGTCTTTTTTCTACACTAGAACATGTTTTTCCTACCATTCTTCTTAGAAGCTCAGGTTGGCATACTGGGAGGGCCCAAAGAAACCCCTCTGGTATGGGGAGCTTCCCTGTTTTATCCTCACAGCTACCTTCCGGGGTAGGTTAAGCTGAGAGTGGGTCCTGGCCCAGGGCTCTTTAGTGAGTTTCATGGTTGAATGGGAACTTGAACTCAGGTTTCCCAGATCCTAGCCTGACACTCCAACCACTACACTGCAGTGCTTATATAAATGCTAAAGGAATAACATGGCAAAAACTCAAGGCACAAGGATAGATTTTTCTCTTCTCTTCCTTTTCTGCCCCCCCCCCATTACTATAGCTTAACACAAATAGGTAGCAACTGCACTGGGTTCCAGTGTCAAAAACTGGATTCTTTCACCAAAAAAACCCCCCTGGATCCACCAGCACCAAAAGGTATCTCCAGAGCATTTGCTCAGTGTCCTAGCCAAGATCTTCTAAAGTTCATTATTATTGTGTTCATTTTAGAGTCATTCTGCTAGAAGCATAAGAACCAGTGTCATGCCTTGGCATAAAATTCAAAATGGCCCAAAACTGGTTTGGAGCTACCAAACTAAAGATTGATCCAGAAGGAACAAAAGGTTTGGGAATACAGACTCCTGGGTTGATTTTTTTTTTTTTGCATAAGTCCTAAACTGAGAAGAGCCAAGAGAAGACAACCTTTTCAGCCCCTGCTGATAGCTACCGACATCCTATATTTCTTTGATATATACTGTAAATCTGCTTCATTTTAAATTCACAGTTAATGACTTTAGGCCCTCTTCTGCAGGAAACTCAGCAAGGTTCCGGCTTTTAAAAAGCAAGTGAGTTTCATCAACCAGAAGATGACTAGTGGTACTGCAAAGCCAAATCCCCATTCTCAAGCCACGTGAAGGCACCTCTCAGCAAAGCTGCAAAAATACCTTTTATAATCATTTATCAGCAATGAGCAGAATGAATGGGGGAGCAAGTATTTATTGGAAAGGAAGGAAGGAAGTTTGGTTGGTTGGCTGGATTTGCTTTCTGCCTGGCCAGTTCTCCAGGCAAGCTAAGCGGCACCAACTTTAAAGGAAAGGTGGGGATGAGCTGTACTGTAATTCCAGGAAATCCCTAGGTCCCATCTGGATGTTGGCAACCCTAACTGGTAACTTCCATTTCATTGCATCTGAAGAAATGGCAGAGTATCTGCATTGCATGCAGGAGGTCCCAGGTTCAAACCAGGGTTATGACACGAAGGCAGACAATGGCAAACTAACTTTGAATGTATCTTACTTTGAAAAAAACCTCTGGGGGTCACAATAAGGCACACCAGGACTGCCCATGCCAAGAACTTTGCTGGGGACAACAAAATAACCTGAATTGGCTGGAGCTGACAAAGCAGGAAACAGGCACAACTCAAAAAACTCTGTCTCCTTCCCACAGGACAAATGTAAAGTTCATGTACCAGAAGCCTGCTGTGATAATGCATTGAGGAACTGTATTGCATTAAAATTCCTTCCAAATATGTCCTAGACCTAGGCCACTGAGGAGCAAGAATCATGTGGATCAACACATTTTTGTGCTAGCAGATTTCCTAGACCAGAAGGCATTTTGTCAGAGGACTCCATGTATAGGATCAGAAATGGATTGTATTTCCTGGAAGCTGGGGCCAGGATAAAAAATATGTCCATCTTTGAGGAGACACATTTCCTTTGCTGCTAAAAGCTTGGCACCATTACGTCTCTTGAATGTAGCACATGCATACAAAAGCACATGCATACACCTTGCATTAAAATCTGTTGGTCTTAAAGGTGCCCTGGACTCACACTTTCTTCTGCTTCTGACCAACACAGCTACCCACCTGAATCTATCTCTTTGGAACATGACTGCTTAAGGATGCTGCGTTTGATACAAGATTGCCGCTCTTCAAGTGATCCCTCAGGCTTCCCCCCTTTTTAAAATCAGTTTGATAGAATTGACCTGCATTCCATGAAATTATTCAGCTGCCCATTTCCCCAGTCAAGCCTCTATTAAAAGGAGCAGGGTGTTTTTTTAATCCTGGCCTGTTCCCAACCCTAGTCTGAATGGTCACTGGGTGATAAGAAGAGTCTTGCCTGTGATGGCGGAGTGACCAATGCAAGGCATCACTTGACACAGTAATGACCCTACATGTGCAAATCAGCCCTTTAAAGTTACTCCGGGCAACAAGAACACTCATATGCAAGGCCTCAAGGTTTCTGCGGAATGACTAGACCGGTCAGCTGATATAATGTCCTTGCTACCAGGATGAGCTGTTCACCTTGTAACTCTACTTTGAACTTACTAGGCAGTCTTGAGAATGCCTCTCAACTTAGCGTTAATGTAGAATTTTGTTTTCCAAAATTCATTTTTTAAAAGGTATATGCACTGATTTATTTCTTTCAAAAGAAGAATTTCTCTTTTATTGCTCTTTGTAATTTTCCATTAAATCTCTGTGCAACCTTTTGTAACTTCAGCTCTTCCACGGGGGGAGGGGGGGGTTGCTGGTGTGACATGTAATTTATTTATTTATCCTATGGCACATGTGTCCTGTAGCCAGGAGATCCTGAGATTGTCTGGCACTCAAGCAAGAGATATTGGGACATGGGGCGGCGTTGCTTGCCCACACATCACAATTCTGGTATTCCTTGGAGGCCACTCTTCCAAATACTAGCCAGGGCTACCCCTCCTTTGCGTCAGAGATCTGATGAGATCCAGCTTGCCTGGGCTCTCCAGGTTGGGTATGTTACGTGCTACAGGGTCCTATGGCAGCAGGGCAGGAAGGTTTGGGGCGGTCCTGAAGAGTGGAATTCTGAAATGCTGTAGAATTTCCCTCCTCTCTTTGGTTTAAAAAAGACTCTACATTCCTGATTGGGATGGATTGTTAGACTTCAAGAAGAAACTGTGTAAAGGGGGATTGAGAATTCTTCTTTCCAATACTGGCCTTCCTGATAAGGCCGTAGTAAGGATAACTCACTTATGAATGTGCACTCTGGAAGTGCCGTAAAATTGCTAAGTACTGCAACAAGCTCATAGGTACTATGTGAGGCTAGGGTGAATTCTGAACAGAAGATAGAGATCCCCGGCCATTTTGTGCACAAGACGTAAACGCTCCCTGGCTGGGATGTCATCTTTCGTTCTCCTTGCAATCCACAATCCCATTCGACAGATTACCATCATTTGAACTATCTGATCAGGGGGCCTTTAATCTAATGCAATTATGATCATTGGTTTAAGGGTCTTTGACCATTTAGCTGAAATTCAAAGCCGGCCTTGCAGTCATTTGGCTGTGAAGGAATTGATTGGGCCCCCTCAGCACTCTCTCGTTTTTCAACAGAGTACCACCATAACCAGGTTAAGTTCTGTTCAGCCATCACTCAGGTGCTTTCTGCTCCTGGGCCAAACGATTATGTGTCTGTGCTTTGAAGGATTAGAATTGCAACCCAAAAGGACACTGGGCAATGGGGGGGGGGGGGACTCAGAACATGATTTAAAGATGTATTGACCCCAAGAAAACATGATCTTTATTCTGCCTAGCCATCGGAACATAATTCTTATGTCCTTAGGAAGAAAGGCAGCTATGATCCTCATACAACTTTTTCCTCCTGCAGGGCAAAGTGCCCCTTCAGAGCTCTTGAAACTATGGACCTCTGCCCAGTGGAGAAGAATAGTTGGTTTTTATACCCGTTTTCCACTAGACAAAGGTGTCTCAAAGCAGCTTTTGCCGTCCCTTTCCTCTACCCACAACAGACACCCTGTGAGGTGGGTGAGGCTGAAAGAGCCCTGATATCACTGCTCAGTCAGAACAGCACTATCAGTGCCGTGTCGAGCCCAAGGTCACCCAGCTGGTTGCTTGTGGGGGAATGTAAAATCGAGCCCGGCATGACAGATTAGAAGTCCGCACTCCTAACCACTACACCAAATTGGCTCTCGTCCAAAGTCCCCCAGGTGACTGCATTTGGAGGAGGAGAAGGAAATCAAACCTGGCTACTGCTGCTCTTAACCACTACACCTAGCTGGCTCACTTCGCCATGTGACTGAAAAGTATGTGAGCTGCCAGAAAGAGAAATTCCAGCAAAGTAGCTGTGCTACATTGCCAGCCTAACCGGAACTGCACCCAGCTAGATCCATTGTGATCAATTAGCTCAAGAGAGAAAAATTCTGTTTAGGACTGCAATGTTAGTCTGCCAAAGTAACAAAGACTCTTGTGGCACCTTAAAAGAAGAACAAATGGACTGAGGTAGATCACCTCAAACTGATTTTGTCAGACACCCATCTTTAACCGCTCCTAGCGGAGCGGATAAAATAAAGCAGTAAGGGCCCCGAGGGCGGGCCCTGTCCGGGATGAGGAAGGGTGCCGATAGGCCCCTTCCCCCGGACTGACAATCGGAGGACCCAATCAGCAGCACGGCTGGCAATTGGTCCCTTGCCTCCCGATTGACAAATCGGGAGGTGCTTTGCTCCTCCCGATCCACCCCCCTTCCAGTTCGCCCGCCACCACTACCTGCCTCGCCTTGGAGAGGGCAGGTCGCCACCTTGCCGAGTGTCCAGGACAGGCCAGCGGCGGCAGCCATGGCGCCAGCTCCAGCCATGGCTGCCTGCACAACACCTCGCACCGGCCCGCACAGCTGGGAGCGGCCCGCGCCGCCACCCGGCGCAGGAGGACACGGCGCCACCGCCACCCACCCCGCCCACACGCCGGCCCATGTTGCCCATGTTGCCCGGTGGACGAGGCTCGGGGACCAGTTGCGGAGGCGCAGGCTGCAACACTACTGTCCGTGACACCAGCCCCGCCTGCCACCACAGAACCAGCCCATCAGCAGCAGCCCCGTCTCCAGCTCCACCGTCTACATTCACTGCCTTGCCCCCACAGGCCCAGGTAGGCCGCGCCACGGGGGGGAGGCCCAGGACGAGCCGGCACAGGCTCACACGCCGCCCCACGCCCGGCCTCGGGTCCAGCCCCTGGTCCAGCACAGCTGGAGAGCCGACCCACAAAACCCCCGAGCCCCGCTAGCACCCACTGTATTTCGAGTACAGCGGGCTTATTTTCTAGTAGAGAAATAAGATTGCCAAATTTGTCCATCTAGCTAGTACAGTACAGAAAAACTGATCTAATGACCATTGTATTTAGTCTATTTCCTCTACATATATTTAGTAGAATTTAAAATTGGGAGACTCTGTAACACTGTCTTTCAAAGTCCTTAACATTTCTGAATTTGGATTTTAATGCAGAAGATTGACTTGATCTTAATGCTTTTGCATTATTTCCTTTTATTTTTTATATCTATTGGTCAATGACCATGGATACATTTTTGTTTGAGCTAGATGCTCCAGGGCCCACCTTACAGTCATTGTCTTCACACACCTAAGTGAATTTTAGCTCACAAAGGCTTATATTGGAGGAAATGTGTTAATCTTTACAATGTAGAGTTGCCAATTCTGGATTTTAAAATTCCTGGAGATTCCAAGGTGAGGCTTTTTCTCCAGGGGAGCTGATCGCTGTGATCCGAAGGACTGTTGCAATTGCAGGATGTCTCCAGGCCCCACCTGGAGGCTAGCAACCCTGCTGCAATGCCACAGACCCAGCACAGTGCCACAAGATAGCACCAAGTAATGGAGCAGATCTCCATCAGAGGGCACCCCACTAGACAGCATCAGTCCAAAGCTTACTGTAGCAGTGGCGTTCCCAGCTGTTTGCAAAGGGACCTATTATCTGAACTTTCCAGAAACAAATCACCATCCACCTCATGTTTGATCCGGCTACAAAGACAGAAAATTATGGGCCGCTGTTTGTGTTCTCCACAACTCGTCTTCCCCAGCTCCTTTTTAAGTTTTGTACTTGGTAATACAGAGCCTGAGAAAGAGCTTGGGAAAACTGGGAAGCGTGTGTACACATTTGTATCAGTGTAGCTGCTCCCCCAAAAGGAATGACTGTGAACTGTGCTTTGGATTTTGGATCCGTGCAGCCCTTTAAATATACCTTCACCCAGCTCTCCCTCGCCCTTCCCTGATTTTAAGTGCAAGAACCTCACATCTTTGGAGTTATGGAAGGAGACCTGCTTTTCAGAAAATGAGTGTAGGGTGAGTGATTCTGGATGTGTAGGCTAGGCAGCAGGTAAACTCCTTGCATCCAGACTGAGCATCTCATTCTGGATGTTCATTGACATGCCAGCTTTAGTGCTTCTGCTGATGTATCATTGGGTTCCTTGATTTGTTGATGCTGACTCTTTTTGGGGGGGTTGAGAGTTTTTGTTAATTGGGGGAGTTGTTTTTCTCTTCCTCATTCTTTGTGTTGGATTAATTGTATTGCCAATTAATTGTGGATGAACTATCCATCTGAACCAGGCTTTCTCTTGGATTTCTTGACAGCCCTGGAAGAGTTTCCTGAATGGGCGGGAGTTTATTTTTTTATATATATATTTAAAATTTGTTAAACATTTGTTGGGTGATATGACCACCCACCCCTTCTCAAAATGGCCAATGATGGGCCTGGAGGGGCCCTGGGGGCATGAACACAGCTTCTGTGCTGCTTCTGGGGTTTGTTGAAGCCTGAAGAATGTTTCAGGGATTTGTCAGTTGTAAAAATGTTGAGAGAGGCTGGGGGCACTCTACTTGTAGACACTAGATCCCGTTTGCAGGTTACCATGATCCCATTTGCAGTGTATGCTGGGTAATTTTCTTTATACATGGTGCTGAGCAATTTTTCACACGACATTGAATACATGTATGGATGTGTTAAATGTTCATACTATTTAAACTGCACCTTGATCCACATACTGGTACCCAGTTGCAAAGTGGACATGAATTAGCTCTTCTTACAACAGGCATACATACCCAGAAGCAGGTTGTAATGCATCCACTGTAACAAGTGAATAGATCTTAGGATGGGTATTACGCTCCAGTCTCAAAATGGTGCACAGGGAAAGGGTGAGGCTCCAGATACAGGATAAAATATTTATGACTCTTGTTTTTCAGAGCATGGATGTAAGTTATAGATGAGGCTTCCCATTCCAACTGAGTGTTCCTTTAATAAAGCTCAAAGGCATTGCTAGGAATTTATGAAATATCGGGACAAAATTCAGGAATCCTCTTTTATATGGGGTTGTTTGTCAGACCTTGTTATTGATCTAGTTATATTGATTTCCTTCTTATCTTGTAACTGATCAACATGCAGTGTTACAGCCTTTTAAACCTGAGGAGTGTAGCAGAACAAAATTTGAGTTCATCAAATATCTGAGGAAGTGTGCTATGCACACAAAAGCTTATACCTTGAATAAAACATGTCTGGTCTTAAAGGTGCCACTGGACTCAAATTTTGTTCAGCATTTTTAAATGCCCGTGAAAGTTTATTCAAGCACTGAGAGAGCAGCCCTCAGCAGGTCTACTCAGGATTCCACTCGGGTCTGCTCAATGGGGCTTACTCCCAAGAAAGTGTGCACACCTGACTCTGAAAGGGAGGGGCATGGAGACAGTGGTGAACACCAAGCTATAATGCTTTTTATAGTTCAGTCATAGAATCAACCCCTTCTAAACCTGTTTAGGATTGCATTGCTGACCACTATTATAAAGTCGTGGTCTATTTGTTGCATGCTTTCTGAAGTAAGAAACCAGGATCTCTACAATGATGACTCTGTGTGTTCACAAAGGGGAAAATATTCTGCTCATGTTCAGGGAAATTCTCTCCTTAGCATTTTCTTAAAACAAGAGCTGATGGGGGAGGGGGAACATGGCATATGCTCAAAGGCCTAATTTTTAGCAACACTATGCTAATTTTTCTAGAGAACATCTTTACTCTGTCATCTGTCATCTATGTCAGTGAATATTTGGAGTTATGCTGCCATCCTATGTTCACATGCAAGCATAGCTGAAACGCTGATGCAGAGAGACAGAATGCTAACAGGTTGACATTTTTGAACAGAATATTTAATTTTTTAACCCTGCAAGTACGTGAACAAGTATTGCAGTAACATGAGAAGAAATTTTGCAGGCTGTCAGTCAAAAACTTAGCTGGCTTGATACAATCCCTCTGAGTTCATGTGTAAAAACCCAACTTCACAATTATTTATTTCCTTGCTTATTTATTTTCTTGGCTTTGTTTCTTATATCCTGAGATGGGTGCAGGCCTTTATTTTCTTTTTCATTTATACCCCACCATTCTTCTCAGTGGAGACTCAAAGCAGGTTGTGTTGTCCTCCTTTCGTCCATGTTTCTTCACAACAACCCTGTGAGGTAGGTTCAGCTGAGTGATTGGTCCCAAGGTCACCCAGTCAGCTTTAATGGTAGGCCTGGGTCTTCCCATATCTTTGTCCAGCCTTCTAGCTGCTGCACCACTCCTAACATGCAACTTGATCTTGCCATAGAATAAGGAGGCCGCTAAAATGCCATCAGTGATCCCTTTCTAGTCCAGCCTTTCTCCACTTTTTTACTGTTGAGAAACCCCTGAAACTTTCTTCAGACTTCGAGAAACCCCAGAAGTGGCACCACTGTGCAGAATATGATTGGGAAACTCAGCTGTACACACAAACACCTGGGTCTCCTCCCTTTCCCACCCCCTCCAGGCCTATCATTGGTCATTTTGGGAGGGGGGGGTGGGTCAGCATGGCCATATACGGTCATAACACTCAATAAATGTTTAACAATTTAAACATATATATTCAAAATTAACTCCCACCCATTCAGGAAGCCCTTCTAGGGCTGCCAAGAAACCCCAGGGTTTAACAAAACCCTGCTTGAGAAAGCCTATTCTAGGCTCTTGCACCATTCTCCCTTTTGGACAGCATTTTTTCTTTAATATGAAATGTGTGCTAGGGCTTTAAGGATGAAGCCATTGCAGCTAAGATTTGTTACAGCCAGTGGGCTGTAGGAGTTAAGAGCAGGGATTCCCAACCAGTGGTCCACGGACTCCCACAGGGGGTCTGTAGCCTTTCCCCTCATGCCTTAATAAACTCAGCCACCAGCTAGGGAACTGGGAACTGACCACTCCCCTTGCTCCCTTCCCCCCTTCCTGAGCATGAGTGAGTTCTCTTGTGGGTTCTGCATCTCAGAGGGGGCAGGGTCTGCACACCTATTCCCATCTTAAATCACCTCCTGTCCCTCCCCCCCCCCAACTTCCTTGAGCCTGCCTGCGAAGGCAGGTGGTGATGTCACTTCCAGTGACATGTCACTCCGGGCACATGGCAGGCATGTACAGCCAGTTGACATCCCTTCTGGTGCTTCTCAAAGACTGAAATATTATTTCAGGGCTCCTGCACGGGGGGGGGGGGGGAAGCTTAGGTTAGAATGTGATGCTTCACAAAGTCCACTGTGTGACTGGGGGCCAGTCACCCAGCCTAACATACCTCACAGGGTTGTTGCAAAGAAAAGTGAAGCAGAAGACAACATAACATAACCCATTTTATGTCTCTACTGGAAAGAAAAGAGGGTGAAGTGAATAAATAAATAAAAGCATGTGCAAGCAATATATACTGCACTTTTTGGATGAACAACACTGTCTGGCCCCTGCATCAAACTCTGGTTCATCTACCAAATATAACAATTCACAGTTGAATGGAAACCTGTTTGTCCGCTTCCTTCCTCTTCACCACTCCAGAAAGACCTTATCCTCTACTTCCTGCAATCTCTAGGGCAGAGGTGTCAAACTAATTTGTTACTCTCTCCAACACTCCTCTCAATGTCAAACTGGATAATAAGCATTCAAAGAACTTGAGAAGTAAATTTTCCAATGTGTAGTAGATTGTCCAATTTGTATGGAATATCATGCAGCAGTAGCAGCGCTGGCCGCTTGATTCTACACCACGCCACCACCTAGGTTAGTGGTGAAGTAATTAAGAACAGCAGCTTCTAATCTGGGGAGTCGGGTTTGATTCCCTGCTCCTCCAAACGAAGCCAGCTGAGTGACCTTGGGCTTGCCACAGCACTGAGAAAACTGTTCTGACTGAGCAGTAATATCAGGGCTCTCTCAGCCTGACAGAGTGTCTGTAGTGGGGAGAAGGGAGGGTGATCGTAATCCACTTTGACTCTCCTGGTAGTGAAAAGTAGGGTATACAAGCCAACTCTTCTTGTCCAACCGTTGCTGACCTGCAGTAAGTGGAGGGAGGGGGCATCACGCCTCGTCTTTCTCAGCCTTTGCCGCCATTCCCACCACCACCGCTATTTCACCTCAGCCTCCCTTCTTCTTTCCTTCTACTTCTTGGCAGCATTGACCACACGCAGCTCATGCCGTGTACCAGCTCACCTCTCTCTCCCTCACACACATCAGCCTTCTCCTCCGTTCCGCCCCTCCTACCAGTGGCTTGGAGGCTGGATAAGAGCCTCGGATTGGGCCAGTTCCAGCCTACGGGGCCATCTGATTAACACTCCTGCACTAACGGGCGCCAATTACCTAGAGGGGGAAAATGTCCTGACAGGGGTAGTCAAACTGCGGCCCTCCAGATGGCCATGGACTACAATTCCCAGGAGCCCCTGCCAGCGTTCGCTGGCAGGGGCTCCTGGGAATTGTAGTCCATGGCCATCTGGAGGGCCGCAGTTTGACTACCCCTGCAACAGCTTGACCGTGACGAAAGACGGCCGCCTGGATCCCGCGCGCCCTCCCTCCAGGGTTCCTTGCCTTTTGTCTCCGCCCACTTTTGTTGACGTCACGCAGAGAGCGGAAGTAGTCGCCGCGAAAACAAGAGCGAAGATGGCGGCGTTGGAAGTGGGCGACGGTCCTTCGCTTCCGATGGTAAGGGAAGGGGAGAAAGAAAGTCTGTTATTAATTCCCATCGTTATTTTTTTAATTTCTTTAATGCGGTTCTTTGAATGCCTTCTATATTAGAAGGCGAGATCGAGCCCCTATAGTGGAACCTGGTTCTCTCAACGACATTTGAGTCCAATGGCACCTTTAAGACCAACAAAGTGAAAGGTGCCATTGGACGCACATTTTGTTGTGCCGCTTCAGGCCAACACGGCTGCCCACTTATCTGGTTCTTCCAGATTCTGTTCTTATATCCTCAGTCTCCCAAGAAGGCGGTGGGGGGGGGGGTTAAAATACGGTATTTGCAAAATGCTAGATGGCGGTCTAGGTTCTTCCTTTCTTCTTCTCCTGTCCAATGAATTGGTTATGTTTATTTGTCCTGGTCGCAGCTTTATCTCTTCCCTATCCACCAGGGAGGGTGGCTTGAATAGCTCTGTCTTAACCTTGTGATTTAGGCTTTGGTGTCAGATTATCTGTTTCTGGGTTTCTTGCGGTGTGTGTGTGAGTTGGTCTCTAAATCTGAGTCTCCCCAGTAGTAGTCCTCTGGTCACTATGTCACATTATCTTTTTTTTTTTGGGGGGGGGGAGATTATCCAGTTTATGGCTGTCTCAGTGGCAGAGACTGTGTCACTTAAAATAGTTCTGTGGTCTAATGTCTACATATTAACCAAGCAGTCGTGTGTTCACCTCTTCCCTTCTATGTGGTTTCTAATTTTTTTCTTCTTAGAATCCTTCTTGGGCTCTTGTGATGGCTAGCCCCATGCCTCTCCCACCCCTTACTCAATTGTTTTTTTTTCTTTTTTTGCATTCCACAGAACTGTTAATAAGGAAATTAATGTAAGGTGAATGATAGAGGCCTCTTGGCTAAGGACAGCAAGAAAATGTATGGGTACAGTTGGGGAGGGAAAAGTGATAAGAAATCATAAAGTCATGAAAGAATAGCTTAATGCTGGATGGTGGGAAGTTGAAAAGGTGGGAGCAATTTATTTTATTTATTTTTTCAATTTTTAGCCCAAAAGGCTCATGTCAGGTTATGACATTTTAAAAACCCAATAAAATACCCCAAAAAACAATATAAATTACACAATACCCATACAAAGATCCAAGGTACAAGATAGATATAGATATAGAGAGAGGAGGATGGGCTGTGAAGTGGGGTGGTGTACCTATAGGGTGGTGGTGATGATGCACAGCTATATACCCTAGGCAAGGTCAACCTTGGCTGGCACTTGGAAGGGCAGCCTCCAAAAAATGCCAGAGTCGTAATGTGAGGGCAGGCAGTAGCAAACCACTTCCAAATGTCTCTTGCCTGGCTGCCAGACAATGTTAGGATCTTCTGGTCATGCTCACACATGCCATATAGTAAATACATCAATATTAATGGAAGCAGAGAATGTTGTTGTATTAGAAAAAACAGAGGAACAAGCTGTAAGAGTAATTTATATACCATGAAAGAGTAAGATGAAAAACAGCTCAAGAATTGTAGGAGATAGTGCAGTACTGTGTGGTAGCCTGGGTTGTAGAAAACATTGCCTCCCACTCATACAGCAACCATTCAGATTTTCTTGTGATCTTTCCAAAAACTTTAGAGCAAAGAAGGCTAAAGGAAAATGGAGAAAATGAGGGGAACCTCCTAAAGGTGCATGAATGCATTCCAATGCTATGGAGAAGGAGGAAAAATCACAAAGCATTGAGAAGATAAGCCATGCAGGAGTCATCATTATAGAGCATTGGTGGGGGAGACTACAGTAAATTCCTTCCCAAGTGTTTCACCTGTTTGTTTGCCTTTGCAATCATAAGCAGTGGTCAGTCTATGTATGATGCCATAAATCATCCCAGAGTGCTGTAACTGCACGTAGCCCTTTGGTCTGCATAGTACTGGAGCCAATGAGTAGCAGATTACTCTTACTATTGAATTGCTTTAGGATGCTTTGGACTGATCCTGCGTTGAGCAGGGTGTTGGACTAGATGGCCTGTATCGCCCCTTCCAACTCTGTGTTTCTGTGATTCTATGATTCTAACTATCCCTCTGTTTTTACAACTGAAGAATGCCTAAAAAATTACATTTATTGGATAAGGAGATTCCCTAAAATTAAAGTTCCTCTGCCTTAAATCATTGGGGGGGAGGGGATAGCCAAAACTAATTTACTGAAGAACCTGCTGCTTCTTTAGCTGTACTTTGTAAAGCAGAACTTCAAAGTAGATGTTTTCTCACATAGCATATTTGGTTGAATTCCAGACCTCCCCTGACATCTCAGAGGATCCTGGTTCCATTATAATAGAAGATGCAGCTGCACAGAAGAGAGAGGAGCGTCTTAGGAAATTCAGAGAGCTTCATTTGAAAAGGGTAAGCTCACCATCAGCAGGTTTGGTGCTTCCACCTCTGGCTTCTTTTTGCTTGCCAGGTTTTGTAGTAACTACATTATAACTACATTGTAGTTACTCCATTATAATAAGAACCTTTATTTTTGTAACCCACCCTTCTTATGCTCAGATCAGATAACACAATCAATAATAAAATTTTAAAATCCACATAAATACAAGAAAACCATTCTTCTTATATAGCCCCCAACTAATTCATGTTTTGATTGGGGGATCCAAACTTTAAACAATCCAGTCTCAGACAGTGAGGTCAGCATCTCTTGGAGGCCTGTCAGGGCCCCAACTGTATGCCTGGTTGAACGGCTCTGTTCTGCATACCCTGCGGAGTTGTTTAAAGTCCCACAGGGTCCTAATCTCTCCTGGAAGAGATCAAGACTAGACAGGGGGGAAAGGGTCCTTTGATTTTAAATTGCCTCATTAGTCCAGTGCTAGTTCTCTCATGCAATATGGTACATCTCCAGCAATGCACTTGTTACTGCAGAAGTGCAGAGCATGGAGGAGGGGCCAGTTAATATTCCCTTTTGTGGCCCTTCTGATCTTTTCAATAATTGAAACGAATCTGGGCCACAGTGAGCAAATCTGAGATCACATAAAGAGCTCCAGTCTAAGGTGTAATCCTACATGTAAATCTCACCTTTCTTCTTAACCACATTTTTTTAAAGGTCTCTTGTTCACTGAAGTTAAACATAGTGTTATATCTTTCATTACAGCAGTGATGCGTATTGCCCTAAACCCTGATATATAGCATAATGAGCAAGTTCTAAAAGTCTCAGATTTAACCTATACTGCCAACGAGTGGGTAGGGCTGGCATGTCTGCAAACAATATATCTGCATTTTTACTCCAAGCTTCTGAGTTGGATATATTCCTGCTCTGTAATAAATTAGGAGCTGTACAGCTCTTTCTCATTTCTGTGGTCTACACTAGCCAGCCTGTTGCTGATGGACAGGTCTTTCTGTATATGCTTGCATTTTAGAATGAAGCTCGCAAATTAAACCACCAAGAAGTTGTGGAGGAGGATAAAAGGCTGAAGTTGCCAGCGAATTGGGAAGCCAAAAAGTCCCGTTTAGAATGGGAACTGAAAGTGGAAGAAAAGAAAAAGGTAATGTTTGCATGTGTGATCAGTCTGTGCCAGTCAGAATGGTGCATTCTTATCCCCGTTCCAAAATTTCATCCCACCAGTGCTTCAGAGCATGCTATGGACCCCAGTTATCCATCTCCATGAATGTTCAGTTTGTATGCCCATTGGCCAAGGACAAAGTTCAGCAGATGCAGCAGTAATGTCTTACAGCCTGATCCTATGCTGCTTTACTGGAGAGTAAATCACTCTTTATTAAATGAGAATCCTGTTTACATATGATTAATATTTTATATAGCATCGTTGAATGCTGAATGCATCATTTATGTTTCCTTGGTAATCCCCAGGACCCTGTAAAGTAGGTTAGTATATTGTCAATCTAAAAGCAAGAAAAACAGCCTGGCTAAATTTGAACATGCAAGATTTTGCAATTTAATAGAATAAGATCATGATGGGAAATGAATATTCAAAATATCTCTGACCCACAATTTTGTAAGTATAGCACAAGTAGCTTTGGGTTTACTTATACCATATCATGGTCTAATTTAGGATCACCTGAAATGTTAAATGTAGACTGTGGATATTGGAAGAGAAAATTCTGCATTACTTTGCAAGCTGTCTTGCATATTTTTAAGCCTCTGGGCAAAACAGCCTGTTATGTCAGACATTTCATGATCAGATTGCCTAGAGTTTTCTGGAGAAAATTACAGCTGGGCTTCCATGGAAGAGCAGTGATTCAAACCTGGGTCTTCCACATCTAATACTCTAACCATTATACCACAGTATCTCTCAGCATGGTTATTCATTTTCTCCATTACTACATGCCTGATCCAGTATGCTCTCTAATTCCCCCATATTACATCAAAATATTAAATATTACAAATATATATATATATATATATGTAAATAAGAGCCTCTTGTGGCGCAGAGTGGTAAGGCAGCAGTCTGAAAACTTTGCTCATGAGGCTGGGAGTTCAATCCCAGCAGCCGGCTCAAGGTTGACTCAGCCTTCCATCCTTCCGAGGTCGGTAAAATGAGTACCCAGCTTGCTGGGGGGTAAACGGTCATGACTGGGGAAGGCACTGGCAAACCACCCCGTATTGAGTCTGCCAAGAAAACGCTGGAGGGCGTCACCCCAAGGGTCAGACATGACTCGGTGCTTGCACAGGGGATACCTTTACCTTTACCTTATATATGTAAATGGCTTAGGTATAGTTTGCCCCTTAGTGATATTTTGTGGAGGATATGCATCTTCTCAGGAAGATTCCCTAGGAGATAGATTTTGTACTTGTGCTTCAGCTCTCTGTTTGCCATGTCGTAGGAATGTGCAGCAAAAGGTGAAGATTACGAAAGAGTGAAGCTGCTAGAAATCAGCGCAGAGGATGCAGAACGTTTCGAGAGGAAAAAGAAAAAAAGAAATCCGGATCTTGGATTTTCAGGTAAGAGCTGAAGGGTCACTCTAGTAAGTTCAGCCTGTGAATGCGATTAAGACAAGAGTCATTAACATAGGCCAGCCCTGACCTGTATGGCCCAGGCTAGTCCAGTTTTGGAAGCTAAGCAGGGTCAACCCTGGTTAGTATTTTGATGGGAGACACCCAGGAGCTCTCCAGGGTTGCTACCCAGAAGCAAGTAATGGCAAACCACCTCTGAATGTCTCCTACTTTGAAAACCCTGTGGAATTGCCCCAAGTCAGCACTTTTCTCTACTACCTGAGACAGGCCTTCTGTTCAACAGCCATTTTCTTTGTTCCACAGATTATGCAGCTGCTCAGTTGCGTCAGTATCACAGACTGACCAGGCAGATCAAGCCTGACTTGGAGAAGTATGCAAAGCTCAGAGAAGAAAGGTCAGTTTGGCTTTTGTTTGGTCCAGCTTCTCAGTCGTGTATCCAGTTCTCCCAATTGCCTATGAAATCCCTTCTGTAGGTTGGAAGCCTGTGGATGACTGAAAGAGTAGCTGTCAAAACTGAGAGCCGTAACAACTCCTTCTGGCCTCCTCAGTATCTATGGCAGCCTGCCAGCAATCTCCAGCTTCCTCTCCATTGTCAGAAGAAGCCGGTGGCTACCAAAGGGTGACTGGATGAAAGAACAAACTGGGGACAGTAGTTCTAAGAGGGCTCAAAGCAGATTCTTTGTGGGTGTTGCAAGCTGTTTCTTTTGGTAACAGCTGGAGGCTTCTGAAGAGGGGGAGGCTAGTTTGCAGTGTGTGGATGTGAAGTACACATTTTGTCTCTTTGGATCGTACGCCACGCATCCCGGTTCAGATTGGAAGGTATCGGGCCTTGTGTGTCTTTATGGACCCTTAAAAGGAGGGTTTTTTATAGTAGGAAGTGGGCTCACATGTGTCAAGATACTTTGGCGGGTGGAACCATGAGAATGATTTGGTGTTTCTACTTTATGTGAACTATAGCAACAAAACATGGTGTCAGAATCAGAACTCAATTTTAATGGCTGAAGGACCTCTTTGGTTGAGTGGCTCATCAAATCTGTGGGCCATGGAAGCTCAGGCCACTCTAAGTCAGGTGTTGCAGCCCCTTATGGTAAACCAGTGTTTTATATGGTCTGTAGAGTCTGGGGATTCTGTGGCTTTTTCTTGACTAGATGTGGAGAAATTTTTAAAGGAGAGAAGCCCTACGTGGCTTAGGACCAGGTTATCTAAAGCAGGGTTAATCAACCTGTGGTCCTCCAGATGGTCATGGACTACAAGTTCCATGAACCCCTGCCAGCAAATGCTGGCAGGGGCTCATGGGAATTGTAATCCATGAATATTTGGAGGACCACAGGTTGACTACCCCTGATCTAAAGGATTGTCTTCTCTATGTTCCTGAGAATTAAGATCACAGGGAGAAGCATTCCTGACTGCCCCATCAATCAAAGATACTCATGTGGTGGGTACATGATAGAGGCCCTTTTCAGTGGCGGCCCCACAATTATGGAGCAGTTTCTGCAAGGAGGTGTGCCTGGTCTCCTTTGTCTTTAGGAGGCAGCTGAGGACTGTTTTACTTAAAACTGCATTTCACCAATTTCCCCCCCTCCTCTTTCAGTGGTGAAGAGTTTTATCCCACATCAAATAGCCTCCTCCATGGAACTCATGTGCCTGGTAAAGAAGGGGTTGATAGAATGGTTGAAGATCTGGAAAAACAGTAAGTAGTAAATGCCATTAGTGGCTGCTGAATTTCAGTACTGTGACTTCTTTGTTATTGACCAAGCAGAGATGCTGAAAGAATTGGATTGGCTGAGAAGAGGCAGAGCGGTGCGAGAGACACTGCTTGAATCTGGTGATGCTCTCCCCCCCCCCCCACTCTGATGCCATCCTTTTGACTTTGTAAGGCTAGTATAGGCAAAAAGTGTGCGTTTCCTTTGAATGTTCCCAAAACAGCAAGGACAATTATTTTTCTGCTTGAATTCTGCCTTTGGGTCTCCACCTGCTTCTGGGGATACTGAGCTGAACACTGACTCCTTTGTTTCCAGTACTGGCAGCAAGAAGAACCAATTCAGGTCCCTCCTTGCAGATTAACCTACTTGACGGCCATCTGTAAAACTCCTGGGGGCCCCATGTGATTGTTGGGCTATAATTTACACATCAGTGTTATGCAGGCATTGGTCTGAAATCAGTCGGTGTAGTGATTAACAACAGCAGCAGCGGCAGGTTTGATTTTCCACTCCTCCATATGCAACCAGCTGAGTGACCTTGGGCCAGTCATAGTTCTCTTGGAACTTTCACAGCCTCACCGCGACCTCACAGGGTGTCTGTTTTGGGGGGAGGGAGGAGGCAATGGTAAGTTGCTTTCAGGTAGTGAGAAGCAAGTTACAAAAAAACAGGTTGTCTTCTGCTGCTGTTAATGAAGAGATCTTTCACTGGAGTTTGGAAGGAGTCATCTTCCTAAAGAAGATTCCACATTTGGCAGGAGAGAACTGTGGGAAAATGAATGCAAATATGCTTATTTACATACACAAGACACATACATGAAAAGGTTGTCCCAATTTCTCTTCCAGAATCCAAAAGCGTGAGAAATACAGCCGGAGGCGTCCTTACAATGACGACGCAGATATTGACTACATTAATGAGAGGAATGCCAAGTTCAATAAGAAGGCCGAAAGGTTCTATGGCAAATACACAGCAGAGATCAAACAGAACTTGGAAAGAGGAACTGCCGTTTAGGCTTGAACGGCGAAGACAGCCACAGAGCCATCCAGAATGTATAAAGATCAGAAACTGACTTTTTAAAACTATTCAGTGAACTTCAGGTTAATGATAATTTATCAGAAGTTTCAGAAGGACAGTGGTTCGCCATACGCATAAATAGTTGCATAGCAGAGAAACTCAATTTTGATTTGACTGTGAACTCACAGGTGATTATCCCTTAGCAGTTTTCATGTGGAGGTACCTGAAATCCTGTTTCCAGTTCAAGATGTTTGGCAGATTCGGGTTTTTGAGGGACTAAGGTTTATGTGGGGAAAATAGAAGGCGCCTTTCTTGTATTATGAAATATTTTGATTTTTATAAAACTAAAGTTCTGCTGTAAAATGTTACAAATAGTGGCTGGATTAAATTATCCTGTTGTCTAAGCAAATACTTCTTTGAAATGTGGCGAAATTCCAGGAAAGGCAAATGAAAGCCCAAAAAAATATTTTTGGCTTTTAGTCCTGATTGTATCCACACGACCCTTTCTTAATACATCCTGATGCATATCCACATTTATAACTGACTCATCTTGAGTTTCTGTTACTTTAATGGGGGAGGGCAAAGCTTGGCCCATAAATATCATGCTGCTGTTCTGCAGCTGAAGTGTAGCCCCTCCATTTGCTTGTTCAGGAAACCTCTGAACATTTCCCTTCACAGACAGGAGAGGGAGAGAAACCTTACCTTGAAAGTCAAAGGACAGATTGAAGCCATAGGCCCACTACTATTCACCAGAAGTCTTTGCCTCTTTATGAAAGACTTGGAAGGATGTAATGGGATTCAGTTTAACAGAAGTGTGGATCCCCTTGCCTAACAGGAAGGGCAGGCCCCCTGTCCAAATTATGGAGTGCCTCTGAAATAATACCTGCTGACACTGAGGTTTAATATTTTTAACCTTGTATTTCTTTGATAGATTGCATTTTGTTGGTAATTGTTGCTTGGTCAACTGCCTTTTGAATTTATGGAGATACATGTAAGACTTTAAATAAACAATATGCTTCTACTGGTCTTTACTGGGACTAATTTGTAATACAATTAGCAGATTTCATATATTGGGAAGTTTGTGTTAGTATGCACACACGTTACTTGAATACTTTTGGTAGGAAAAAGGCTGAGAATAAATATCAGTCTATCCCTCCACAGCTAAAAACCTCACCATCTTTAAGCTTCAGAAACAGATGAGTTGAATACAATCACCAAGACAGCTGCCTTGGGTGAAGCCTGATGCCTAGTTTTTATGCCTAGCTTCCACAGACTGTGGGAATGCTTGCCCAGTGGAGAAGACCATTTTTTTTTCTTGGTTGGAGGAACTATGGTGCAACCTGAAATGAAAATAACCAATCTATATTTACTCTCCAGCACCGAGCACATGGGTGTAGTGCAAAAAAGTGGTGAAAGATGGTGGCCAATGGTAACATCCACCCTGAGAAAGAATTCTGTGTAGAGCTTGAAGGATTGCACATTGCCTTGTTATATTGGTTGGTCCAAATGAAGTGTTATGTGGACTGTGGTTTGTATGTTCCTATAAGGTACAAAAATATTTCCTTATATTTAAACTCTTTTTCAATCAAGCACTTCCCAAATGGAGAAAAACATTTCCTACAAATGGAATGTAAAACTCGTCAAAATACTAAATTTGGCAGAAAATTAAAGAAACCAAATTTCCTCAAGCAACTTCCCAGATAGAGTCCATTTCAACCTGAGTCTTCTTCAGGAATATTTATTTCCTTGTGCATCTCTGCTTCCCTGAGAATATGCAAGCATTTTCCTGGGCCTGGACATCTCCCAGAATGGCAACTGAGCTCCAAACTACAGAGGTCTGTTCCCTTGAGAGAAACTGACTGCTTTGGAGGGTGCAGTGCCACTATGTTCCCTCGCAAACTGCACCCCCCCCAAAAACACACACACCCTTTTTCCAAATCCCCAGGCCTCTCCCAGATAAGGATGCCAGTCTCCAGGTGCGGCCTGGGGATCCCCTGGAATTACAGCTCATCTACATGCAACAGAGAAAACGGCTAATGTGGAGGCTGGACTGCGGTCCCCTCCCGGCTCCAACCCCAAAGTCTCCAGGTATTCCCCAACCCAGAGTGGGCAGACCTTTCCCGGTCCTCCTCCTCTATCTCCCGCTGGAGCGCCTGATGCCCAAATCCCCATCCCTTCGTCGCCAGCTCTCTCCATCCCTCGTTCCCTCCCCTCGCTCGCTGCGGTCGAAAAGAAAAGGGGAAACGCTCCTTTCTCTTCCCCCCTCCCCCCACCCCCCACCCCCCACCTGCCACTCAAGCGCAGAAATCCCTCTCGGCTGCCCCGCGTGGTTGCATGTCACGCGCATGCCCGCGGAGTCGGCCCTCCACATGTCCCACGGGCGCGCCTGCGTCGTGGTTCTCCCTCCATCCGGGTCCCCGATCGATATTTGTTTCCTTGAAGGGGCGGGGCCGGCTTTGTCTTCTCGGAGGCATTCGGGCTGCCGAGGCGAGAAGTGCAGAAGAGGAGGAGGTAAGCAGATGCGAGAAGAGCCCCGGCATCCCTCCAAGCTGGGCGGCGGCGGCGGGGCTCAGCTCTCCGACTTTCTCGGGCAGGGTTGCCATTCTCTGGGTGGGACCTGGAGATCCCCCGGAATGACAGCTCCTCTTCCGAGTACGTGGATCAGGTTCCCTAGGGAGAAATAGATACTTTGGAGCTCCGTGGCATTGTACCCCGCGGAGGTTCCTGTTCTCCCCAGGCTCCTCCCCCAATTCTCCAGGAGCTCCCCGACCTGAATCTGGCAGAACAACCAGGTGGACTGGCAACCCTGTCAGCGGGTGACCAGAGAATAAGGTTGCCGACGCCCGTGTTGGAGGTTTGGGGGCAATGCTTGCGGTGAATTCCCCCTCCTTCCGGGGGGAACTGATGTCTGTAGAGTAGATCAGTTGAAATCCCGTGACTAAAGGCACCACCAGTAAATTGGCAACCTCTTCTTGGAACCACTGAGTGTATGCACACCCAGGCTTTCAGTCTAGCCTACATCTCAGGGCTGTTGTGCATACAAAATGAGGGAGGGGAGAAGCATGTGTGTTGTCCTGAGGAAGGGTGGGGTAAAAATATAGAAGAGGGCCTGCAGTGGACCAACACAGACCTCTCCCCCATTAGGGAGGGGGGAAATGTTTTTATGTTGCATGCATGAGGCTGCCATCTACTGACAACTGGGCTACCAAGATCAGTCTAGTCTGTTTTGACTGGCAGCTCATCTCAAGCAAAGGTCTTTCACATCATCTGCCCGAGTTACTTTACCTGGAAATGATGAAGATCTCCCTTGGGACCTTCTGTATGCCAAGCTCCACCAATGAGCCCTGGCCCCTCCCACATGCTAATATCCTTTTAATACAAATAATAATAATTGATCAGGAGAGTGTGCATATAGGAGATCAGGGGTGGGAGAGAGCGCGGCAGAGTGTGAAGAGCATAATAAGATGCTTGCTAGATCAGACCGGTGGTCTAACTAGTCCAGTTTCACACTGTGGCCAACCATTGTTGGGGAGGGGGACAAACAGGGCATAGAGGCTGAGGTCTTTGCCTGATGTTACCTTTGCTATTTGAAGAATGATATCCCTACACATGGAGTGCCTGTGTGGTCACTGTGGCTAATAGCTATTGATAGTGGCTTCAGGAGATGATGGATAAGCTTTTCCTTCATTGTGGAATGTTTATGGCTTGCATTTTCCGGCTGCATCTTTGGACAATGAACACCTGTTCCAAGTAAAATGCTGCAGAGGAAACCCTGTAGTTTTCCTGCAAGTGGAAAGATGGCTGAATAAGACTACAGCTCCTATGAATGTTTTCTCATTCCTACAATGTGGGTTTGGGTTTACCAGCAAGGAGAGATTTACATCTGCTACTGTCCATAAAAATATTTTAAGGGAGCCTATATTGCTTGTTGTAGAATGAATGCATGATCTTCTAGGTTTGGTGCCTACATATACTTCTGTTTACATTCTAGCATGCTTGTATATACATTTAATAGGAGTGTAAAAAAAAAGATTAGATTTAACAATGGATGGTAATTGGCATGTTCTCTTTCTATATTACTTAGAGAGAGATCTGGAGCTTGTTTTGTCTGCTAGGATATTCACAGCCTTTAAACATGTCCGGCTTTTTTGAGAACTTGAGATGCTCGGAGTGCATTGATTGGGGAGAAAAGAGGAATACAATTGCTTCTATTTCTGCTGGGTTACTGGTGAGTATACTGCCATCTTGTTTGTGTTTCCTAATTATTTTCCCTGTTAACTTTGTGCATAATGTTTACTGACATCTGTACTTTTGATTACCTCCTGCATGTGTAAACGTGTGTGTGTGTGCAACCACACTGAAGGCAAGGTTACAGCCGGCTCTTGTGTAGTAAGCCCCATGGTGGTCAGTGGAGCTTAATCTCAAGGAAGTGTGCATAAGCTTGCAGACACTATCATGAGATGGTACTGCATGTTCAGAGTGATAAATTCCAGAGCAATAGCCATATTAGTCTTATTACAGGAAAGTCAATTAACTGCCTAGTGGCGGAAGCTTCAAGAGTCCACTTCATCAGAGTCATGAAGCATTATCCTTGACAGGCTGTGAATTTTAAGGCCAAAAGGCCTTGAAATGCAAGAGATACAGTTTGTAGACAGTTATGCTTTGTGCAGAAACAATACAGAGTAAAGAGACTTTCCTGTTCACTACAGCAGGCTTCTATTATGTTTCTAGTTGTGCTATGTTAATTTAACACCTGTACTAGGAAGGATACCCGTGGACTGAATTAAGCCCTAAAAGAATACTACACTAGGGAACAAAATTATGCCAGATCTTCCTTACTGATGTTGTTTTGTTGAAAATGTTTCAATTTAAGATTAGGAGCAGACTGTCCTGCAAGTCCGATATGCCCTCTTGCTGACTTTTGGATATTACTATAGAGGTTTACAAGGATGACTATACTGACGTTTTCCCCCCAAAAATAGTTTTTTACAGGATGGTGGATTATTATAGATGCGGCTGTTAAATACCCCCATATGGACGACTTCAATCATTCATACCATGCTTGTGGAGTTATAGCTACTACTGCATTCCTCATGTAGGTACAAGTCCCATCTCAATACTCATAATTCCTGTAGAATTTGTGTATAAAGTTTTCAGAATCACAGAATCATAGAGTTGGAAGAGGCCATACAGGCCATCTAGTCCAACCCCCTGCTCAACGCAGGATCAGCCCAAAGCATCCAAGAAAAGTGTGTATCCAACCTTTGCTTGAAGACTGCCAGTGAGGGGGAGCTCACCACCTCCTTAGGCAGCCTATTCCACTGCTGAACTATTTTATATTTTGTCAAAATATAAAATATGATCCAACTGGATTTCTTATTGAAACTTGTTATGAAGAATAATGTATATCTATTGTTGGAAACATTGTGGGGTTCAAGATGTGGCATGTTTTTCATAGCGTACATCTGACTGTGTCTCTTGCAGTATCATCCTTTGCACAATTATGCCCTCCTCAATCCATTGCTTGGGATGCTACTGCTTGTAGTGTATTTAGGAAGTGCACCTGGGGAGTCCACACATCCTCTCTCTCTTTATAATGGTCTAAGAGAAAAATCATATTTTCTTCTATTAGTAGCAGGGCTTTGTGCATTCCCTGCTAGAAGACTGAAAAAAATGCACTGAAAAATTACTAAAAAGGGGGGTGGGTGTTTTCCCTGATATTGCACCTCTGTCTCCCTCACATTGCGTCAGATAGCTTTTAAAATGCCCTTGAATTTCAGAAGCCATTTTTGATGTGTGGGATCTGAAATTGTCCATAGGAGACAATAAAGTCCCATTGTGCCTGCAGATCTGGTAACCTCATATCTGTGGATTTCATCTAATAAGCATGAATTCTTTTTTGCTTGTCCACATAGTTGTGATCTGTAGTAGTTTTATAATTTGAGAATCTGTATGACTTGAGGTATGCTGACAAATGATGAGAGTCTGAATATAAACCAGAATTCCCGGGATGCATTCACATAACCCATGCATCCCCTAATGATGAGTAAACATGTTCCAGTAGTTACAAATAACCACTAGAAGTGAGAAAAGTTGAAGGACTGTTATCGTGAGGCCACATCCTGTTGCAGTCCTCCTGAGACTCTTCTGTTTTTGCATAATAGACTCAAGGGCTATACCAAAATCACCCCACAGTGCTGTAAAGGACAAGCTGTTTCCATGCTGGCACAGTGTAGTGTTGAGTTAGAAACGTCAAATTTCCAGTTTGCTTGTTTGGCATCAGTGTGAATAAGTTGTGTCTGTAAGTGGGATCAAGTCAGATTCTTGAGATTGGAAGCTATATTCTGTAGGTATGACTGTAGGCTTTGAAATAAGTACTTCAATCTATATAAAATCAATATCTATTAAAATTGTGATTCTTACTTCAATAACACTATTGTTTACTGTGTACCCTTTCTTTCAAGTTTGAGTCTGTTACCAGAATGCAAATCAGGATCAATGTGCTCAAGGAATGATTTCTACTACAGATATGATGCACCTGATCATGTTGCATTCTGTGCCTTTATTCATGCAGGATCAATGCCGTATCCAATGGACAAGTGCGTGGGGACAGTTACAGTGAAGGCTGCCTTGGGCAAACAGGTATTCGGCTTCTGACAAATAGAAAGTACAAGTGTAGAACAATGAACAAGTTGACTTAATGTTCTCCCCACTGTTCCAATGTTCCACTATGTCATCTACCACTGTGTTATTATTGTTATAAATACTGAGTTATCTGTATCGTTCCTGTTTTATGTAAACCACCCTGAGCCTTCAGAGAGGGCAATATATAAATATAATAAATAAAAATAAATAACTGAAGCAATTAGGTTTATGCAGTTTTAATGAGTCTCTTGCAAGAACTTCTAGAACAGGGATTCCCAATCAGGGTTCCAGAGAACCTTGGGTTATGTAAGAGGTCCCCAAGGGTTACCCAGTCTATCTCAGAAGTTTGGATGGCTGCTAATGTCACTAGATGTCACTGGAACCCCCTTCCCCTGTTGCTCTTTCTCAGCAATGGAAATTGATTGGCTGGCTCCCTCATCTTACTTCCATGCCCATTTCTCTGCATGATTGCAGCACTTCTGAGGTTCCTCAAAGCCTGAAAAATACTTCAGGGATTCCTCCGCGGTCAAAAGCTTGAAAAAGGCTGTTCTAGAACTGTGAAGACAGTGTTTAAGGCTGAAACATGGAATATAAAACTCATTCTGTTATAAAAGAGAGCAATCAAACTAGCTTTAGTCCCAAGTGGAAACTGAGCTGAGACTTGGCCAGTGTCCTGTGCGGTCTTTGCTATTAACATAAAGGTAAAGGTATCCCCTATGCAAGCACCGAGTCATGTCTGACCCTTGGGGTGACGCCCTCCAGCGTTTTCATGGCAGACTCAATACGGGGTGGTTTGCCAGTGCCTTCCCCAGTCATTACCGTTTACCCCCCAGCAAGCTGGGTACTCATTTTACCGACCTAGGAAGGATGGAAGGCTGAGTCAACCTTGAGCCGGCTGCTGGGATTGAACTCCCAGCCTCATGGGCAAAGCTTTCAGACGGCTGCCTTACCACTCTGCGCCACAAGAGGCGCAGACATATGGCACAGCAATAAAAATGCTCACTCTCTGATGCATCTAAATCTGCATTGTACCAAATCACACAGCGTGGAATGCTGCCACAAGAGGCTGCCACATGGAAAATGTGCAGATGTCCCCTAGTGCATGTGAAGAGTCCTTAGGTCTTTGATTGCACAAAGTCCAGATTCCTTTTGGGATGATTTGGAAATTTTGCCACCTCTTCTTTGTTGTTGTTGTTTTAACAGGGGCTCGCATCTGGCTTTTCATTGGCTTTATGTTGGCATTTGGATCACTGATCGCATCCATGTGGATCCTCTTTGGAGGCTACGTTATTAAAGGTAAGGTAACAAGAACAACCTTCTGAAACGCATACCTTTCTGTGCATTTTGAAGATCTGTATGTATTTTGGTCACAAACTGCACAGTGTACTGTACAAGAAGCAAAATGATCCTGTTTACCCACTGAATCAGTCAGAATACCTTTATTGGCCTAAAGATTCAACAAAACCAGAACATTTACATTGATATTAACATTTTATGCTGTTCCAGAGCTCAAAGTGTTTACCCACTGCATGGGCCTGAAATGTTCCTTTTCTGAACTTCAGGGTCTAAGTGTCCATAGCATTGCTTTTCTACTTCCTGACCTGGATATCCCAGGCAAGCCCAATCTCATCATATCTCGGAAGCTAAGCAGGGTTGACTTTGACTAGTATTTTGATGGGAGACCTCCAAGGAACACCAGGGGTCATGATGCAGAGGCTAGCACTGGCGAACCACCCCTGGACGTCTCTTGCCTGGCTGCCAGACAATCCTAGGATCTCCTGACTATACTATGGACATGCCATACAATCTGTTCCACTATATATTTCTGGTAAGGGCTAGGAGGAGGAGCGTGTCTCATGGATTAAGTGCCACTAAGCGCTTAACACCCACTCAGGGCAGCTGTCCCACCCCTGAGTGCCTCCTCCTCCAATCGGCTAGCCTGTCTGAACAGCAGCCAGGCATTCACCTTCTGTTCCCCACTCCTGACCATCCCCTTTTCGTTCCACTTCCCTCTGAGTCTTGTAGGCTGCAGATCCCTGCTGTGTGAGAGCTGCCCCTGCCAGTGAGTTCTATAACAGCTGCCTACAGCCTTTCCAGGTCCTGAGGGGAGGAGGAGGCTGTCTGCAGAGTTCTTCCGCTCTACCCCCCTAATATAGCGCACGTTGTATTCCTGAATGCAACGGGCTTGGCCCCTAGTAAATAAATAATTAATAAATCTACTTTTTCATCCATGGTTTGTTCATGGTTTGTTTTTCATCCATGGTTTCTTACCTCATCCTGGACTTAGGCAGTGGGAACCTGAAAAGGCTAGAGAGGATATGTGTGAGCAGGCAGCTAGCAACGTTTTTTGTGGACTGGCTACCTGATTGCAAGATTCTGGCAGTACTGATTCTAATGATGCCTACAGAAGTTGGATAATGGAGGAGGGTATTTATTTATGTATTCATTTGAAACATTGGTTAGCCACTTTTCTCCCTTGTGTAGCTCAAGGTGGCTTAACGGTATAAATAAAACATGATAAAAGCACAATTGAAACAACAACGAGAAAACCTGTAAAAGTCATAGATTTAGAAACTCCAATTGATTGGATTTTTGCTAGTGGCAATCAAAATGCAGCCATAAATAAAAGTGTCTTCTGGATAGACTTCCTGGACATTGAATAAAATCTCCTTTTCCCATTAGAAAAACCAGAAGTGTACCCAGGAATAGCGGTATTCTTCCAAAATGCTTTTATCTTTTTTGGGTAAGCATACCTTCCGTATTCGTCAGTGCTTAAGCTGTAAGTCGTTTGAACATTTGGATGAGTCTTTCTGAGGATGACTCCAGGTAACTGGTGGCAGTTGGCAGCACAGTACAATGGTTAGAAATGAAGCTTCTTGAATGACGTTATCAAGGGAGATGGGGCAAGGGCTCAGGGTGGTTTAAGAGCCTTGTTCCTGCATCCAGCTATGTCAGTAAGCAGTGGTTTGGGCATCGAAGTCAGCTTAGTGTGTGCCTGCTGTAAGTAAAAAATCAAGTTTGAGCACATGCCGTGGTTTATTTGCCTTTCAGCGGGGAGTTCCTCTTCCCTGCACTGCTGTTTTACAAGGGCAGATACAAGGGACAGCGCAGTGGAAGGGGGCTGTAAGTGTAGGCCTCGGCCATGAGCTAAAAATACCCTAGTAAGAAGATAAAAAGAAAGGGTTGTCTCCTACCTCCTGCCATGCATAGTTGAGTGGCACTTTCTATTCTAGTTGTGTGACCAGTAGTTCTTTAGCAATACCCCAGTTGCATCCACTAAATGGTGTCAGTAACTTGACAGCATAGAAACCGCTTTGGGGAACCTCTCTGATTAATCATCTGTAAATCCTTTAAAATGAAAGAATGAGGTTTGTTTTGGGAACTCCCCCCACCACCACCACTCTTCCCCACTTCGATGATTAATCTTTAGCTCTGCTGGGTTTAGCAGATCCATGGACATCTGGAGAGCCAGAGTTTGGCCACCCCTGGTCTAAATGGACTAGCAGGGACACAACAGCTGTGAAGGCTCCTATGTCCTGCATAATCTTTATGGTGTCTCTTCGCTGTTTTTCTATGCTCCTGTTGCTCTTAGAAACAGTAAAGATTCTGTAAACCTAGGCAGACTGAGTGGGTGGGTAGGAAGTGTTGTGTCAGTGCTTGGCTTTCGCAGCCCTTTCTTGCATGCCCAAGGAAATGCCGATCACCACGTTAGGGTTAGGAGGCTAAACTGTTATGTTTTTTTGGAGGGGGGCATTATTTGGGCATGAAATTTGGGTCACTGTGGGTGGGCAGGTGGTTGTGAATTTCTTGCAATGTACAGGGGCTTGGACTAGGTGACCCTGGAGGTCCCTTCCAACTCCATGATTCTATGCTCTGCTTTTACTGACAATCCTATATCTCCTTCATTAACAGTGGTCTGGTGTTTAAATTTGGTCGCACTGAAGATTTGTGGCAGTAAGTGACGGAGTGCCTATTTATCTGTTTTTAATTGCCCACTCCCATTTTATAAAAAGCTTGTCCTCTGATGACCAATGAAGATGAAAACTGACTGCACTTTAAAAATCATGTAATGCATTTCCCTATTTCCCCCCCCCGACTTTAAAGCAGCTTTCTATTCTTGGCTTTAAACTTTCCAATATTGTAGCATGTGATTAAAATATAAAACTGACAAGGAAAGGGTATCATTGTGAATCCCTTTCACTTTTTAAAATAAATTAATACTAAACAAAATAGCCTTATGTATGTGTTTTCAGAGTACAATTACTATTTTTTGATTATGCAAAGTCTCACAGATGGGAGTATGTTTGCCTTGCCAGCATCATATTTTTTATTCTGTTTGGGGGGGGGGGGGTGATACAATCCTAGAACCTCATTGGAAGGGTCACAGTGAAGGTCAACCCTGTCCGTTTTTCCTTGTAAATAGACAACCACAGGGTACGGTCTTATAGGTGGGAGTTGTAGTCATTAGGGATGGACAATGAACCTAAAAACCTATTTAATTACAAATGTGGGTGGTTTGGGGCACCCCACAAACTGAACCCTGAACTGAGCCAAAAGGGCCCCACCCAAACCAAGCCAAGGAGTTCAGTTCCTCTTTTCTACTAGCTGCAGATCACTGGGGGTGGGAGAAAGGAGGGGAGCTTGCCCAGGAAAGGCCACCTTTTCCCCTTTCCTCTGGAGAAAGGGAGCAGGGATCACCCTGGAAGGGTTAAATGGCTGCCAGCTATTTAATCCTCACTGTTTAGCAGGTCCATGGGTCAGCTGTTAGGTTTAAATGGCAACCAGCCATTTAACCCTTCCGTTTTGCCTCCCTCCCACTTTGAAGGGGCAAAGTAAAACGAAAGGGTTAAATTAAATGGCTGGCCCTGAACAGCAAAACCGGCCAGATGTCTGAAGGTCTGAACTGGCTCAAGTTTGGCCAAATTTTGATTTGTGAGCCAATTCATATCCATCCCCAGTTATGCCCAGCATGAAATGTACATATGTGAGACTGGAGTTCAGAATACTTGCTCTACAGTCCCTGCACACCTTCATCAAAATCCTATCTGTTTTCAAAAATGTGCTAATAAAGTATTACTGTGAATGGTAGCCTTCTGAAAGAGCAATGAAAGGAGTGCCATGCAGTGGTTAGAAAGTCTGACTAAGGACCACTTGGTCTACTTGGGTGTCCTTGTGCCAGTCACACACTCTGAGTCAAACCTACTTTGCGGCATGGTTGTAAGGATAAAAATGCACAAAAGGGAGAATGTTCTACCCCACTTTGGGTCCTCATAGGCAAAAGGAAGAATATAAATAATGTTAATTTAGCATTGCAAACAAATGTTTAATGAGAAACATTTAACACAGAATTGCTAGAGGTTTCAAAAGAAACAGCTGTTAAGTCTCATAATGGTATTCCGCACAGTCTGACAGTAACAGAAAATTATTCTCTCCGGCGTCTGGTTTGCAGCAGTCTTGATGTCTGTATTCAGTATCCTTCAGCTAAGTGGGGGAACTGGAAGTGAAATAATATTGGTGAGATGAGAAAACCTACGCTGGAGGTAAATATGTTCATAGTCATGTTCAATACATTAAAACTCTCATTCTTTATATAGACTTTTACTGTTCATACCACATCCTTAAACCTTTACTTCGGCTACCTCCATTTTGATATGAACAGGACTATTACTAAAGGACATGATCCGAGCAAGGGAGACAAACATAGTTCTTTTGTGTTTATTCCATTAACGTGGCAACCTGAAGAATTTGTGACTTTTAGGTTGGAGACGCTTCGCCCCTGCCCACCCCTGGATAATCAAACATTGCAAAGCAGTCTCTATCCATCCTTGTCTCAAATCTGCAAGGGATGTCTCCCATTTTAACAAGAACAAGCAACACTCAATAGTGACGTTTTTCCTAAGGCAATCTCGGTGAATTCAGGGCTGAGTAAAATTTTCACTTTAAGTTTCCTAATTCCAAGCCTTTGGCATTTTATTGGCTGAAACACATCAGTGTTCATAAAGGCTTAGTGCATGGTTTTTTTCGTATTTCAGATGATGTAGCTCAGTCAGTGGCATGTTTACTAAGAAATAAGACCCACTGGATTCAGTGGAGCATGCCCTTAGGTAGATATGCACTACAGTCCTAAAACTGGTTTTGAAGCAGCCTTTGTTATCTGGCTTAGGGATAAAGGGGGGAGATTATCCAAAATTACCTATGTCAGCATGTTTCCAACAGCCTCCCCACTACCAAAAAGGGTTAATCAATGTAAAACAAGGTAGCGCATATGCACAAAATGCACAGACTGTTTGAACAATAATATTGATTGGTATTAAAAAATACCCATGATTGCTGTCTTTAGTTATGTGAGAGGTGGTCACTTAGAGGAGGGCACGGAGCAGTTCCTGTTGGTAAGAGAGGATAAGACCTGCAGAAACAGTTTTAAACTATACATACTGGTTAGATATTGGGGAGGGGATTTCACAGAGTAGTTTAGCCATGGAATAGGCTGTCTAAGGAGACAGTGAGCTCCCCCTCACTGATAGTCTTCAGGCAGCAGCTTGGACAGATATCTTGGATGCTTTAGGCTGATCCTGCATGGAGCAGGGGGTTGGACTAGATGGCCTGTATGGCCCCTTCCAGCTCTAGGATTCTATGAATAATATTTTGCCAGAGTAGAACTTCAGGGGCAGCTAAGTGGTTTAGATGCTGTGGTAAACCAGAGGTTAAGAACACAATAGAAGGGGGGAGAGTAACATGGTGCAATATATAGATGGACCACAGTTCTGTCTGTTTCATAGTGCTTTAGCTGTCACAGCCTCCTCTAGGGAGCTAGGATTCTCAAAAGCTGGAAATGTTGTTGATCTTTAAGGTACTAGAGGACATGAATCTTTCTTTGCCATTCCTGAGAGTCCCCTGTACGAGGGAATGTCTCTTAAATCAGTTTAGCCTACAGTGAACAGTGCCCATATCCCTCTCATCTAGGATCCTAAACTCCTTTTTCCCCCTCTTGGACTGTGTTTCCCTGTTTCCTCCAAGAGGATGGAGGCTGGCTGATGGTGCTCCTTCCCTGGAGGTATCTGCCCTGCATTTGCAGGAAAGACTGTGGATTTAAATGGTGACTTGCGCTTCCTGTGCTGCACAAAGCCACAAAGGTCGCATAAAGTCCAATCTTACCTCCCAATAAGCTTGATCATCAAAGTACTTTGTGAAATGGGGTCCTTTCCATGATTTAGAAATTAACAGGAAACCTGGGTTTAAAAGAAAATGTTTTGGGGTGAAAATGCCAGCACTTTACACAAATGGCTTTAATTAGTTTATTTACTTTTAGATTTTTATTCTGCCTCTTTCGGGGATACTGACCTGTGATGGTTCACAACCACAGTATAAAATTGCAATTAGAAACCAGTTAAAATATTTCATCATCACAGTTATGTTGAAATATTTAACAATCAGGTTTTTAGAAAAAGAGCATTTTGTTTCGGTACCCAAATAATTTCAGTACTGCTTACTGAGGCCTGAAATTCTGAAAAGTCAATCCCTATTAAGACACTTTGGCTTTCTGCAGTCATCTTTTTTGTCCCATTGCCTGAGGAAGCGTTCCTGCGCATGAAAGCACACACCCTGAATAAATCTTTGTTGGTCTTAAAAGGTGCCACTGGACTCCCATTTTGTTCTGCAGTCATCTTGTTTAACTATCATGTGGTCATAGATTGACTGCAGACCAGGATATAAAGAGAGCTGGAGAGAGAGCTCATTTTATACCCCACTTTTCATTACCCAAAGGAGGCCCAAAGCAGCTTACAAACACCTTTTCCTTCCTCTCCCCACAACAGACACCCTGAGAGAGAGGTGGAGCTGAGATAGCTCTGAGAGAACTGCTATTCAAGAACAAATCTAAGAGAACTATGACTAGCCCAAAGTCACCCAGCTGGCTGCATGTGGAGGAGGAGATTAGGGTTTGTAGCTCTTAACAATTACACAATGCTGACTGAGCTTAGGGAATCTTCCCAGACTCTCAAATTGCTCTGGGTTTCCCTTGCTTGTCGTGTACAACAGCCAAAGCCATAGATAAGACAGTTTTCCAGTCTCTCTCTTGTTAAGGTGATCAGAAAGTTTTGCTAGTGTCTCTAGGGCTTAACTTGACAACTTAAAGGGTAGTCAACTGGTGTTCCTCCAGATGTTCAGTGTTTTCTGGCAGGGGCTCATGGGAATTGTAGTCCATGAACATCTAGAGGACCACAGGTTGACTACCCCTGCTTTAGGGGAAGGGAAGGGTTAACCATGGTTAAAGCAACAGGCAGGCAGTCCTTAGCAGTAATCATGAATAGGTGTTAATCATTGCCTGGGGCTGCTGAAAATCCATGGAATCTCCTTTCTCTACATCTTATCTTTGATTGACCTTATCAAAGCCCACCGTTCGCTTCATTGTAGATATATCAGTGGTTCCCACCTGAATATGGACGTCACACACACCCCATCCAGTCCTCCACCTTCAATGACTTACCTGTACTCCCCAGAAAAGCTGGATGATACAAACCTGTAAGAAGCCCAGCTCCCAGGCTTAGGATAATGCTCAGAGAGAGTGCACCGAGTTCCATCAAAGCCATGTAACCCCAGCTGCAAATTTAGAACAATGAAATTTCACACACCAGCAAAGGGTCAGTCAAAAATGAGGAGGTGTGGCTTCATGGCCCTGCATGTGAGATGCTAAATTTGGCTGGGCCTGCATGAGCTTAGTGAGGTTCAACTTACTGAGACTGGCTGCTGGATCCCCAGTGGTCTACTATGGTATGAAGGATGTGGGCTACCCCACCAAGCAAGCTGGGCAAACCAAACGTGGAGTGGACTCCGCAGGTGTCATGGATCCTCAGGTAAGTATTCAAGCATTTCTGGATTGGAAAGGGACATGTTAAAAATACGGGGCGGAGAGACACTGAATTATTTTCAATTGCAGGTCAAAGACTATTTAATGGGACATGGTCTGCTGGGAAGAAGATTGTGCATGTATCACACTGACGCAGAACTGTAGAGACATTGGGAATAAAATACACTTCCCAGATTATCTCAGTTTTAGTTTTTTAAGGACAAGCTTCTAGCCCTTATTGCCACAAGTACCCGTATTTGCCGGTGTATAAGAAGACTGGGCGTATAAGACGACCCCCCAACATTTCCACTCAAAATACAATACTATGGGCCACTATGGGCAGCTATGTCTATCCCAACTGAAGTGCACCCGGCGTATAAGACGACCCCCCCACTTGGAGGCATGTTTTTCAGGGGGGGAAAGTAGACTTATACGCCAGCAAATACTGTATATGGTTGAAAGTGGGCAGTGGTTTCCAAGCATTAAGCAGGTAAAGAGACAAGACTTTAGGAGAGGGGCAGTATCAGTGTTCTCATCCCAAAGAACTAGTAGAACTACAATAAAGTTTTTCAAAATGGTAAAAATTGATAAGGACATTAAGTTATTATTTTTAAAAATACCACTTGAATTTATAGCCAACCAGAAAGGGTGAGCTATAAAATAAAATTGTTGTTATATGATGATGATTGCTGGACGGGTTTTGCCGTAAGATGAATGGCACAGAGAAAACATGAACACTCCTTGGCGCAGTCCTGCAGTCTGAATGTGGCACTCAGGTCCTAAAACTGAACTAGGCCAAAAAGGACCTCTTTAGATGACATGCTCGTTTTCAGGAAGAGTCCAGTGGTAGGAGTGGGGAGAAAGTGTCCAGGCAGAAGACCACTGACACTAGATTAAAGGAAATGGGGGGGGAGTTGTGGTGTGGTAGGGTGGCCCCCATCCTCATTGGAGAGCAGCTGACCCTTTATGTCCACCTTCCAGGAGAGAATTAAACCCTACCTCCTTGGAATAGACTGTCAGCACTTAAGGTGTCCCACTTGCTCGTGGTGGGAAGAGTTTGGACAGGGTTGAGATGTAGGGATGAAGGGTTCAGATTCTGTTGAATTTACCTTCCAGGTCAAAAAAATTCCTGGAGGTTCGGAGGATGCCTCTGGAGGACCCTCAAATCTTGCCTTTGGGGGTAGTTCTAGTCAACCCACCCCTCATCAGAGTTTACATTCTCTGCCCAGGAAGACAGAGCCAGTGCCCTGGCCTGTTACAGATCTCCTTCCACCAGCAAAAGAATCCAGTAATCCTAATTCTCATGGTTCCCACTTTGAACTGAACTGCTTGAATTTTGTGATAGATTACCTGCAAAAAGACAGACCCCAGAATGGACACGATCCCAGCCAGCAGGCCCAAAGTGATTGCAATCCAAGGATGTTGGATGCTGGAAGCCGAAAAACCAATAGCAACGCCACCAGCCAGTGTAGCGTTGTGGATCTGGGCCTTTTGAACAAGCAAAAAACCAAGAAAAATGATCACCAATGTTGAAATGCAGCCTAATGATGTACAGACATTATCTGGTGCAGCTTCTTGTGGTAGGGAGATCAGCTTTGGCCCAACCCACAGGCTTCAGTAGCCCTGGTTAAAACATCTTAGCTGTGTCTTGGGCATTTCTGGCTCCCTGATGTTGACTCCGCTTCGCCCCAGTCCTTGAGCTCAGAGCTATCAGGTGTGTTGGCTTCATCCCTGTCTCCAGGATTCTATACACTTTCAGGGGCTTAGGCAGGCCATGAGTTTTGGTCCAATTGGCAAGTGCAATGTGTGCACACTTTACATTTTAGCAGACTGACAGGGCTCTCTTGCACCTGTTTTGTTCCTGGTGCTCATCTGCTGTCAGCAATGGGCACTTCCTGAGACATGCTCAGTCTTCACTTAGCTGTTGTTGTTTTTTTCCTTTTCTGTTTTAGGAATGAATTCTCTCATGTTAACTTACAAAGATGTATTTTTCAACATATGGGGGGGGGGAGTTTTCCAAGAGATACATCTTCCTTGTTTGCGTACATGGCCCAGACTCAATTCAATTTATTTGTTACAGACTTAGACTTCACACAAAATACAAAAAAGGGAAAGAAATAATTTGTAGACTGATATAAAGAGGATCTTGAGGATCTTAGAGCCTCTTGTGGCGCAGAGTGGTAAGGCAGCTGCCTGAAAGCTTTGCCCATGAGGCTGGGAGTTCAATCCCAGCAGCCGGCTCAAGGTTGACTCAGCCATATATCCTTCCGAGGTCGGTTAAATGAGTACCCAGCTTGCTGGGGGGTAAACGGTAATGACTGGGGAAGGCACTGGCAAACCACCCCGTATTGAGTCTGCCATGAAAACGCTAGAGGGCGTCACCCCAAGGGTCAGACATGACTCGGTGCTTGCACAGGGGATACCTTTACCTTTATAAAGAGGATAATATTGTCACTGACTAACATTCTCATAGCCATGCCAGCAAACACAATTAAACACATAACCCAGCTGATAAGTTCCATATTCATTGAAGCACTGCGCTTCCTGCAAGCCAAACATTTTTACTATTTGTCTCCACAGCTACACCTAGAGTTCCCAACAATGCCTTGGCAAATATCAGGAGGTACTGGGGGGCAGTGCTTGTGGCAGGTAGAGGTTGGGAATAATGCGCTGTCATTTCTGGGTGACAACCTAGGCTGCCTGCCCTAGCCTCTAAGGTCTTCACCATAGAGGCTAGGGTGATTCCTAGAGAGTCACTGTGTGGAGGCCTTTTTCCCTTCTCAGTTCTACAAGGGCAGGAAATTGGGACTGGGGATGGCCCCAATAAAGCAGGCAAATGGGAGGCCTAAATACGCCTGAAAATGCAATGGGAAGAATTTTAAAAGCAAGCGTCTTCCTTCTGAAGGGCTCTCACTCACCATGCTGAGCTTTCCGTCTTTGTTGGCAGCCGCTGAAAGCGCAAAGGCAGCCACGGTGCTTGAAGCGATTGCAAAATAGGTGTTGTAGATGGCGACACTTCTGAGCCTCGCATCGATCAGGACTGAATTGAAGCTGGGCCAGAACATCCAAAGAAAGAGAGTACCTGTCAGATCCCCCCCCCAAAATGACCATTAGTGCCCTTGCAGTCCTTCAGACCATTCAAAGCCATTCTTTTTGGCAGCCCTCTTCACTTAGCCGACTGTACACAAAGCCATTCTGAGACAGCAGCCACCAACAAGCTGCCATTTCCATGCCAAAAACCTGCAGTGTGAAATGCCACTAACTCTGCAACCAAACTCACTGTTGTAACGTAGCAGTTTTGAGTGCTAGACTAGGACATGGGAGACCCTGCTTTCTAGGAAACCTTTGCCCAATCTCCCTCTCCCTCCCTCCCTCCCTCTCTCTCTCTCTCTCTCTCTCTCTCTCTCTCTCTCTCTCTCTCTCTGCTTAACCTACCTCACAAGGTTGTTTTTAGAGCAAAACACAGCTGAGAAAAACATGGATACCATTCAGCACTGAGGATCACCAGTGGCTCAGTGGGATTGTGGCCTGCTCTGCCTTCAGAACAGGTTAGTAGTGAATGGGGCCGTGTGTAACTAGATGTCCTGGAAAACTCAGAAATCAAAACACCAAGAGTCAAGTATCCTCCCAGTCGCTGTATCTCAGCAACTGGCATTCTGAGATATAATGCCTCTAAACAGGGAGGCTCCATTTAGCCATCCTGGCTAGACGTGGCAAAGAGCATCCTTGGGAAGAGGAAAGAGGTTCCACCTCGAAGAATATCATTGTGGTTGAGTGGGAGGATGGTTAGTATCCCCTTAAAATCAGTAACTACAAGAAACAACCTGAATAACACGAACAATTATGTGTTTAATTGAGGCCATACATTCTAAGGAAACCAAGACGATACATCACAAAAAGAGAGAATAGTGCCCCCCTCCCCACATACCCCTGTACAACTCAAGGAACTTACCCAGCATTGCAAACAGATGAGAGACTGTCCTAGAAGTCTCCTTCTCTGCCCTTTGACTCAGGGAGGGATGATGCAGCCACCAGGCTATCATTAAGCCAAAGTATGTTCCAAACACATGGACGTACATCAGGCTCAAGTGATTTGGCACCTGCCATTGATAAAGACAGTCACCATTTCATTCATAGCTAGGGTTGCCAGCTCTGAGTGGGGAACTATCTAGAGATTTTGGGGGTGGAGCCTCTATGAAGTATAATGCCATAGAGAAGGGGTAGTCAACCTGTGGTCCTACAGATGTTCGTGGACTACAATTCCCATGAGCCCCTGCCAGCCTTCGCTGGCAGGGGCTCATGGGAATTGTAGTCCACGAACATCTGGAGGACCACAGGCTGACTACCCCTGCCATAGAGTACACCTGGCCTATGGTTGGGGGGAGGGACCTGACAACTGAAGTCCACCCTCCACCCTTCAAAGCAGCCATTTTCTCCTGGGGAACTGATCTCTGCAGTCTCGAAATCAGCTGCAACTCAAAGTGATCTTCCGAACCCCATCTGGAAGCTCACAGTCCCGTATGTTTTACTGGTTGCTGCTCTGCAATAAAGTCATGAAGATATTAATGAGGATTCATTATCTGGAGGCCTCTTGGCACTTGCGCAGTAAAGGTTTTGGGTTGGGGTACACTGAGGACGCAGGTTTTATCCAGGAACTCATTTGGATTCAGAATTTCCAGTGGGATTCTTATCATTCCACACTTTTGGAGTATGCCAACTTTGTGTTTGTGCTTTTAAAGCTCTGGATAAACCTTTTCCATATTGTGTCAACTCTTACTTAGCTGTGTTGTTACTACACAGCAGGTTTTCTTTTTTTGCCCATCTGGAAGCTGGCAACCCTATATAGGGGCTGGAGGTGGGGGAAGAGAACACCTCCGGAGTAATTCTAAGAGGGGTGATTAACTCATCCCTCACACTCCCTGCTTGATTCCATGTCAGTGTATTGAAGCTATCCACTAAGTGTCCCCTACCCTTGCCCCACATTCCCATAATCTCAGGGCCAAAGCCAGCACATGGAAACAAAACATGGCAGGAAGAAATGTTCTCCACTCTTTGCCCGCTGAGCTCATTTTCTATTTGCAGGGAGTTTATTGCTGGAGAGGATTTTGCAATACAGGCCTCCCCTCCTGCTCATCGAAGTGGTGCAGATGACCCTCCTCCCTCCCTTTATCCCAGGGGTAGTCAAACTACGGCCCTCCAGATGTCCATGGACTACAGTTCCCAGGAGCCCCTGCCAGCAAATGCTGGCAGGGGCTCCTGGGAATTGTAGTCCATGGACATCTGGAGGGCTGCAGTTTGACTCTCCCTGCTTTATTCCCTCATTCGCCTTCATGCGTGAAAATGGGAGCAGGGTGGATTATGAGTAAGGTGAGGCACATTCAAGTTAACACTTGAAATGAAAGGCAACTCCCCAGGTAGGACCTGGGGACCCCCTGGTTTTACAGTCCATCTCTAGATGACAGAGATCAGTTTCCCTGAAGAAAATGGCTGCTTTGCAGGGTGGTCTACATATCATTATACTCCACTAAAGTCCCTCCCTGGCCCAAATTCCACTCATTCCCAGCTCTACCCCCAAAGAAGAGTTGGTTCTTCTATGCTGCTTTACTTTACCTGAAGGAGTCTCAAAGCGGCTTACAATCCCTTTCCCTTTCCTCTCCCCACAACAGGACACCCTGTGAGTTGGGTGAGGCTGAGCGAGCCCTGATATTACTGCTCAGTTAAAACAGCTTTATCAGCGCTGTGGCAAGCCCAAGATCACCCAGCTGGCTGCATGTGGGGGGGGGGGGCGCAGAATCAAACCTAGCTCGCCAGATTAGAAGTCCTCACTCCTAACCACTACACCAAGATGGCTTTCCTGATATTTTCCAGCCCAGAGCTGGCAACCTTTATTACATTGTTAAGCTTCCCTCCTGGTTCCGCACAAACCACAACAGTCAGTTTCCCACTGGAAACTCCACTCCCAGATGCACAGTACCTAATTTCGAATGGTGCCATGTAGGGTTGCCAGGCCCCTGCCCCCATAAGGATGCCAGCCTCCAGGTGGGACCTGGAGAGCCCCTGGAATTGCAGAGATCAGTTCCCTAAGAGAGAAGGGGATGGTCTGGAGCATGGACTCTAGTATTGTACTCCACTGAAGTCCCTGTCCTCCCCAGCTCTGGAATTGCAGCTCATCTCCAAGTGACAGAGATCAGTTCCCCAAGAGAGAAGGGATGGACTCTAGTCCACTGAAGTCCCTGTCCTCCTCAGCTCTTCTAAAGAGAGTGAATCCTTTCCCATCTGTGGCAGCTCTTTGTAGCAAGGAAGGCTACCATACCTGCAGAATATCCACAGCAATCCATCGGTTAGTGGTGAAGACGGTCACCTCTATCATCGCCATCAAGATCAACTGGATTGGGTTGGCTTTCCCCAGGACAGCTCCAGAGGAAATCAACACCGTGGGGATGCTCATAATGGCTGTTAAGATGCTTTCAGGGAGGGAAAAAACAATATTGATTTGGAGCCTGGGAAGGGTTTGTTCTGCAGGTCAGGAGAAGGGGAGAAGACTTGTCTTTGCAGCACTCTTTGACTCACTGTCTTTTTGAAAAATATTATTTTAGCAATATTCCAAAATTACAGAAAGCTGTAGGATAGAAATTTACAGACATTTTAAATACTCATCCCAACATTTTTGATATTCTTCTGGAGATCTATGATTAGCCAAGTGTGTTAGTTTAGCCATTCCTGCTAGCTCTCTGAGTTCTGAGCATCTTGAGTCCTTGTGTGGTTCCTGTTGTTGCTTCCAATCGGAAGTGACAATAAGCCTTGCTGTTCTTGTTGCATGAAAGAAAAATTCTGCCCCTTGCTTAGGGAGACCTGCTGGTAGATTACAACATAGTTTTTTGTTCTAATACAAATTGGCATTTGAACATAATTTGCAATTTATCATGGACTTTTGTCCAAATTTTTAAAATCTATTTACAATTCCCCAACATATGAAAGAAAGATCCAATAGTATTGTGACATTTCCAGCATTTACCATCAGTTTGCTTAGACATTTTACTGATAACATTAGGAGTCAAATGCCATCTATAGAAGATCTTATTCCTTTGACTCACTCTCTTCAACCAGCTGCCCCGTTTTTCTGAGTTTAGCACACACCTTGTGGTGTACAAGGTTTGTTCCTTGTCCTCTCCTCGTGGCATGTTGCAACAGAGACAACAGGAATGAATTGGAGGCTGAAAGCAGACTTGTGTCTATTCTGCACACGTCAGATAATGCATTTTCAATGCACTTTTTCAGCTGGATTTTCCTGTGTGAAACATGAAAAACTACTTCTAAAGTGCATTGGAAGTGCATCATCCAACATGTGTGGAATAGACCCTGAATATGGTGTACGACTGCTGCTGACATCAGAAGTCTGCTCCTCTTTCTCCCTATCAGTGAAAAGAAAGGAAATGCCATTGTTCTGTTTCAAATTGCCCCACTCTTGCTTCATATCATTGGCTGCTATGCATGGATGAGGGGAAATCTAAAGCAAGTTGAAATCATGCAGTTTGCCTTTCTGTTTGCTAAACATATGAAAAGCACATCTCAAGCAATGATTTTGTTTTATTTCATTACTTGTCTGTCCTTCACTTTCCCTATATACTAATAGTTTGCAGTCTCCACAAATCTATTATCTATTTACTTACCTAGATACTTACCTTGCTTTTCTCCCCAAAGGGGATCCACAGTGTCCCCTTTCCCTGTTCATACCGCACTGTTTGGCGGGGTCTGTCTTAGTCAGCTGAATCAAGAATCAGCTGAATCAAGCTTATTTAAACAGATGGGATATTTGATTAGTATCGGATAAACCTGAAAAATATTCAAATGAATTTTCGGGCTTATCTGACCTGAATCAAGGGGAGATTGAGAGAGTTGGGTATGTGTAGCTTGAAAAAGAGGATGTTAAGGGGCTACATGATAGCTGTTTTTAATTACATAAAAGGCAGACATGTTGAAGGGGGGCCCAACTTGTTTACTATAGCTTTAGAGACAAGGGATAGGAACAGTGGGTTCAAATTATGAGAAAGGAGGTTCCATTTAAATATTTTCTGACAGGGAGAGCTGTCTGTAGATGGCCTTGCAGTGTGGTGGAGTGTCCTTCATTGGAAGTTTTTAGGAGGAGATTGGATAAGCACCTGTCAGGAATGTGTGTGTTTTAAGCCCCTGAGAAAGTGGGGGCTGGACTGGATGGTCCTCTGTGGTCTCTTCCAATTCTGTGTGATTCTGATTCTTAGTCTTTACCTGCTCAAAGCAGCTTGCAACAATAAAATAAATCCAAGAAGACAAGCAATGTTGTATGTCGGTATGGCAGTGAGGACTAGGATCTTGGAGACCCAGGTTTGAGTCCCCCACTTCACCATGGTAACTGGTTGGGTGACCTTGGGCCACTTACACAGTCTAAGCCACAGCACAGGAAGGTTGTGAGGATAAAATGGAGGAGAGGGAATTATGTTGTAAACAGCTTTAAGCTCCAGTTGGGGTGAAACCCGGAATATAAATGCTTAAATGAGCAAATATACTGAGATTTTGGTAATTCCCACAAGACTGGCAGGCTGTCCTCGATCCTGTTTGCCTGTGCTAACATTGCTGAACACTGAACAACTCTGCTTGTCCTTTTCTTTAAAAAGGAAATCAATAGAGACTTAAGTAACAGCAGAGATGCAAACAGTTCTAAATACCTTCACAATAAACTACATGTGTTGATTAATCCACTCACTCAAATGCTCATTTTCTAGCTAATGGGCACATTTATTACTATTATTATTATTATTATTTTGTGAAGGGCTTCATGGAAGAAGATGGAGAGCCTGATTAAGATAGGAGACAAGGCCATTAATTTTGTGATCATATATAATACAGGCAGCTATGCAAAAATATTAGTTGTTCAAGGAACTTGTATCTAGGTATCAGCAGATCTTCAGAAACAAGGGGGGAACCTATCTGTCCTTTCAGAGATACAGGGATCAAAGCTATTAAGGAGTATAAGTCAGAGATGGGGTTAACTTAAAACAGGTTGGATGTTTCTCATTATAATGCTTTCTCATTATAATTATTTATTATATTTATACCCCACCATTCACACAAAGGCTCATGGCGGCTAACAATAAACATGAGAGGACACCTTGTCTCCCAAAGTAGAATGGATCCCAGGGAAGAAATCTTGTTTTCCTTTCCTTTTCTCATGGGTAAACTAGGATCAAATCCCCACTCAGCCTTAAAGCTCACTGGTTGAACCTGGGCCAGCCATTCTCTTTTATTCTAGTCCAGAAGTGGCCAAGCTGTGACTCTAGAGATGTCCATGGACTACAATTCCCATGAGCCCCTGCCAGCATACGCCACAGGTGCCAAACTGTGGCAAACCTCTGGAGAGCCACAGTTTGGCCACCTCTGCTGTAGTGTACCTCACACCGTTGCTCTATGTTTGCTGCCCAGCTCCTAGAAGGAAGGGATTTTCTGCTAAAGCTTACCAACCTCTGGGTAGGGCCTGTAGATCTCTCAGAATTCTTTATAGCTGTTTGCTGAGACTAAAGAGGGGCAGGTTGCTGGCACTGGAATGTGGGAATAATGGCTCTTCAAACAACAGAGACCAGTTCCCATGGAGAAAGTGGCTACTTTGGCACTGTACCTCACTGAGGTCCCTCCCCTCCCCAAACCCCACCTTTCCGAAGCTTCGCCCCAGAATCTCCAGGAATTTCCAACCTAGATTTGGATACCCTGTCCTCTGAATGAATGGCATTTCCCTTGCAGGTAACACTAAAGGTCCCCAATCTGTTTATGTGCCCCATATATTAAACCACATGATATAATCATGTTGAAATCAATGGGCTTAGAAACATAGAACTCAGTTTAGGGTGGCACTGCTAGACTTGTAATTGTGTTTGCCCCCACCCCGCCCCTGCCCCCTGGGAACATCGAAGGCAGAAATATGAGGCCATTTTTTAAATTTAAATTTCAGTGAACCTATTTCTGATGATGTTTTAAGCACATGTCCACAACAAAAAAGAGAAAATATCTTGACCCAAGTCAAGACCCACCCCCCGCCCCCCGCCCCTGCCCAAAGGGTCAAAATAAGGAAAATGTGCTCAAGCCTCTATATGGTAAAACGTAATGTACAATTGAATATGAATATTTATTAAACTTAAAAACCAAAGGCTTAAAGTATGGCCTCATTAAAATCCACGTATACATTCATACTAATGCCTCCACTGACCAGATACATTTAGGCATAGCCAAATAGAACAGTGGCTTTAAGCAAATGACCGTCTATTCTCTAGCATAATAAAATCAGAGTCCAGTAGCACCTTTAAGACCAACAAAGATTTATCCAAGGCGTGAGCTTTCGAGTGCAAGCACCCTTTGTCAGACTATGATCTTCTTACATGACAGGGAATATATAGCAAAAATCAATTCTGTTAATCTGTGTCACAACCAAATACAGCCAATGATAATCCTTTGTCAAAACAGCCAATCAATCCCCTAGAATTTAGTGTACTTTACAGAGAGAAACCAAAATGTTGCTATTAGAGATCAAAGGCTATCACCTCTCCATATGTTGCTTGCTCCATACAACTGTGAGACATTCCTTCCAGGGAATTGGCGGTCACTTCCCAAGGCCAGAGAGTCAAACTCAAACTTCCATTACAATGCCATATCTTACAGTCATATTATCACAAATAAAATACATAGTGAGGAATATGGATACACAAGCTGAACAAGGTTAGCATGAATAGTGAGATAAAAAGCCTTTGTCTCTATTGAGTCCTGGGTATGTCACAGTATTGAGTTTTGTAATCTATTTGAATCTATTCTCTAGCATGATATACCTGAAAATGGTAACACTCTTTTTCTTCTGCCTACTTCAAATATAATGTCCCATCGCAAACTTGCATGGCATGTCAAAATGGTCTGCCACATGTTGAATGCATGGTGAGGCAGCCACATGGGGACACCAGTGTGCAACATGTCCCTGCAGTCTCTGAGACCCTCACCCCCTGAGGACCCCCATTTTCATTATGGCTTGTCCCCCCTCCCAAGTTTTCTCTGTAAACATGTATACCTCAAGTGTGAGCCTGAATTAAAGTGATCTCAGGAGGGTCACAGCTCCTCTGCCAATTAAGTGAATACCAACCAGAGGAGGGCCATTTCTTCCAAAGACCTCAGAGCCCCTTCCCAGACAATACGCTACTAAGTAGTGACTGAGATTTCCAAAACAATAAGCAACTGCCTGATCCCAGCAATTCCCTCCATATACCTCAATGACCAAAGAGGAAGATTCCTGCCAGTTTCCATTCATTACAAGTATTCCTTCCATATCTAACTCCCAGATCTCCCTAACAGAATACTTTAGACCAGTGGTCCCCAACCTTTTTATCACTGGGGACCGGTCAACAATTGACAATTTTACTGAGGCCCGGGAGGAGGGGTAGTCTTTTGCTGAGGGATGTCACCGCTGCTGCCTGAGCCCCTGCTCCACTTGCTTTCCCGCCGGTGCCCAACTTCCCACCGCCCGCTGGAGGGCACTGCCAGCAGCAGCTGCCCAGTGCCATGCTGAAGGGGAGCCCCAGCCATGGCAGCTGCTGGAGAGCACCAAAGGTAAGCCGGTGGCAGAGTGGCAGGGCAGCCCCAGAAGCAGCAGCTGGGGAGGAGTAGCCACGGCCCGGTACCGACTGATCCACGGACCGGGGGTTGGGGACCACTGCTTTAGACATTCCCCATGCAAAAGGAGAAAATTCCCCTCTACCATATAGCCAAAAGGTTTATTTTCAGCCTGCCTTATCTTCAAAAGATTGCATTATTATTCCCACATTCCACTGCCAGCCCCCTGCCCCCTTTGTAGCAAAAGAGTATAAAGAATTACCCCTTGGCCCCATTTTTTGTAGCCGGTTTGGGACTCATCCTGTGACCCCAGCCTCATGGTTAGCCTCTTGCTTCTCTGCTTCAGGGACCTGTCCCCACACTTCCTCCCCACTGCCTGGTCAGGAGAACCCTTTCCCTGCTTTACAAGAGCTGGCTTCCATGTCTCTTTCCCCCACTTTTCTTTTTATTCCTTAGTAGGTAAGTTGTTTTACTAGAACAAAACAAAATCAGAGTCCAGTGGCACCTTTAAGACCCACAAATATTAATTTGAAAGCTCACGCCTTGAATAAATCTTTGTTGGTCTTAAAGGTGCCACTGGACTCTGATTTTGTTTTGTTCTGCTGCTTCAGACCAACATGGCTACCCACTTGAATCTTGTTTTACTTCAGAAAGGTCTTGTGTTGTGTGGCGAAATCCTCCTCTAACACACGTAGACCTATTTGAGTCGTGCTCCCCATTTCTCCCCTGCTGGCCACTCTAATACCCCTGCTTTCTTTTGGTTCAAGTTTGAAGCCTTCCTCCAGTCTAAGGAGCCTTTCTCCAACTTAAGGGATTCTTAAGTTGGAGGAAGACTCCTTGGGAGAACAGTTGGATGCCCCCAGTCCGAGATCTGCTCGCCATTTTTCAAAGGCACTCCAAATCACATTTGCTACCTTTGAAGACTGATCCTCACTTTCCCGTCTGAGAAATGGAACAAGAAGCCATCCATGATCACAGCCCACTGTACTCCCAAGGCAGCGAGAAGAAGGCCAAATCCAGTGCTGCTGAAGCCATATCTTCTCAAGAAAGACAGGAAGAAGCCGAAACCAAAAAACACCATGACGCTGACATCTTGAAATTCTGTGTGGCAGAGAAGAATGTCATGCTGGACATGAGGGGCATCTTACTGCTAATACAAACAACTCAGCAGATGAATTTTGTCATGGACAATATCATATTCCTTAGGATGAAGCAGGACACTTGATCTAGCTTCTCAGTATGTGTTCCAATGGTCAAGCTGCTGCAGGCCTACCAGCTGGTGTTGCATGGGTTTATTAGGGGTCATTTCCTCTTTAGTGTCCATCGTAAAGAAGTCAATGCTGGGTATTGAAATTCCTGGAGATTTCAAATAAAAGTCTGGGGATCGTGGAATTTAAGTGGGAGACAACATTAGCTGGGCATAATGCCATACAGTCCACCCTGTAACATATCCATTATAGTCAGGGTATTCCTGTAACCTAGAAATCAATTGTAATTCTGGGAGATCTCTAGGTCCACATGGAGGTTGGCAGCTCGAGGCTGGGATAAACCTGGAGACTTTTGGGGGCGGAGCCTGCAGAGGGTGGGGTTTGGGGAGGGGAGGCACTTTGACAAAGTATAATGCCAGACAGTCCACCTTCTAAGCATCCATTTTCTCCAGGGGAACTGATCTCTCTTGCCTGGAGATGAGCTGTAATTCTGGGAGATCCCCAGGTCCCGCCTGGAGGCTGGCATCCCTACTGGCAACCTTAGCCATCTTCTGAACAACAGAATGGAACAAGATAGTTGAGCATTTTGGAGGTCTAGGCTTAAGGTAAAGCAGCGCAGGGTCTCTCTCCTCTCCTGTCTCACTGGGAATTTGGTGCCTGCTGGGGAGTGCCTGTTTGCTTATGAGCAGTCTCTCAAGGGTACCATAAACCTTGGCTGCTCTCTCGTCCCAATAAAGCTAAACTTGGTGACACTACTCCAGCAAAATTCTCAGCATTCAGAAACAGAAATTTATTTACAAAATATGTCTGCCAAACTTTTGCCCAAGAAGGGCCTCCAAGGCAGCTAGTGGTTAACTGCAGTAGCTGGGAGCATTAGACTAAGAACTGGGAAACCTGGGTTCAAATCCCCATACTTCCATGCCATGCACTGGGTGACTTGGATTCAGTTGCTCTCTTCCTTTATCTACATCATATGGGGTTATTGTGATGGTAAAAGGATAATGGGAAGAGGTATGTTCTTAGCATCCTGAGTGTTCCTTGAAGGACAAGACATACTAGACAGAAAGAGTGGCTTGAGAATAAAAAGGGGCCTCCTCCTTAGTCAATGCAGTTAAGATCAAGCTGCAAATCTAACACTAAGTGGGGACCAGTTGCAGGTGAGGAAACAAACAACAGCTAGTAGGAGAACTGCTGGCCTGTCTCCCCAATAGTAACCCAAAGCAGCTTCCAGTACCATCCTCCCCTCCCCTGTATTATCCCCTCAACAGCTGTGCAAGGTAGGTGAGGTAGAGGTCACCCAGCAAACTTCCATGGCTGAAGGGGAATTCAAGTCTGGCTCTCCTAGATCCTGGAGTGACCTTGTTAACTGTTGGAATATGCAAGATCTGCAGTATGCAAGACTGAGCTGAATACAAAGAGTGTCCTGCAGGGGACATCAGAGGAGATGTGTATTTAGCATGATTGGAATAGGAATTTCCTCATAATTAGATAAAATCTCCAGTGTCCTGATTGTCTCAACAAGAGAATTCCTGCTTATTTGAGCATGCTTCCTCCCTGCTTGCCTCCAAAAGAGTTGCTGAACAAACAAACAAAAAAGACTACATAAAAAAATCAGAATAGTTAGTTAGGTCTCTCTCTCTCTCTTTCTATACACAGTTGTTTCTCTTCTGAATAAACACTATTTTATTCTTTAAGCAGCCTGGAGCTGCGCTCCCTCTACATATTGAAACTATGCCAACATTAACCACGCCCCTGTGTGTTTGCACCAGTTGCATGGCATAACCAGCCAAAGAGGCTTAAGACGGGTTGGGCTGGTTTAAACATCAGCATGGGACAGATGCTGCACCTACCCTGGTGATAAGCAGGCTACTATCACATCCAGCCAGTTTGGCTTCGGTGGAAGAGTTCCTTAACAGGCATGCTGCAGAGACCAGATCCATTCTAAGCAGGGCAGAATCTCTGGAAATATATCGTGTTCCTTTCTTAGTAGGGAATGTGTTACTCAGGTCACCCAGGAGAAAAATGGCTAGGAAGGGAAGGAGGGTTTGGTTTACAATGCCATTAATTTAGATTCTCCATTTTTCTCTGTACCTCCCCCCCCCCCCACACACACACACACCAGTTTCTTTCATCCTGGAACTTGAGGTAGTCTCTATGGGGTTTGGGACTTTACAAAAATGAAAAAGGAATACTGTAACTGCACTGGTGACATGCAAGTGCACACCACTAGAACCTGTCTGTTCATTTTTCTCGTGTGTCAATGTGTGTATGCCTTATTGCTTAGAGCTACATTGCACATCATCTAGAAGGCAGATTCTTGAGAGCTGAGGATCTGTTGACACTAACATGGAAGACCTGCTTTGCTTGAGCCAAGAAATTGGGCTCTCTAACCCAGTAGTGGGAGGTGATGTAGACTCCCTCCAGCTTGGCCCAGGGATCTGAGTAAGGATGCCAGCCTTCCTGTGGGACCTGGGGATCCCCTGGAATTGCAGGTCATCTCCAGGCTATAGAGATTAGTTCCTCTGGAGAAAATGGATGCTTGGGAGGTGAACTGTATGGTATTGTGCCCCATTGGGCTCCCCGTCCTCTCCAGGCTTCATCCCTAAATCTCCAGGAGATTCCCAAACTGGAGATGGCAACTCCATCTCCCCATCCATGCTGGTGGCCACAGAGCGTCTGGCAATCCTAGGTCTTAGGAAGAGTTACACCCCTTCCAAATCCATTGATACCCGTGGTCTTAGAAGAATGTAACTCTACTTAGGATCGCATGGTGTATTTCCTCCCTGGTTCCCATCTATCTGTAAGGCTGCTGCCCTGAACTAGTTAATGATTGCTCAGCCCCATCAACACAGTGGAGGCAGGGGACAATGCAACAATAGCTTTGAACTGCCTGTTTTGTTCCTGTTGGCTGCTCCATATTGCTTCTCTGCTCATAGAACTCTCTGGGGAGATGCTATTTCCCCTGTGGGGAAACACGCCTTGATTTCTCCACTGCTGAAAAATCCTTCAACCGGGGCAGTCCTGGTGCTTGAAACCCATGAGCTTTTCCACTCCCATCTCACCAAACTCTCCTCCTTGCTACAGCTACTGTCCTAGGCAGCCTTTGTCCACATGGGTCCTGCAATAATATCCCTGCCGCAGAGCCCTTTGGGGTGTTCAAATGGGGCAGGGGGCTTCCTCCCTTTGTCACTATTAGAAAAGCTGATAGGATCTCACCCAATATTTTACATCATCTTTGTATAAGGAACAGCACAAGGAAAGGTGTTAGTTGGTCAATTATTTTCCAACTACAGGGGCAGGGGTGGGGCAGGGTTGCCAGATCCAGGCTGGGAAACTCCTGGAGATTTGGGAGTAGAGCCTGGGAAGGACAATGACCTCATTGGGGTACAGTAGCATAGGTTCCACCCTCCAAAGCATCAATTTTCCCCAGGGGGGACTGATCTCTGCACAGTAGAGATGTGCTGTAAAACTGAGGGATCCCCAGGTCCCACCTGGAGGCTGGCATCCCTAGCAGATGCCTTCTCGAGACACTAAAGCACTTGAAATAACTTCAAGAGAACAGCAAGCCACAGTTCCCCATCATGACAATGAATCTTGAAAGTCCTCGGCCTGGCAGGCAGATCCTTACATGAAATATTAGTGCACACCAAAGCCCGAGCGGATTGAATGACATTTCCTGTTAATTAAACTACCCGCTGAAGTTAATCGAGGTTTAATCCATAAAAATGCATCTGCAGACTTACCCGGGTAAATAGTAAGGTCCCCTTGACTGTCATATGAAACAAAAAAATAAAATACCAGGATGAAAGCTATCTCATACATCAGGATCAGAACTGGCAGATGAATCCGGAGACTTGGAGGGTACTGGGAAGTCATTGTACGGCATTAAAAAAAAGACCAGCAGGCATTTGTATCTGTCCTTCTGTTTCAATGTTTCATCTGTCTCAAATTAAAAAAGAATGTAGCAGAGAAAGTCTGAACGTGATAAGGGAGTCCTGATTAGGCCTTAGCGCCAGGCAGTGGCCTCCTTAGTCCTTATCTGAAGCAGTGGGAGAACAGGCCTGGCTTGCATTGATGGGTGTCAGCAGCAGCTATCTATTTTGTGCCCTGCAGTCAGAGGATATCTTCTCAGGGTGATTATTACAGACACAACTGTTGGAAACGCCTCCATATGACATGGTTTCCATGTGCCAGTCAATATCCTGGTGGATCTGAAGCACTGGCTGAATGAAGCCATTTGACAGCTTAATGGATCGTCACAGAAACAATAGAAAGGGTTGTGGGATGATGTGAGGATACCCTCAAGGGAAGAAAGAGGCAGCCGTCTTGAGTGACAGATTCTGAATAGCAGTAAAGGCGGCAGAGTACATAGGTTCCAAGTGTCTTTGTTTAGCCCCAGGCTCTGATTTGGTTTAGAAACTACTAACTGCACCTCCATCTTTTTCCAGACCAAGCTACAGTGCATTGGCCTTCATCCAAGCACTGATCTGGAACATCCGCTGCCTCACTAGGCACTCTGAGAAAGGAGAAAGAGAACTGCACATTCTGTTGAAGCTTAATTCTCAGTTTCTGGGCAACATTTCTCAGCAGTTTTTATGGAAGTGTCAAACAGAAAGAGCTAACTCCACTGCATAACAAGCAGAGATCCAACCAACTGTTCCTCAACAACACCTTCTGGAATTGGACAGTGAGATAGGAATTGAACCAGTGTAGGACTAGAGTTGCCAGTTCTGGGTTGCGAAATACCTGGAGATGTTGGGGGTGGAGCTGGGAGTGAGCAGGATTTGGGGTGGGGAGGGACCTCAGTGGAGTATGATGTTATAGAGTCCACCCTCCAAAGCAGCCATTTTCTCTAGGGGAACTGATCTCTCTTTAGTCTGGAGATTACCTATAATTCCAGGGGATCGTCAGGTCCCACCTGGAGGCTGGCACCCCTAGTTGTAACTATCCTGTTAACCAGCAACAACTCAAGCAGATACACAACATATGGGCTCTTGTGTGTGTGTGTGGAGGGGATTATATGCAGCCAGCTGGGTGACCTTGGGCTCGCCACGGCACTGATAAAACTGTTCTGAGTGAGCAGTGATATCAGGGCTCTCTTAGCCTCACCCACCTCACAGGGTGTCTGTTGTGGGGAGAGGAAAGGGAAGGCAACTGTAAGCCACTTTGAACCTTCTTCGGATAGAGAAAAGTGGCATATAAGAACCAACTCTTCTTCTTCATCATCTTCTTCATCTTCTTCTTCAGGGTAGCCAACAAGGCTGAGAAATACCTGGAGCTGTGGAGCAGAGCCTGGGAATGACAACATTTTGGAAAGGCAGAGAATTCAGTAGGAATGTGATGCCCTGGAGGCCACCCTCTAAAGCTGCCATTTTCACCTGGGGGCCTGATCTCTGTAGTTTGGAGATCAGTTGTAATTCCAAGAGAACTCCAGGCCTCACCTGAATACGGACCCCATCCTTTATCGAATTACTTTCTTCTGACACATTGTTGGGTTTTCTCACTCTCGAGGCAAGTGAGCTGCTCCTTGGGTCAAGATTATATACTATCAGGAGCCTATGTGTAAGGTTTTAACTTACAGAGGTAGTAAGAAAGTCACATGGTGCTTTACTGTATAACTACCGGAAGTCACCCCTGGAAGTGTCACTAACCAAGGGAGGTAAAGGTATCCCCAGTGCAAGCACCGAGTCACCTTGGGGTGATGCCCTCCAGCGTTTTCATGGCAGACTCAATACAGGGTGGCCTTGCCAGTGCCTTCCCCAGTCATTACCGTTTTACTGCTGCTGGGGGGTATAGCAAGCAGGGTACTCATTTTACTGAGTCAACCTTGAGCTGGCTGCTGGGATTGAACTCCCAGCCTCATGGAGAGACAGCTTCAGACAGCATTTCTGCCGCTTACCACTCTGCACCAAAAGAGGCTCGCTTCAAGTGGGAATCAGGGGTCAAATCAAATTTACTTTCTGTTTGAATTTCCTGTGCCTTGGGGTATTTACAGCCCTATGACTCAGAACTCAGGCAGAGCACATGCTGTGCATGAAGAAATCACCCAGATTTTCCAGGAAAAGTGTAGCAGGCAGCAAGACTGGGAACTGAACACCAGGCACCTTGGAGAGCTCCTGCCAGTCACACAAACATTACCTTGAGAGACCAAGGATCTGACACCATATAAGGCAGTTGGGAGAGGACCGTGGCTTATGGTTACCATCTTCCAGTGTGTCAACTGAGCTCCAGACTATACAGATCTGTTTCCTTGGATGCAAAGGCAGTTTTAGAGTATGGTCTCTATGGTATCTCACCCACCTGAGCCCCCCCCCCCAAAAAAAACTGCATCCTCCCAGGCACCACCTCCACATCTCCTGGAATTTTCCAACCTAGAGTTGCTAGCCTTGTCTGCCTAGTCCAGAAGCTTTGCATTAACAAATTATTCCAACTACATCACCCTTTCAAAGGAACAGGTATGTGAAAAGCCTCCACCCAAGGCCTGCTGGCATATCCAAGATCTGTAATGTGCACGATTCAAACACATTATATCTTCAGGAGGCATCAGAGGAGATGTGAATTTAGCACAGTTGGAATAGGATACCAGGAATACTGGTATTTCCCCAAAAGCCTCCTCCTGTATCCTGATTGGCTCATTTGGAACTGCCTGCTCCTTTCAGCACACTTCCTCCCTGCTTGCCTTCAGAACAGGCACAGAATGAATGCAGCACAAAAGTTAGACAGTTAGTCTACTAGGAATCTGCCTCTCCTCCCTTTCTATACAGTTGGTTTCTCTTAATAAACTATTTTATTATTTTAAGCAGCCTGATGCTTTGCCACTCTCTTGCATATTTAGACTCTGCACACAGGACCCTGGAGAGCTACCACTACCTAGCATTTCACACCTTGCATCTGCTGAGTAGGTAATGAGATTGTATTGCAGGATGATTATTCTTTTCTATAATATATTTACCCCAAACACACATGACTTTTAAATCAGTGGACAGCAGGGCTTTGTACAAGTCAGTTTTCTTTGCTGGGGGCAGCTGCTACAGTTCAAACTGTGCTTAGAGAAATTAAATTAACCCTAAAAGAAAGGAACACATATGGCAACCAATCTCCAAGTGGGGACTGGAGTACTTCTGGAATGACAACTGATCTCCAATGATCAGCTTATTGATTTAATTGGGGTTTAGACTGGAGTCACTCCAAATGGAATTGCACTGTAAATCAATTTACTTCTTGCCCCTCCCTTTTAAAGCACTTTGCTGTGTTCTCATAACAGTAGCTCATGGGAGGGACCTTTTTCATCATGTAAGTATTGTCAGGGTGAGATTGATTTTGAAAAATCCAGCCAGAGCCAGAAGAATTTCCAGTTAAAATTAACAGCCTTGGAAGGTAAAGGTATCCCCTGTGCAAACACCGAGTCATGTCTGACCCTTGGGATGACGCCCTCTAGCGTTTTCATGGCCGACTCAATACGGGGTGGTTTGCTAGTGCCTTCCCCAGTCATTACCGTTTACCCCCCAGCAAGCTGGGTACTCATTTTATTGACCTCAGAAGGATGGAAGGCTGAGTCAATCCCGAGCCGGCTGCTGGGATCGAACTCCCAGCCTCATGGGCAAAGCTTTCAGACTGCATGACTGCTGCCTTACCATTCTGCGCCACAAGAGGCTCTTATTTCTAACTCTACATTTTACTAAAAACAGGTCTGGCTCAAAAGGAAAATGGGGAGGGAAGAAAAGACATTGTCATGTCAAATTTAAAAGTTTTGTCAGGCAATTTACAACACAATTCTAAAGGGTGTTACATGCTTCTAAGTACACTGAAATCAATGGTTTTGGAATGATGTAACTCTGCTTAGGATCCCACTGTTAGCACTTCAGATGTGGCTTGAGTCGCCAACTCTGGGCTGGGAAACACCTAGAGAGATGGGGCAGAGCTGAGGAATGGCAGGACAGGAAGAACCACAGAGGTACAGAATGCTATCAACTCACTCTCCAAAGCTGCTATTTTCTCCAGGGGAACTGATCTCTGTGGTTTTATGGTTGCAAGCAATCTTATACATGTTTACTTGCAAGAAACCACACAACTGGGCACTTGCAAGGCTGCTCCACTTCTAGTGTATGTATCACTGCATCTATTTTGTATACATATTGGCTCCTCCTCAGTTACAATGGTTCACTTAGGCAACTATTTATTATTAGGCTGCTGCTGCTGAGGCCAGCCGGTTCAGGGCAGTTAAGAACTGGGTAGCCTGGCTTAGACAAGCTACTTTGTCTCAGCTTTGATATCATATTGGTCTACCTCACAGGGCTGTTGCATAAACTACAAGACAGTAATGCCCCTGAAGTGTTTTGAACACTAAAAGTATCTGCCAAAGTCAATTCAATATTAGGTTACTGTCCATTTGTCAGTCAATATTAGGTTACTGTCCATTTGTCAGTCTGTAGGCACCACAAAATGCTTTCGTATGATCCTAAACAGTTATACCCTCTGAAGTTAATCTGCTGTGGAGTGTAGCTCTGCTTAGAATCAGTTTGTTATGTGAACAAAACATAGTACATAATTTCTAAGCTGTAAACATTTTTAGCTCACACTTCTGTATATCAAGCCTGGCCAGCAGCAAATAATCAATTGTAGCATAATTTGTTTTATGCAAATCCACATGTTCTTTCTTTATACAGAACTGGGTTCTCAAAAGATAAGGTTTTCACTTGCTTTTATTTAAAAGATTGTACACTCTCTCTGATACTGCTCCTGACACTTTGTAAGATAAAGTCAATCTAAAAGCCAACATAAGGAACTTAGCAAATGTGAAATAAAAAAATCGCCGGAAGCAAAAATTAACCCCTAAAGGTTAGCTTAAAAAAACCCACACAAAACCCTGTGCCACTATGTGCAGCTGGAAGCAGGTCCTATTCAAATCCATGGCATTTATTTCCAAGTAAATGTGCTCAGGTTTGGGGCATTAATTTGTTAGCTGACAAAATATCTATCCAGGTAACAGCAGCCCTATTAGAGCAAAACCTGACCGCTGTCTATAGGCACGCCAGTTTCTACCCTAACAAATTAATACAGACTCTTCTGATTGGCTAAAACTCTCTTTCCCGTGTCCCTTTATATGGCTGTACCTCCAGTTTCCTATTGGTTTCACTTTGTTGCCATGATCCTCACCAGCTGATCTCCATTGGATAACTTATTTATCAGTCACATTAGAAGGCGGGCCTATGACAAAGATGGGTTACAACGCAACCAGGAGGACCATTCCTTGGTCCTAAGATTTCAACTACCCTTTGCGCAGTTTATTGGCGCGCGGCCCTGTCAATCAAATTTAAGCCCCTCCTCAAACGTCAAAGTAAAGGGTGGGAATAGAACCGGGGGGGGGAACTCCCCCCAAAATCCTCAGCTTTCCATTTTCTTCCATTGGGGAATAGTTAAGACCGTTCCACCCACCCTCGAATCCCTATTCAGCTATTGGATTATTTTGCAGTCAGTTCACCAACTCTTTATTCCGATGGGCTGCTACAAACGCCGCTCGACACGACGGCCAGGGCAGATGGAGGCGTTTGCCATCCTCCCAAGAGGCGGGACGACAGAAACCGACCCGGTTATAGGCTCTTTGGCCCGCCTCTCTTCCCTTTCCCCCCGCGCCGATTGATTCAGTCGTCCGTCGGGCTCCTGTTTTTCCTCCCGTCCATTGGCTAGTCTCTTGAAAGGAGGCGGGGCGAGGGCGCGGCGGCTGCGCGCGGGGACGCGGCGGCGGCGGGGAGGGACGCCTCTTGAAATTATTTTTTATTTCTTTGTTTCCTAGGCGGGGGGCACTAAAAAAAAAAAGGCGAGGGGGGCACGGCACAGAGAGAAACAAAGCAAACCACCCACAGAGGAGCCCAACACGACACTGAACAGCCACACGCCCAGTCAATAATAACAATAATCTTTTTTTCTAAAAAAAAAAAATACACCCTCCGAAGCGCCTCGCCTTCCTCCGCGCGGGCAGCCCGGACGCGCTCGGATGTTGTCGCTCTGACCCGGGTGGGGCAGGAGCCGGGGAAGCGGCCGGGCCGGGCCAGGCCGAGCCGGGGAGGATGAAGCGCCGGAGCGCCGACTGCAGCAAACTCCGGCGGCCGCTGAAGCGGAACCGCATCACCGAAGGCATCTACGGCAGGTAAGGGCCCGCACCTGCCGCGGCCTGGCTGGTGGAGGGGCGGGCGGGCGGGCGGGAGGCGGCGGCAGTGGCCCCGGCCTGGCCTCGGCGTCCCCGCCGCCTCCTCACACCCGCCACGAACCGACCCTGGCGGGACTCCTCCTCCTCCTCACACGCTTCTCTCGCCTCCCCCCCCCCCATTGTTCCCACAGGCCTCCCTCCCTCCCTCCCTCTGCACGCCGCGGCTCCCCTCGCACGCCGCTTCCCGCCCATTGTCCTCCGCTGCCTCGGTCGCCGTCCCCCCCGCAAGTTCTCCTCACGGACCCGCCGCCACGCTCGGGCCGGGGCTCCGTCCGTTCCCTTGCCTGTAGACCCCGGCACCGGTCAGGCAGCCCCCCTACCCCAGCCCCATTGAAGGCGCTCGTGTGTGTGGGTTTGAACGACCCCCGACTTCCACTTCGCGTAGGCCTTTCCCTCGTACAGACGCTCACACACACCACTAGGGCCTTCAGGTACAGGTCTCCCTCTCTCTCTTCTGGGCACCGGGGGGAGAGGGAGGCCAGCCTCCCGGTGGGACCTAGGGATCCCGGGATCACAGCTCATCTCCAAACTGCAGAGATGAGTTCCCCTGAAGGAAATGGATGCTTTGGAGGATAGACTCTGCAACATTATACTCCACAGGTCCCTGTCTGCTTAAGGTTCTGTCCCCAAATCTCCAGAAGATCCTCAGCCTGGATTTGGCGACCCTGTCCCCCCTCCTCTCCTGCTGATGGCCAGGGGAGACCTGGCAACCCTAGAGACCTCAGTGGGGTACAGTGGTACCAAAGTATCCGTTTTCTCCAGGGGAACTAATATCTGTCGTCTGGAGATGAGCTGTAATTCCAGGGGATCGCCAGGTCCCACCTGGAGGCTGCCATCCCTATGCGTAGTAGAGGCTGAGTGCTTCCCCCCCCCCAGGCACATAGATTCTGCTTACTTGACACCCCCTTGATACCCTTAAAATAATCCTCTTCCATAATATCTTCAGAGACCTTCAGTGCCTTCTCTCCAATTATTCTCCCAGATTCCCCCTCCCCTTGGCACCCTCAAAAGGATTCTATGTGTCTGTGTGTGTGCATCATGCCATTTAGTTCCTTAAGAGAATCTCAGTCCCCACTGTGCAGGTTGCCTGCAGGGATCAGTGTGGGTACTCTCAATAACCACCATCTCTTTAAAATATACCACACAATGTTTCCGTTCTTGACAGATGTCTTGTCTGAGGACCCTCCTCCAGTCCAGTGGGTCCTGCCAGTTCAACCCCAACCCTACAGTGCCTCTAAGTTTTCCTTGGGAACCCCCATTCCTGTGGCTGTATCTTTGTGACCACACCTCTGGTTCATTAATCTCTGGAGATTATCTACTTGCTGTTCTCTCTTCTTCAACATCTAGACAGTCTCCCCTAGACTTGAGAATCACAATGTCCCTCCCTCCCACCATCAACTTCCTCACTAACTGTGCTCCTCATCTGTATATATTGCTACCCAATGATGATGATTATTCTGCTTCACCTGGGTGTATCCATAGTGATGTAGACTGCCAGATCTATCCACTGTCTCCTTTCAGCACCCCTATTCTTATGTATGTATTTGTTTACAATATTTTACTTTATCACTTACGGTTCAATGCCAGCCCCACAGTTGTGGTCAGGAAAGCACTTTTTTCAATTTTGTTCTTGCTTTCTTTTCTCTAAAACTTTTTACACTTTTCCTGACACCTTTAACTTTCTTGCCTGTCTTCGGAGATGCAGTCCTTCTGCAAGGCTGCTGCTCCTTTTTGTTTCTCATTCTTCTTGTGCTGATATTCCCATATGAGTCTATAACATTCTACTTCAAATCACCGCATTATATTTCTCCAGAGACCAGAGGTTCACCTGTCTTGTTTTTGGAACGTCCTCGTTCTTCCAGTCCTTGCATGTATTGCTTTTCTTTAGGAGATTTCTCAGTTTTTATCTCCTCTCCAACTTGAATGCACACACTTTGGAAACAAATATCTTCCCCTTCATGTTATATTATTTCTTGTTCTGTATCTTTTCTCCTGTTTTATGTTAATACCAGGGGTGAATTATTGTAAAAACTGTGAGAGGGTTGATGATGTTGGGGTTCTCTGAAGAGGGAGATATTTAAGGCATGGGATTTTTCATGGCAATTTCTCATCCATAGATAAGTAATTCTAAGGGAGCAAAATTTGAGCTCAGTGAAAAGTTTTATTCAAGATACGAGCTTTTGTGTGCAAACATACTTCTTCAAATATAATAAAACAGAAATTCCTCAACCATACATACAGATAGAGGGCTGGGGGTGGTGTTAATTGCAAGGAAGGTTTGGCTGGAGTTCAGATACATAATGAACTAGGCAATTATAGCTGAGATAGGACTGAGGTGGTTATCAGAATTTTGTGAATGGCCATCAATCAGCAGACAAATAAAAGAATTAGCAATGTTGATTGATGGCCAAGCATAAGATTCTGATAACTGCCTCCTTAAAAGCTTATATCTTGACTCAGACTTTGTTCTGCTGCTTCAGAACATGGCTACCCCCCTGAATCTATTAGTTCTTAGGAAAGTTACTATAATGATCCATAGAGGCCTTTTTTAAAAGACTATGGGAATGATCATGGGATAAGTATCTAGCAGCTTGCTTTGTTTATTTGCTAAAGGCAGAACTTGCAGTTTATTCATTTGATTTATTTTAATTATTTATTTATTGGGTTTCTGTACCTCTCTTCTCCTTGGTAGGCGCAGGGCCGTTTACAACATCAAATAGAAACAGTCAATAAAAAATCCATAAAACCACTAAATAGATAAAAACAATAAGTAATCTACTTCCCCTCCTCCCCAGCTGCCTCCATTTACCATTCAGAGAGAAAGGAAAGGTGGAAGTCTGTCCAATCATGACTGCCATGGCCTCAACCATAAGGCAGAAAATGTCATTTTGCAGGTCCTGTAGAACTTTGACAGCTCTGCCAGGGCCAGGCGGATTTCTCAAGGCCAGAGATCACCAGCATGTTGGTGTTTGCTGAGTGTAGTGCCCTCTGGGGAACATTTTGGGAGAAGTGGTCCCGTAGATATATAGGCCCAGACTGTGTAGGGCCTTAAACATCAACACCTTGATCCTGATCTCAACTGAATCCCAAATGATGTGATTATAGCCACTTTGTACAATTGAAAGTGGCATTACAGAAGCAGAGCTTTGGTAGATAAATTGTACTTCTCATTAACAAAACCTTAAGGAGCTCTGGATTCATGGAGCATTGGGAAGCAGCAGAGAGGAAAAGTTCAGGTTAATACCCAGGATAACATGCAGTGTGACTTCTATCTAACAACCATGCTGAAGAGTAAATTAGAATGAGACTAATCCACAAAACCTAGTTTTTCTTTAAAGAAGCTTTATTCACCCAAATAATATGACATTTTAAAAAATATCTAGAGTAATGATTGCCAGGTGGTTTGAGGATCCCCAGAATACTGTTAAGAATGGTAACTGCTGAAATGATCTTTGGAGGATCTACTAATTATGTCCCTGGGACATACACCTCCTCCCAGCAAAAACATTGCAAAGAAAAAAGGGATGGTGATGGTAAGAGGGCTGGCCTGGACTATTGTCCAAAATTATAAATTATTAGTACATATATGTGATGCAACCTTCTTCAATGAAATAATCATGAGAAGGCTGGCAGTTTCCCCTTCCAACCCAGCCAAACACAAAGGTTTTGCAAAACATTGATATTTAACAGACCAGTGACTTATGGGTGGCTTTTGGCACCCCAGGATAGGTCACCATGGTTCTTTGCATAGTCGTTGGTGTGTCCATGCAGTGCTGTGATGATCGCTATCAGCAGTAGCATGGGACAGACAGGAATGCTGTGTATTTATGTGTGCAATGGGTTTTCCCAAGTCCCTTTTTTCAGTTTTTTTCTGATGGAAAAAACAGAAATTTTGGGGAACATAGAAAAAACTCCTATGAAGTTTAATTTTTCTTTTAAAATGAGTGCAATGTTGATAAAATTAAAGGGAGCTTACAGTAGACATATACAGCTTTTAAATCCAAGATGCACTTTTGCACCTAGAAGGATACCTAACTTTCATGAGGAGAGCATAGAAGGCTTTTGTTGCTTGTGGTTGCATGTCTTCTGTTGTCCTTTTGATATGACTCACTCTGGTTTCCCTTTTCACCTCTCCCTCAATGGGCCAACAGTTTGGGTAACAAGTAGTTTATTGCTGGAGGAGGAGATAATAAGCAGGAGGGGCAGAAACTGTACCAAAGCTACTCTGAAAGTTCCACTGAGACTTGAGCTCTCTGATCAATAGCCACAGTTTGCTGAAACTACCTGTAGCTGTGCAGGTATCATTTTTTACCCTTTTCCTAAATATTTTATATTTTATATTAGCACAAGGCTTGTGTTTCCTGTTAAATACCCCTTTTCTACTTTTCAGATAGCCAAATTAAGGCAGATATGCCAAGTCAGCATAGGATGCATTGGGTATATTTGCAATTTGCTTGTACAAAAAGAAGGCATATAAGAGTAGTATTGCATATATTTCATTTTTCCCCAGTTTTTTTTAATTTTCTTTCTGAAAGCAGAGGAAAAATCTTTTTTTTTTTTGCTTCAAAGTTTCCACAGATTTTTCATCTCTAAACCCAACAAAACGATTTCTTCTTCACTATCCTTCTGCACCATGAAATACACGTTGAAATGTTGTTCTGGGAAGCAGAAGAGCCCCTCCCCCAACAGTCTGAAAGGGGAGAAACAGCAAACATCACCCCTCCCCTTCTGCATACCAAAATTCTCTATGAGATCCATCACCTCTCAGTGTTTTCCAAATAGTGTGGATTCTATTCTGCTACCTGTATAATTTTAGTTAATTGTTTTCCCACTCCCTCCCACTCTGCTGCCCATGCTCCATATCACAAGTCTTGTAGTCAGCTTTTGATTGACTTCTGCTCACTGAATACAAGTAAGATGGTTGGCATATGCCTTGGACAGCTGATTAAATTGAGAGCAGATTAATTTGTGACATGAACCTTTCTACAGTCATTTGACCCTAATGCGGTATAATATATTTGTTTCCTTAAATTTTATTCTTTCATGCCAAAAGCTAAATGTGTCTAGCTTCAGTTTCAGTAATCCTGCAGAAATAATCATGGTGGAATGAATGTAGCACAGCTGCCAAAGAGGTGGAAGGGGGAAAAAAACTTGTGTGTCAAACTTAAACAAAACATAGTTGTTTAACGGGTCACGAGGAAAGCATTGGACGGTAGGGGAATCCCTGTGTCATTGTGAGGTCTGCCTGTTCTGGTGAGTTTGGTAAACAATAATGTTGTATGAGCTATCATTCACTGATTTTATTTATAGAGTATATTGCCAGCTTCCTTCTGAGGTCCCATTATTAACAAGTCTACAGTCCAACTGGATGACTGGAGAGCAAATTATAATTTGTTTCTTGATAACCAACATTACCTAGGAATTGGTGAAGCATTTTACATTTTAAAAATATTTTTAATATTAGCTTATATAACTTCACCTAATGGTTTCACATTGCAGAAAATTACAAAAGTATATTCTGTGATAGGTGTGCAGTTATGCAGTAATCTCTGAAATGGTTCCTACTTATCAAAATTATTAGTGGCCAGAATATTATGTCTTGAGCATCTCTTTCTTTGTGTTCTTGCTTTTAAAATAAAAATAGCTCCATCTCCCTAATTTATATGCTACAAATTATATGGACAAGGGTGGTGGTTTATCTGGGTCTTCCCGAAATTTGTATCTCTGTCATGGCTTAGAAAGTGGTACTTGTATTCCTGCTGTGCACATTTTTAGTAATGAGTAAAGGTAAAGGTAAAGGTATCCCCTGTGCAAGCACCGAGTCATGTCTGACCCTTGGGGTGACGCCCTCTAGCGTTTTCATGGCAGACTCAATACGGGGTGGTTTGCCAGTGCCTTCCCCAGTCATTACCGTTTACCCCCCAGCAAGCTGGGTACTCATTTTACCGACCTCGGAAGGATGGAAGGCTGAGTCAACCTTGAGCCGGCTGCTGGGATTGAACTCCCAGCCTCATGGGCAAAGCTTTCAGACGGCTGCCTTACCACTCTGCACCACAAGAGGCTCTTTAGTAATGAAGAGGAGGGCAAATTTCTCTTGTTTATTTTTCCAGCTAGTACTTAGTATAGTGAACTTGGTTAATGCATGAGCTGAGAGTGTCCACAGTTCAAATTTAGAATGATGGAATCATAGAGTTGGAAGGGATCATACAGGCCGTCTAGTCCAACTCCCTGCTCAATGCAGGATCATTTTCTTCTGCTGTAAAGAAACTAGGAGGCTGTAGGCAGGCTGCTGTTCTTTCTGCTTGAGATGTCCTCCCTGTTCCCCCCACCCCTAGCTATCGGGGTCATGTGGACATTCAGTACAAGGTTGTTGTGTTGCTGAAGTAAAATATGTACAGTGCTGCAGACATTCAAAGTGTTATATAAATATATTCCAGTACCATCACATCAATAGACTGCAAGAAAAATCACAAAATTGTCTAGTACCACTTAGAATAGACTTGCTCAACTTTTTTACCATTGAGAAACACCTGAGACATTCTTCAGGCTTCAGGAAACCCCTGAAGTGGAGCAATCATGCAAAATATGGTTGGGAAGCATAGCCCACCTGGGGCCCACATGCCCACCTGGGGCCCACCCCCTCCAGGCCCATCATTGGCCATTTGGGGAGGGGGAGAGCAGGTTGACATTACTATATATGGTCATATCATCCGATAAAAATTTAACAAATTATAAAAATGCATTCAAAATTAATTAACTCCCACCCATTCTGGAAACCCTTTCAGGGCTTCCAAGAAACTGCAGGATTTCATGAAACCCTTGTTGAGAAAGCTTGTTGGCACTCGAGAATTTTTAAAATGTTGTAAAACTGCAGGGCTGATGCCTACAAATCTGAAGGCTGAGATCCAAAGAGCTATTTACTCCTTCCCCCCCACTGACACCATCCTATTACAAACAATATTTGAAATTTCTCCTCTTTTTGTAAAGTAGATTGCTATGTGGCTGGTAGGGGGAGGGTCTGGAATTGGTTTTCCAGAGGGAAAAACAAGCCCAAGGCCTCTTTGGACTCATGAGACTAACAGTGTTATTGTAAGATTCCTGACAGAACTTTGTTTCCCATCTTAAACAGAGTCCAGTAGCGCCTGAAAGACTAACAGAGCTTTTCATTAGTTAGTGCTTACTTCCGCAAATGCAGAATTCCAGAAGTGATCTGTGACTCACAGAAAAGTTGTGCTGGAAAAAACTGTGTTAGTCTTTAAGTTCTCTTGTTTTATTTTGTTGCAACAGACTGTGGCTGTAAAATTGTTTTCCCCAAACTTGCTCCTTACAGAAGAGATGCTTATAAGTATTCTTGTTTGCTGATTAATTTTTTTTAATGAGGGAAGTGAAAGTACAAATTCTTTCAGAATTAAGGGGGGAAATTCTGGTAAAATGCAATATTTAAAGAAGGAAGTGACACAGCTTTCTAAGCATTCTTCATGGTATAGCTACCTTCACTTGATTGCTTTATGCAACTTGATTGCTTTTTTACATTGAACATTATAAGTAGGTGAGACTTGCAAAATCAGTGCAAGAAGCCACAGTTTTATGATTTTTTATTTTAAAAATGAATATTTTTTCAGCAAGCAGCACTTAGCAACACATATTCCAAGCATGTTTGGCCTTGACTCTATATAAATAGCCATTTATGTATTTATTATTATAAATGATGAATGTAAATTGCTTCAGCCCCAAGGCAAAGGTGATGTACAGCATTTACAATAAATAATATAGTTCAGTAACGCTGAAATAAATAAAATCCAGTAAAATTTGACATTAGAATCAAAAATCCAAACCTGGACCCCGTAGCTTCCCAGGGCAAGTGTGCACAAGAAACAGACCAGGGGCACTAACCTGCATGCGCGGCAACTGTGCGCATGCGCGTTTGTGTTGCCGGCAGCCAGGTACCGGGCGGCCTTTGCTGCCAGGTACCGGGCTGCGGACCGAGGGTTGATGACCCCCGGCATACAGCACACAGGCTGCCAATTTGTCATCTCTTACCTAAATCATTAGTTAGAAATTCCTATAAGCAGCTGTTGTTCAGTTGGTTTAGTCAACTGTGCATCCTCCCTGACTTTTCCTGTATGTACTATTTTATCCACAATATTTTTGCTTACCAAAAGGGTGTGAGGTATATCTAAGCTGATGAGATGCTTTTCTGAAATACCCTGTACCTGAGGCACATCCAGTTGCATGGGTTTGCATGGTGGCCATTCTAGAATTCACCAGTGTTTCATCTCAGATGCCATCTTCAGGGAAAGATGGCAATGGGATACCAGAGATCTTCATTGGTAGTTGCTTCTGTAATTGGCCTTACGTCTGTATCTAGGATGAAGTGTTACATTGGCATGAGGTATGCTACTTCACTGAGTCTAAGGCCTCAAAGACTGAGCAGCCTTCTTTCTTCAAACGCCACTTAATTTGGAGGAAGGGTTTTTGATGGGTTTGAGGAACTGCCTCCAGCCTAAACTGTAGGGTACATGTCTTCATTAATTATTTTTACCTGTACTTAATTTTTGTTACCACCTAAACATTTCATGTCTTATTGACAGTTTCTTCAGGCAGTATCTCCTTGGTAGGTTGAAAATTCTCACTCTGGAAGGAGGAAGGTTGTGTGCTAATGGATGATCAGCATATCTGATAGGTATCAGAGGCATTTCAAAATGTGAATATCCTTCCCCTTTCCTCATTTCTTATCTACTGTCCTCTGGCGTGCTCAGTAGATCATGGTATGAAAAAGAAGCTGCAGATGACCAAGTTGTTCATGGCTGGTATGCTTTCAACTGACACTTACGTTTCAATCGTCCTTAAAGCAGTAGCAATCATACGACATGCCAATAACATCATAAGTGTATGTTTAAATGCAAGATGTACAATAACTGTGAACTGTGATGAAAGAGGAAAAGAAGAGAATTGTTTCTTCCCTAGTCACATCTGGATACATGCCTGCAATAATCTTTATCTAATTCTTTGGACAATTTATTCCTAAGGGACCACTTTAGCTGCCACAGAGCCAACGAGGATATTAATGTAGCAGCTCTCATGACTTTCTACAAGAGAACTGACCAAGAATTACAGGTTTTATCTTGCCTTTGTTCCCGTTTCCATTTGACCTTTGCAAATAATTTAGGACATGACTGCCTTGTGGTCACTGAGTGGATTTGAACCTGGAACTTCCCGGTTCTAGTCCAGCCACTATGCTGTACCAGCTCCAAGTATTAGGCCACAGATGCTAATACACATTTATCATGTATTTAAAAACCAGTTTTTAGACCAGTAACATTTGCGGAACTATTAGCAAGACCTCCTTGGTATGAGGTGGCTGCTTTCTTCAATCGCTGTTCAGACCCTAAAGATTTTGTTAGTGATTAATATGTAATGCATTAAGTGTTGGCTTTGCCAAAGTAGGTTGCCAGATATTAATGATTTTCTTCCAGCATTTTACTGGAAGTTCCCTGCGCCTATCTAATTGGTTAAGAACTTGGCACATTACTTTCTAGTTACTTCTTGTCATATCTTTCATAGGTGGTAAATGGAATTCAATGCCAAAAGTATATGTGAAATTTTTCACTCCTCTTAAGTGGATAAGGACTTAACTTTTTATTTTGTTGATGTATTTTACATCTTAAAATGGCATGCTGAAATGAAATATTTGTACTTCGTATTTTCTTAATATATGGCTTATAATTTTGTTCAAAATGCACAGAATGCAGCTGCTAGGGTCCTCACAGTTACATCTTGGAAGGCCCATATCCAGCCTGTGCTGAGGCAGCTGCACTGGTTGCCAGTTATTTTCCGGATCCGGTTCAAGGTTTTGGTTCTGACCTTCGCCTTACCCGGTCTGGGCCTGGCATATCTGAGGGACTGCCTATCGCCCTATGCCCCCCCCTGCAGGGCCTTATGCTCTGCGGGTACGAACTAATTGGTCATCTTGGGCCCCAGAGAAGTGCACCTGGCCTCAACCAGGACCAGGGCCTTTTCAGTCCTGGTCCCGACCTGGTGGAATGAGCTCCCGGAGGAGCTGTGGGCCTTGTGGGAGCTCTCAGCGTTCCGCAGGGCCTGCAAAATGGAGCTGTTCTGCCAGGTCGTGGGGTGAGGCCGGGCCACATAGAAGATCTGGCCCCCCCTTACAGCGGCAGTAGCATACTCCATCTGGCACCCTCTGACCTCCCTCCCCCTCGATAGTGGGTTACCAAGGAGTAGAGTAGATAGGAACTGAGTTTTTACCACATCTTGTTCTATTGTCTGGGGATTTATGTATGACTAGATGTAAAGCCCATTGTATTTTGAGATACAATGGGCACTAGAAGGCCTCCTCCCCACCCCCTCCTGCCCAACTCCAGGGCTTCAGACCAGGCAAAGGAGCAGCCCCGCCGCATCTGCTATGCAGCAGGGCTGCCCATTTGCCCGGCCCAAAGCCTGGCCCCCCTGCCGCCCTGGTGGCCTTGGAAGGCTGCCCCGGCTGGCCGCCTACCTGACGTGTTGGCGGGCAGATTCATAATGGCGGCAGTGGGGCGAAGGCAGGCAGGGTTGGGGGGTAGGTGAGCCAGGAGGCGCTTTGTGCCTCCCAACTCATCAGTCCAGGGCCAAAGGGCCAATCGGCCCTAGAATGACAAGCGGAGAGCCCCATCGGCAGGTGAGATTAGGCCCTCTGCTTGTCATTCCGGGGCCAATGGGCTCTGTCACCCATCCCGGACTCGGCCCACCCCCTTGCCCTTAGCCTTTTATTTATGCCGCTCCCGCGGAGCGGTTACAGATATGTTTATATGTTTTATTGTATATTTTTATTGGGGTTTTATATGTCTGTAACTTGCCTCGGGCCTCCGGGGAGAGGCGAGGAATAAATCTTAATAATAATAATAATAATAATAATAATAATAATAATAATAATAATAATAATAATAATAATAATAATAATAATAAATTTGTTCTCCAAATCCCCATTTTTAACATCTGCAGTATTGCCCTCAGCTTCATTATTATGGTTCTTTTATTGACATATAACTAATAGCAGACATTTACCCGCTTAATTTTGAGGTCAGTTCTAGTATACTTTCCATTGACTGTGCAGTGTACTACAGGATTTCCAGCTGTTGTTCTAGCCATCTGCATTAATTTCCCTTATTTAAAAAATATCAACCTGGCTCTCAATTGCTTGATCTTCTCTTATTGTGCCAGAAGGAAATGTAGATATTTAATGGACTGTTAATTAGAATTTATACCTGTAGTGAAGACAGTGGGGCACTCACTGCTCTTAGTCTTCCTTGCACTTATATCCTTTAGATTAGCGATCCCCAACCTGTGGGCCGCGGACCACATGTGGTCCGTCAACTAATTGGAGGTGGGCCGTGAAGGACGCCTTCTCCCCCCCTGGCCCTTTACTTCATCCCCCCCAGCCCTTTACAACACACTTCGGGTGTCATTGTCTCCCATCACTCCCAGATGGGACTATCTTGTTGCAAAGAAACAAGCTCAGGGTTCCCATTGATTTGTCATTGTCATGAAATTTCCATGAAAATAAAATGTTCCTCATGTTCATTGTTGTGGCGTGTCTGTATCTTGTTTTGAAGGGATGTTTAAACATTACCATAGGGATCAGAGAGCGTTAAGGCAGTGGTTGAGAGTAGAGGAGTAAACTACCCCCCCCACCGGGCCTCAGTAAAATTGTCAAGCATTGAGTGGTCCCCGATGATAAAAAGGTTGGGGACCACTGCTTTAGATAAAACAAAATATTCCCGACTGTCCAATGTATCAAAGGATTGGTTTACTAAAACCCTCCCACCCTCCACAACCGATGTTGGTTGAGTCCCTTTGCATTAATTCTTAACAGACATAGGTTTTGTATCTCATTTGGAACTTGATTGTTGGTGTGTAGGTCATAAAAGATGGGAAGGGATTTTTCTAGAATCCTAGGAAAATTGCCAAGTTTGCAGGGAAAACAATGTTTAACAGAAACAGAGTTGGGGGGAGTAGAACCCACCACATAATTGTGCAAGGACGGATATCAAAACTGAAAGAATCCCTTCTCCCACAGGAGATCTCTTGACACTATATCACAAGATTACAGCTGCCATTTGGGGAATTGCTAGGCAACTCTGAATGACAGAAAGGGGAGGGAATCAGACATTACAGTGCTTAACATTTGAGTTCTGTCTAAAATAAAAATGGGAGAGGAGCATGATCCAGCCAAGGTTGATCACTTGGAAATCATATTGATTTCCCTGGAGATTAGTAAGCATGTCCATCTCTACTGACCAAGCTAGGGGGTTCCCACATTGAATCAAACCTTATCACAGTATCTCTACTCAGCCACAGGAGAACTGCTTTGTTTCAACCTCAGTCCCTCTTTCACACCTTCAGTATGAGGCTTGTCCCTATCTCATTAATCTTTACAATGATTATCTGTTGTGACCACTTAATATGCTAGATAAGGAGGGACTGTGCCTGGGAGGCAAGCTGTTTAGTGTGTGGAAAGTCCCCCGGGTATCTAGCTAAATCTCAAGTTGCAGAGGTGTGGGAATACCTTTCTCTGCCTGAGAACTGCAGCTACTTAGAGTTGCCATTACTGAGCTAGATGGACCAGTGAGTCAAACTTAGATGTATGTGTCTGTGAAATATATTTGCCATTGCATCAGGCATACCCTGGTCATCAAGTGAGACCTTGTTATTTATTTACTTCATTTATACCCCACTTTTCTTCCCAGTGGAGACCGTGCTCGTTTTCCAAACAGGATATACCAGCCTACTCCTTAGTAATTGCAGATAATTTCTTTAAATGTTTCACAATTTCTAGGCAAGTCTCCAGCACTGACCAAATCATTTAGTAAGATGGTAAAGACACAGGGGGGAAAGTAGCATCTAAAGACTGTTTGACAGTACAAGTGGCTACACATTAATTGTACCTGTAACATTTTCATTGTGAAAGTCCAATGTGCAAGTGTTGTAACCAGCGGAATGTATACCTTAGGAAGTCATAGGGCATGTATTTTGGAGATGCAGATAGTAATATGTGGCAGTCTCATAGCAGCAAGATAGCATTGGATAAGTGCCGTATGTTAGTGCTTAATTATTTCCGCTGTAATATATGCTCTCTCCTTTAGTCCCATCTTCACATCAGGATGTTTTCTGTTTCATCTCAGAACATGCGTTCTCTTTAACTCTGTTACATTTTCAAACCTTATGTTTCTCTTAAAACCTATCAATTACAATGTATCTTAAAGACTAGCAATTGTAATGTAAATATGCCACACTGTGTTAACACCTGCATTACATTTATTGTTTCCTTGTTTTCTACTTCCTATCTGCTTCCGGAGTCTCTGTCTTCTCTGACCTCTTATGTTTTTTCAGCCAAGCTGCAATTTTTATCTAAGTTGACCTGCTGTTCAGGAATATGTATTTGTTGCTGATTTATTGCTGCTTGTTGTAGCATCATAGGAAAGACCTGGAAAAAATATTTCACATCTAACTATAGTGGGACTTTCTGCCACTGGAAATCTCTTTAAGTCTAAGCATCATTGAACTGCTGTTGTCTCATTCTGTATGGACTAATGGCTTGGCTAAACTAAAATGTAGAATGGGTTTTATAAGCTTTTTAAATATAAGTTACCTCATGGCAATATTTTAATTTAAATACAACATAAGAATTGATTGCTATCTAATATATGTACCATTTAACTCACAAGATAACAATAGTATCTACCAACAGATAGTATTTCACTAAGATATTGCCTAATCTGCATTGTATTGTCATTGTTTCTGCCAAAAATACATTATTTAAAAAATTTTCTATAGCCAGAGTTTGGTCTAAAATAATTCTGCCCAGCCCCAGAATTCTTAAGTAGCATCCTCTGTACTGACCAGATTGCTCTGTTTAATAAATTATATGCAACCTATAGATTAGCCTAAATTAGAGTGTGGGAGGACAGCTATGTATTGCCAGAGGAGCCTTAGGACAAGGAATATAGTTGACTTATTCATTCTTATTGCATTCAGTTCCCTGTAATAAAAGGGTAGTTCTACACTTGATATTCGTTAGGTTGTATTTCCTTAAGGTAAAATAGATTCTGTCCTGTGGTAATTTTTAAAACTCTATACCTGTAGGCACTTCATAGCATTTCTGCTGTCTGCCTTTGCCTATTTCCATTTCCCAGTTAACTACAAGTGGTATAAATATAGCTTTCTCTGTCATACCATAACTGTAACTTGTAGTGTAAGCTTGGGCAGAAACTGGGTAGAGAAACTGGGTAGATCCTTTGGTAATACATGCTGCGAGCTTGGGACATATAAGGAAGGTGAAGGGACAACTTAGAAATATCATCTCCCCTTCCACATTTTCATAAACTCCCAGGGACTTAAGCACATTGATTTTTTTCCCCTCTCCCCTTCTTTTCCCTTCATCTGTTACTTTGCTTTCAACATACCATTTCTCCTGGAGCATTTTCAGTTTTCCTTGGGCTTTTGGGGTTACAGTTTTCTGCATACTTGGGGAATCCCCTGAGTATGTGGATTACCTGTATCTTTTCTTTGGATGAACCTGTAGTATCACTTTCATTATTCACACAGGGGCCAGCCAGTGTGCTGTGTGCTGTGTGTGTGTGTGTGTGTCTCAATCGGTGCTGCTTTCTGTGGTGTGGTGTAGCTCATAAACTAAATATAGACAATCAGTTCTGAGATGACTTTTTTTTTTTTTGCTGGTGAGAAAGAGACTCCAGAGATAGAGCTAAACGCTCTGTTTTCAAATGTGCCAAGATATGTCTTGAAACTCTACAGGCCACTTAACAGTAATGTTAACAAGTAGGAAGTATTCCGTATGTAACAGGACATAAGAGAAGTAATCTTGCAGTAGTGTGAAAAATTCAAGTCCCAATGTATAAAATTGGAAATAGGACTTAGGGGAATAAGTAGCTTTAAAAAGGAACAGGAACAAGCACAAATTAAGTCTTTGTATGTGCCTGCTGTAGGGCAGTGCAAGCCATGAAATCTATCACAAGGCTTTCCTCATGGGAACAAAGTTGGTTGTTTTGGTTTCATATTCTGATTGTTTCTGTAAGTATTTCCATGATTTTGCTGTGGTTTCCCAGTCTTCCATTTTCTGATAATATTGAGACAGTAGCTTTGAACGTTGGGGGAGACAGAGCTGAAGTTCATGATAATACTTCTGACATTAGTATAAATGAAAATGTACAACACAAAATAGTTATGTGGGCCATAACAAATTCCTATTGAAATTAAATAAACTGCCCTATTACTGTATTCTGGCTTTATTACAGCACGTGTAACTATTTGGGAGGAGGGGGAATTAAAGCACCACCAGAGTATGGAAATGGCCAAGGGATTTGGGGGGCAAGTAGGGGGTTGGAGCACTATTATGCCAGTGCCTTCCTCCCCCATCCTCATATTTGTGGGAATACAGTCTGCATAAAATTGCTGCACTGGACCACATGCTCCCTGTGGACCATTTCTTATGCATACATAGTCCCTGGCTCCAGAGAAGCACACCTGGCCTGGACCCCGGGCCATCGCCTTTTCGGTCTTGACCCTGACCTGGTGGAATGAGATCCCGGAAAAGCAGAGGGCCCTGATGGAGTTGTCTCAGTTTCTCAGGGCCTGCAAAAGGGAGCTCTTCTGCCAGGTGTTTGTCTGAGGCCGGGACCAGGAACAACTGAGCCCCCTCCTCTGGCCAACACTATGCCATCTTGCGAATTCCCTCCCTGTGATGATGATTGACTGTGGATAGGGGAGGAATGGAATTATGACACTTCTTGTATTTTGTTATTAGTGGGGTTGATTGGTTTTATTGGGGGTTTTATTCGATTTTATGTGACCCGCCACGATTCCATGGAGAGTGGCGGGATAAAAACTGGAATAAATAAATATTACATCCCAATTGGCAAATTATGATTAAGCCCTAAATCAGAATTGTAATCTAAAACATACCATGCAGCCCTTATTTGAAGAGGAAACATTTTACTAGTCTGGATATAACAGCACTTCAGTTTGCACTAAAACTGAATTTGTTACTTTATTCTACATTTGATTGATGAGAACTCATTTGATGAGCACAGGGCTTGTTGTGTATACTAAACCATGATTAAATGTTCTTTTTGACCTATATTATTGAATTCTGGTGGCGTAATATGAGTGGACTAGGATCTGAAAAATCTGGATTTGAATCCCCAACCTGCTGTGCAGGTCTAAGAACATAAGAGAAGAAGAAGAGTTGGTTCTTATATGCCGCTTTTCTCTACCCGAAGAAGGCTCAAAGCAGCTTACAGTCACCTTCTCTTTCCTCTCTCCACAAAACAGACACCCTGTGAGGTGGGTGTGGCTGAGAGAGCCCTGATATCACTGCTCGGTCAGAACAGCTTTATCAGTGCCATGGCAAGCCCAAGGTCACCCAGCTGGCTGCATGTGGGGAAGTGCAGAATCGAACCCGGCGTACCAGATTAGAAGTCCGCACTCCTAACCACTACACCAAATTGGCTCTCAGTCTGGCTGGATCAGGCCAGTGGTCCATCAAATCCAGCATCCTGTTTCATAGAGTGGCCAATCACTTGACAGCCAAAACAGGGCATTGCCCTTGCCTTGATGCTAACTCCACTCTCTGAGATTCAGAGGTTTAGTGCCTCTGATTGTGGGGGTTCCCATCAGTCATCATGGCTAGTAGCCATGGATAGACTTATCCTCCATGAATCTATCTAATCCCCCTTTAAAGCTGTTTATTCCTGTAGTCATCACGAAATCCTCTGGCTACATATTCCATATTGTAATAGCTGTTTGTGTAAAGCATTTTCTTTGGTGCTTCCTGAACCTGCTGCCCCATTAGCGTCATTGGTTGTTCATGAGTTCTAATATTTTGGGGAGAGAGTAAATTTTCTTTGTCAACTCTCTCCACCCCATTCAAAATTTTATCAATTTATTTCATGTTCCCCCATTAGTAGTCTCTTTCCTAACTGAAAAATCCCAGACCCTTCTACCTCTCCTCATAGGGAATCTAACCTTGATTGCCCTTCTCTGCATTTTTTTTTAGCTCTGAAATGTCCTTTTTGAGATTTCATGAAACCCTGATTGAGAAAGCCTGATCTAACCTACCTCACATATTCATTGTGAGGATAAAATTGGAGGGGAGGAGAATAATGTAAGCTAGTCCCCATTGAAGAAAAAAGTGGGGTATAAATGGAGTAAGTAAGTAGATATACTCATCAGCATTTATCATGAACACACGTGCTTGGAACCTTTAAAGTGGGCCCTGAACAGCAGTTTGGCATAATTTCTATTACTGCCTATGTGCCCTGGTAAAGCCTCCAGAGATGGTTCACAAAAGAATGAAATCACATCATACTATCATACAATATTGGATACCCATTTAGGTTTCACCTTCTACAAAAAAAAAACCCCTATAAAGCCATCATTCCATAAACAATAAGAAATATAGCAATAAAAATATGATCAACATATCAGGAGATAGGCAAAGCAGAGAATGCAAATAAAAAATCCAGCAAAATAAAACAGCCCATTGTTTAACCAGAGCGATTGTATAAAAACCAGTCATACAGCTTGAGAGATTTTTAAAAAGCCACTGGAGAGGTGGTGTAGAAATTCTCTAAAATAAACCACTTGTATCATGAAATATCCTCAGAGGCCTTCCTGATTAAAACCTCTTTAATTTATTCCAAAAAGCCTGAAGTAATGGAAACGAGTTATTGTCTCCCAACAGTTGCAGCCAGTACAACAATCTAGCGATTCTTGGGGGTAGACCTCTTTCAGCCTCTGGCAGCCATCATCTGTCACAGTAATGCACCTTAGCCATAGTTTGCAAGTGGCTGTTGCCATGTCTGTCAGTAAAAGCCAGTTGCAAAGTGCATTGAAAGTGTACTATTTAGTGTGTGTGAAAGTGCCCCTAGTCTGAATATGACAGGTGACAGTTGCTAGATGTTACGTTTCTTTGTGTTTCTAAGCATATCCATGTGGCCTTTTTATTTTGACATCTGCTATAACAAAAGTCGTTGCTTGAAGTGAATGCTCTCCATATACGTATTCTGAAACATCCCTGATTAATCAGTATAGAGAATTTTACTTCCATATGAACTGTCTTGCTGGATCATTCTATCTGGTGAAAGAAGCAGCCTGCCAGAACCCTCTGGCATAAGGGTGATGCTCATTATTTATCCTCAGTATCCAAAACTCATAGATATACAGAAGATAAGTTCCACTGTAAGCTGTCAAAGGGAATAAACAAAGACAACCAACCCTCTGTGATCTAATCCTTTTTTTAAAAAAAACTCTTGAATCATCAGCCATGGCAGTATCTTAGAGCTGCAAATGTCTGATGAACCCTTTTCTAAAGTCTGTCTTGAACCTACTGTCAATCATGTTCACCTGATATTCTAGCTCTAGTTCTATTATCAAAGAAGAGTTCAGTTGTACCTGCTCTCCCTACAGTTCCCAGTGCCTAAAAGGAGGATGTAAGAGCATATAAATACAGGACTTTTGTTCATGCTGCCTGATCATTGTTTGATGTTATAACCGAACCAATTATTTTCCAGGGTATTTTCTTATTGCAGCTGTATCTTGGGTGTGTTAACTGCTGATGAGTCTGCAGGTGCAATGGGAATGCTAGAAGAAACAATGCACAAGAAACATAACTCTTATTTCCTTCTGAAGAAGCTTTGGATTTGAATTTGAAGTCATGCCTTGATGTTGCTATACTTAGAAGAAGAAGAGTTGATTTTTATACTCTGCTTTTCACTATCAGAAGGAGTCCCAAAGTTGCTTACAATCACCTTTCCTTCCTCTCCCCACAACAGGCACCTTGTGAGGTAGCTGAGGCTGAGAGAGCTCTGACAGGACTGCTCTGTGAGAACTGCTCTACTAGGACTGTGAGTGGCCCAGCTGGCTGCATGTGGAGGAGGCATGGGGAACCAAACCCAGCTATCCAGACTGGAAACTGTCACTCGTAAACCACTACACCAAGCTAGCGCTTATTGAGTTCCTGCATGGTTGTGTTCAGAATTAGCAATTTTATGTTTCATAGGGCAGCAGAAAAAGCTTGAACATCTGACAGAGAAAACAAAGGAAGTTGAGAATGCCTGAATGAAAGGACTAAAAGGTTAAAGTAGGGAATGCAGGTGCACTGGAAAAGTACATAAAAGAAAGCAAAGAATGACGAAAAAGAAATCTCTTCCCTAGAGAATTATTGTCCTAAAAGCCTGAAAGTTTAGGCAAGGCATGCAGCATAAAATGCTGCTGATCACAGTACCTTCTCAGTCCACAGGAGGTGGGGTAGGAATTAACAATTCCTTCAGCTTTACTGCAAGGAACTCTGAACATGTTTTGTGGAACCTGTTCGGCTTGGCTAGTTCAGTTGTATTGCTTTCATCTGAACTTCTCTGTGCTATTGATAGTGTGCCTTTCCCCTTATTGTATTTTTTTGCCTTTTTCCCACCTTTTGGAATCCGACTGCCATTTTCCTTTTTTCCTTTTATATAATATACATTTTTTTTTAAATGACACTTTGGTGGGGGGGCCTTCACTTAGTCCAACTTATTTCTCTTCCCCATGTGTTAAACTGCACAGGCACTAACAGGTTGATGATAATGTATTTTCTAGGGTTTCTTTGTTGTTCTTCTACTGTACTGGTTTTTACTAGTGGGCTAGTCTAGAGGTTCTCAGGAGGTCCTGGGTGATCAGTATATTTCCAGGGAAACATTGGTCTAAGGGAGTTTCCCAGCAAGGAACAACACCATTTTCCTTTTCCTGCAGTAACAATTGGTTTATGGGGCAGCTTTTCAGATGAACGCGACTGATTTGGGTAATAGAAACAGCTACCTACAAAAGGGAAAGGACATGTAAATCTGATTAGGTAGGTTTTATGATACAGTAGTGTTATGCAAAATCTTCTGATGAACCAAATCAATCTTCCAAATGCTCTCTATTTTTGTACCTAAGGGAGCCAGTTCTTAATATAGTGACTTTATTTTTTGTTAGTGCTGGGAAATGCAGCTGGACATCATTCTTCAAGTCCACCCCAAATGTTCTAATCATTAAAATGCCTTCCCTGTGTGGTCATCATCTATTTTTCTTTATTCTTTTCTCTTTATGCCATGTTTTGGTAAATATGGGTTTCCCCCCTCCCTGCTATCTCCATCATCCACATTGACATGTTCCCTTAATTTCCTTCCATCGCTCATTGTTAATTTTCTTTTTTCTTCTTACTCGGCTGTGTCACTGCTGTAGAATGGGAAAAGAAACAAATACTTTAATTTGTAGGAAGAACACCTTCTAGGCCCTTATCATAGATGTGATATTGAGAGCACACCACAGCATCGTATATTTTCTTTCCCCTCTCTCTCCCTCTCTTGCACAGATTCCCCCAGCCCTCTGTTTGCTTGTTTTGACCAGATATTGAAATGTACTTCAAGCACCGTAGAACAAGCATAATAATGTGTAAAGCAAGCCAGTGAAGAAGGGGAGCAATATGCATTATGGGAGGAGGTAAAGTGTGTGAGTTTGTGGCACACTTCCAGTCTCATAGTCATGGTCAAGGAATGAGAATTGGCGAGAGTCTTCTCCATTTGTAATGCTCCTAACTCCTTACTATCCTACTTATGACAACAGGTATTTGAAGACTTTGGAAACCTCAGCTAGTTGAAAATACAGCATTGAGGTTGCTAGCTGGCATGAGCTATGTGTGCATCTCAGCAGCTAATGAATCAGCTGAGCTGGCTACCACTTTGCTTCCAGGCACAACTAAGAGGCTGTTTCTGACCTTGGTCCCAGACATTTAGAGCTATAAAAGTTATTTGAGAAACTGCCTGCTCTCAAAATGCAGGGACCTGCCAACTTCAGAAGTAAACCAAACGGCTAGCAAACATGGCACTGTTCTGTTGCGGGAGCCTCGAGTATAGAATTACCTTCCTATAGCAATAAAAATGATTGAGCTTTAGGTGCCAGATGGCTTCCTTTTGATTTTGTTGATGCTTTTTACTCATTAATGCTGATGTTGCTGTTCTGTTGTGTTACAAGTGGTCTTACTGCTGCTGATTTTGTTTTTTATGTAGTTGGTTTTATAAATGTTAAAGCTCTCAGCCTTTACACTGAGAGCTTTAGCTGACTCTGTTTGGATTATTGTGAGTTAGAAGCCACTTCAGAACTGCCATACCAAGAGTGTAGTGTATAACTTTTTAGAATATTCAAATGAAAGGAGATTTTGCATCCAAGCACACAAATGGTATCTGAGGCCTAAAATTATGCTACCTTTGTGGAAGAAAATCTCATTACAAGATTGTATAAGCCACCTGAACGGTCCAAATAAAGTTATTTCCATTTGTGTATGTAAACATTCTATTTTGAGTGCCTACAATGAGCCTCTTGTGGCGCAGAGTGGTAAGGCAGCTGTCTGTAAGCTTTGCCCATGAGGCTGGGAGTTCAATCCCAGCAGCCGGCTCAAGGTTGACTCAGCCTTCCATCCTTCCGAGGTCGGTAAAATGAGTACCCAGCTTGCTGGGGGGTAAACGGTAATGACTGGGGAAGGCACTGGCAAACCACCCCATATTGAGTCTGCCATGAAAACGCTGGAGGGCGTCACCCCAAGGGTCAGACATGACTCGGTGCTTGCACAGGGGATACCTTTACCTTTACCTTTACAATGAATGGCTTTTTTGCCTTTGTATTGGAAAGGGAGAGAGTTGTTGAAAAGCAAAACAGCATTTTACATGCTTTCTGTGTGAGGGGTTTTCAGTGCTTGAGATAAGGATTGTTGGGTGTCTGATAACCGTTTCAGAAACTCTCTTGATTTTATTCTGTTGCTTTAACAACCTGTGTTGTGTGATGTTTGTACTGTTTCACTGAAATAACTTCCAGAAACTGTCAGCAATTAACAAATGAGTGTGGCGTCTTGTCTAACGGGGAAAGTGCTTTTTCTTGTGCATTGGTAGTGAAATACTACTGGAAGGCTGCTCCGATTTAAGAATAAAATTTTGGTATCCAAGGCAGCCGGCTCTTAACTATCATATTACTATTTGTAAACAACAACACTATGTACAATCATTTTGACCAGTACAATGAATGCTAGAATGTCAGAATACCAGGTAAAAATGTTGAATGCATTGACTGCGCTCTCCTCCATATTTGGGCCTTATAAGAAAATAAAGCTTTGTGCCTTTTTAAAAATAACAGCCATGTGTTTATACATTTTATATAGGTTACTGTTTAGTTATGATTTTATGATTCTCAATTTTAAATGTATTCAACATTTTACCTTGTATTTAGATATTCCAGCATTTATTGTCTTGTCATAATATCTGTATTGAGCCTCTTGTGGCGCAGGGTGGTAAGGCAGCCAACATGCAGTCTGAAGCTCTGCCCATGAGGCTGGGAGTTTGATCCCAGCAGCCGGCTCAAGGTTGACTCAGCCTTCCATCCTTCCGAGGTTGGTAAAATGAGTACCCAGCTTGCTGGGGGGTAAACGGTAATGACTGGGGAAGGCACTGGCAAACCACCCCGTATTTAGTCTGCCATGAAAACGCTGGAGGGCGTCACCTCAAGGGTCAGACATGACTCGGTGCTTGCACAGGGGGATACCTTTACTTTTAATGTCTGTAAAGTGTTGTATTTTTAAAAACAGCACCAGCGGCAGTTAGAGAATTTTTAAGACAAAAGCTATTTACAGTCCTTAATAATGGTTTTATGGTTTTTGCATTAATAAGCTCACTTATAGATGTACCCCTCTGATGTTGCTTTGCATTCCAACTTGCTTATTTGAAAAGCATGGAGATTACAAACTTCACTGTTGTAAATTCATCCACCCATTTATTGAGATTTTGAAATGGATTGCAGAAAACAGTCTACACCTGTGTATCTGTCATCCTTTACAGACTCTGTTTATCTACATACTTCATCACTAGCACAAAGATCTCTTCTTGTATAATTCCTTACCACTTATGATGTTGACTGACTGCAAATGTGTTTTATTTGCCTCTATATCTTTCTTCCTCCTGTGTGTTGAGGGGTGTCAGAATGGCTGAGTTTATCGTTAATTTGGATCTATATCTCTGAAAGGGCTTATGGTGCAAAATTGATCACATAAGAGACTGTGGGGGGACGGGACTGTATAAGAAAGGGAAACATAAAAATAAAACAGCCCCGAACTTGGTAACAACATAGACTCCTGCATATCAAGAATGATGAGTGAAACCTCTGAATGTGGTAGAAGGGGGGAAGGAGGTATCTTCTGAGTTGGTCCCCGACCAGATGTGCAGCTGGAATCAGTAGAGCTGTCACACAGGATGGTGTTTGGGCTGTTTAACTTTGTAATTTCACAGAGAACTGTTTCAATTATTCTCATAAATACCTGGCAGTTTTTGATGTCGGTGAAATAGCTGTGTGTTTAATAAAAAATTGCTAATAAAAAGTATGCCCAGTGAATACACTTGACATTTGTGTGAGCTGGTCTCGCAAGCGAACTAAATGTAGCTTCTAATAGGAACAAATCACTTGGCTGTTTTCTGAAGACATTTCTTTCACCTGGATTCTTACTGGATTTTAATAAAATCAAGCAAATGTTATACTTTTCATCACTCAGATGCTAGATTGTAGTTCAGCTGCACAAGTTGCATTAACTTGATTTTTGTGCTTTCTGAGGACAGAGTTTTGTACGGATTCAGAATTCATGTACAAGACTCTTTCGTAGCCTTCTTGTGTATTTCTTATCACATTTGTATAGTGATGAAAAGCACTGAACTTCTGTAATCTTTCTTTGTGCATTATGTGAGCGTTGCAAACAGATACCAGAATCAAATTCTGTAATGGTAGCAATGGTAGCCAGCTTGGTGTAGTGGTTAGGAGCGCCAACTTCTAATCTAGTGGGGTTGGTTTGATTCCACATTCCCCCACATGCGGGGGGGGGGGTGACCTTGGGCTCGCCACAGCACTGATAAAGCTGCTCTGACTGAGCGGTAATATTAGGGCTCTTTCAGCCTCACCCACCTCACAGGGTGTCTGTTGTGGGGAGAGGGAAGGGAAGGCGATTGTAAGCCACTGCTTCTGGTAGAGAATAGCAGCATATAAGAAACACTTCTTCCTACATGAGGTAAGAGCTGCTAGAGCAGTGGTTCTCAATCTAGGGGTCACGATCCCATTTGGGGTCGCCTGGCCCCTTTGTCGGGGTCCCCTGGTTGGTTGCCGCCGGGGGGAGGCTGGAGGCAGGCGGCAGCGGTGGCTTCCGGGGCAGCAGTGACCAGGGGCGGGCAGTGGCAGTGGCAGTGGCGGTAGCGGGGAGCAGCGGTGGCAGCAAATTTATTTCAATGCGCACGCTCACACAAACATGCTACCTGCATACGTGCGCATGCTGCCGCGGCAGCCACACCATGGTTGAGGTTGTGGCATGGGAGCAGTTGAGAACCACTGTGCTAGAAGAACTCAGTTCTCTATAGAAAAGTAATGGCACAAACATACTGGAAAAATTGAAGACATCGTGCTTTGGAAACTCCACAGATATGCATTTTCTCCAACAGGAAAGTAATAACACGTTGACACTTTTTTGTGTATAAGTCACCGCACAAGTTATTTTTTGATGTCATTTTCAGTATTCACCTGACTTCAAGGAATAGAGCTATCCTCACATATTTATTCTGAACAAGTGTGGTGCTGGGCTGCTTTTGTGTTTCCAAAAGTGGTAGAGCCCATGCTTTGTATGAAGTAGGTTCCATATACCTTTACTGGAAATTCTAGGGGTTGTGTCTCAGATAGCAGGTGACTTATCAAGTGGATGTGTATATGCTGTGTACATTAATGTTTTGCTTTTCTTTCCTCTTGCTTTTCAGCACTTTTTTGTACCTGAAATTCCTGGTAGTCTGGGCCCTTGTCCTGCTTGCTGATTTTGTGTTGGAATTCAGATTTGAATATCTCTGGCCATTCTGGCTTTTCATCAGGAGTGTTTATGATTCCTTCAGATACCAGGGACTGGTAAGCAGAACAGAAAACTGCTTTTTTTCTCTTTATGTTACTTGTTATAGATGTCAAGACACCAGTAAACATTGTGGCCATTAGCAGCATAAAGCACCCCTGAAACAAATGTTTAACCCCCTGGAACTCATTGGCTCTCTTTGTGAAAACATGAGTGGAATGACAGGTTTTAATCTGTAGGCAATCTATACCGTTCTAAAAGAGAACACTTCCTTTTGACAATACAAATAAGGTTTGGCTACTGTGTTGTATCTCATAAGGTTCCTTTAGAAATTTAAAACATTTGCAAAAGCTTAAATAAAACTTTATGCAGTGCATCATTTAAACTTTTTGGAATGTGAAAATGTTAACATTCTCTCTCTCTCTCTCTCTCATATATAGGCATTTTCAGTATTTTTCGTTTGTGTAGCATTCACATCCAATATTATATGCCTACTCTTCATACCGATACAGTGGCTGTTTTTCGCTGCCAGCACTTACGTTTGGGTACAATATGTCTGGCATACAGGTAGGTCATCTAATTTGTTAACATTATATTTTCTAAATGTAAATATTGGAGCAGCATGTAAACTGTATGCGGTTATTTTTGCAAAAGTCTTGTTTTAGACCAGCATCTTCCTGTATTCTAATAAATAAAATCTGTCTTGAAACATCCTTAACTTGCTGGAACACATCAGCACAATGCCTTGACTAGGAGGACATAATTAGATGAAGATCTGATAACCAAATATCTTTAATGTCAACAGTGAATACTGAGGGTGCAGTGGGTTTTTGGACAGGGAATATTTTCGACTCTTCCCCAGACATTTCCCAAATAAGCTTCTCTGAGCTGCTGCAGCCCCCTGTAGGAGGAAAAGACTAGCAAACTGTCTTGTTCTCCCACTGGAAAACATCCACATAGTAAAGGCAGCAGAAATGGTGTGCGTGGGGGGAAAGGGTTGATCTCTTCCACTCAACCTCCACAACTGCTTTAGAAAAAAGTGAATTGTGTCTGAAGTTTTGATTGGCCTACATAGACATGTCTATCTCAGAACTTCCTGCAGAGAATTTGGTTTATGTTGAACGCTAGGCAGATTTCTTAGGCTTTGCAGGTGGCCCCTGCAAAATTTAGAAAAGCATGTTATGGGACAAATCTGGTAGTGGTGGACAAGTTGTCTTTTAAATGGACGTTTATTGGCCACTTTTCTTATTGGGAATTTACAAAGTTCCAAGGGAGACCATTTGAAAACTACTGGTATGTAAAGGATCTCCAGAAAAATGACAAAAAGCATCACAATTTTTCTTTTTTTAATTATGGAAGTCATTTGGTGATAAAACCAGCACATTCTCACAGGGATAACCTATGTATTGTTAGCAGCATGGAAAGCCTCATCACTCTGGTTTCTTCTCAGGTTACACTGTAATGTTTGGGTACAGGAACCATGTACAGTTTCGTGTACATGGTTTTTAAATAGGCACTCATTTTTTTGCCTGTTTGTTTGTTTGCCTGTAGAGGTTTTTATATATTTTTTATATTTTTATATATATATTCAAAATATATTTTTATATTTTAAAAGCACATCCTCCAAAAGGCTTTAGTGGGAAGTTTCATAAAATGGAAACATATTGGTTCGTTCTGGCCATAAATATGCCACAAGTGACTTATACATCAGTCTGTTTTCTCAGACTTTTTAATGGATTTATTTACAGTATTGGAAGGGCCAATGAGATGATCCCTCTGTTCCAACTGGGAAATGTTCAGATGGCAAGGAACACTGTCCTTGTCCTTAGTATGTGATTTGTGCAGCCAAGTGTTACTAGGGCCTATTCTGC